>NC_056056.1:224959968-225259968 GCF_016772045.2 Ovis aries
AAAATCTACCTTCTAGGGGCTTCCCTGGCGGTCCAGTGGTGAGGACCCCACTCTCATCACTGGGGCACGGGTTCAATCCCTGGTTGGGAATTAAGATCCTGAGAGTCACCCCCACATGTCAGCCAGCCCATGGACCCGCCAGTGCCGCATTGCTGCAGGGGTGCCCCTCATCCCACCTGTCCTGGGCCCCCCGCTCCGGCCGAAGCTCTCCATCGAAAATATAGGGACACCCACTGCCTGGGAGGGAGTTTCCTGGGCCACATGCCCTCCCCTTGGACAGACCTTGGGCTGTAAGCCTGGAGTTCCAGCTTCCAGCTGGGTCTGGGGGTCAGTCTGTAGGTCAGTAGATAAGCTACTGATAACCTTGGCAACCAGCACCCATCCTAAGAGAAACAGCTGACCCTCAGGCACAGAGCACGGGAAGTGGCCCATGTCGCTCACCCCCTGTAGGCTGGGCCTACTCAGAAAGCAAGCCAGGCTGCTGGGTCCCCACATCACAAGGCTCCGAGCAGCATCCCCCACTGTCCCGGGCATCCGCGCCCACCCACCTGGTGAACCTCGACTCACCTCCCAGCTCCACGGACCCTCCCTGGCTCTTCTGACCCCTGGAACGTAGCTCTCTCTCTCTCTGCCCTGATTCCCTAAATGAGTGATTTAGGAACTGAGCCCTGTGGGTTTGGGTGGGAATAATCAATCATGCGCTTTGATCTTTGAGCCATCCAAGTCCGGCTCCTGCAGGATGACCAGCCTGGGGGCCCTGGAGGCAAAGGAAAGGCCAGCACACGGGTGGAACCAGGACCCCCTGGGCCTCTGCTTCCCGCTCTTCCTCCACTTCCCCACCCAAATGCCAACCTTCTAAACCCGTCTTATGGAGCGCAGTTGGTCTGCAGTGCTGCGTTAGTCTCGAGTGTACAGCAAAGCACATTCTCTTCACGCTCTTTCCCCATCTAGGTGTTCACAGGATACTGAGCAGAGCTCCTTGTGCTGTACAGCAGGTCCTTGTCAGCTATCTATTTCATGAACAGTAGTGTGTATATGTCAGTCCCAATCTCCTAATTCATCACTTTCCCCCACATTTCCCCTTTGGTAACCATAGGTTTGCTTTTGAAATCTGTGAGACTGTCTCTGTTTTATAAAAATATTCGTTTGTTTCATTTTTTATTAGATTTCATGTGTGAGTGATACCATGTGATATTTATCTTTCTCTGTGTGAGTTACTCCACTCAGTATCATAATCTCTAGATCAATTCATGTTGCTGCAAACGGCATTACTTCATTCTTTTTTAAGGCTGAGTAATATTCCATTTTCTGTGTATATGTCTCACTTCTTTATCATCTTCTCCATCGATGGATGGGAAAAGAAGTAAAGCTGTCACTGTTTGCAGATGACATGGTGCTACATATACAATATCCTAAGGGTGCCACGAGAAAGCTACAGAACTCATCCATAAATTTGGTAAAGTTGCAAGACACAGAGTTAACACAGAGAAATCTGCGTTTTTACCCCGTGACTATGAAAGACCAGAAAGAGAAATGAAGGAAACAACCCTCACCCACTGTCAGGCTGAGTGCTCGCAATCCAGGAGCACAGAGAGGCAGGTGCCTCTCCCAATAGCAGGAGGCACCAAGGAGAGCCCCGTTCCTGGAGGGCAGGATGGAGGTCAGCGCCAAGGTTGGCACCAAGGTCAGCACCAAGATTCAGCACCAGGGTCAGCACCAAGGTCAGCACCTGTCCAGCCAACTCAGGGCGGGGAGCGCGTGTGAAGCCACCTGCCTCCTCTGATGCCAGGAAACCAGGGCTGGCGAGGTAAACCAGCCCCACGCTCACCAGAACCAGCCCCTGCCTCCTGCTGGGGTCTTCTGGCCTGCCCGTGTCCACAAGGAGGAAGCGAGCTTGTGGCAGTCTGCAGGAGGAAGCTTAACTTCTGAGATGGAGAAAAGTTTGTCAAGACTTTCTGGGAGTCTTTTTCATTACATTCCTTTTGAAGCTTTTATTAATTTAGTGGGGCTTCTTAATTAAAGTCTCAATGAATAATTGAAACGTAGCTTTTGATTATGCTGGAGTCGGTGCCATTTTGAGTTGTAATTGTAACTAATAAATTAGTTAAATAGGTAAGATGATGAAACCCTGTCTCAAGGGGGACACTCATAAGTTTGAGAATTTATCTACATGTCATTCAGAAAATTTATGCAGAAAAAAATAGATGATCAGGAGGAAAACCAGAACCACAGCTTATTAATCAGCCAGGTCTGCTCTGTAAGAGCTGCAGTCCTAGAATAATTCACCGCCTTCTCAACAGACAGGAAGCAGGGGTGTCACTGCATCTCCCAGGAGCCCTCTTATATTTCCTCCAGCCCCCACAGGGTGCTGTGATGGAGGCCCCAAGCGCCTGGCTGGGTGAAGTCCTGAAGCTCCAGAGAGACCCCGTACCCAGCCCTCTTTCTCCTCCGGGCTTGCCAGTCATCCCCTAAGCAAAGCCACGGGCACATCTCCTGTGGTTTACAAAGATATGATGAGTTTAGGGGGAAAGTTAAGGGGGAGAAGCAAGAATGTGTTGGACTAGAGGCAACCCGGTTTTTGGGGGGCGGTGCAGACACGTGCTCCTACTCCCGTCTCTCTTCCTGCACAAACGCGTGGCTGGTGTGAGAGGAGATGCCGCTCCTGGTGTGGCTCCGGAGCCCTGAGTCTGCATCAGCCTGTTAGAACCACATGAAGTGGCCAGCGATGGATCACACACCCTGCTCGGTCAGCAGATGGGAAGCAGCCTCCTGTCCGGTGAGAGCCCTTCTCCACCAGATTCCCCGGGGCCAGCACACACCGCTCACCTGCAGGACTGCAAGCCATCAGCCATCGAGCAGTCGAGGGAGGTGCGGTCTGTGCTCTGAGACGTGTGGACGCTCCTACAGCCAGCCGAGAGGGGCCTGCTTCGTCCATGACGACTCCAGCAGTGTCTTCTCGGATTTCTTCACAGCCTGCTGCTCCTGGGCGTGCACGTCGGCCAGAGTGCACCCTCCTCGTGCGCCTTCGGGGGTGAGCCAGGACTCACAGCAGAAGCCTACCGGTGCCCAGAGCATGGGAGTCGTTTGCATCCCGTGGGCGCTCGGGAAATGTTTGCTCACTGGCAAATCTGTCTGGTTTCTTAGCTGTACAATGAGATCATTAACTAAAAAGGTGTCTTTCCTTGGCTTCACCAGTATTTATGTTACCATGCATGCATGCTCAGTTGTGTCTGATTCTTTGCGACCCCATGGACTGCAGCCCACCAGGCTCCTCTCTCCATGGAATTTTCCAGGTAAGAATACTGGAGGGTCTGCCATTTCCTGCTCCAGAGGATCTTCCCAGCCCAGGGATCGAACCAGTGTCTCTCACGCCTCCTACATTGGCAGGCAGATTCTTTACCACTGGCACCACCTGTAAGCCCACACTATTTGGGCTAATTACTACACATTTGTCTTGTTACATCTGAAGCCACCAACACTCGGTGCATGATAGCGATAGGGGCTCCCGTCTCACAGGAAACGCCCTGGCGTCTCTCTGGGGGGTAGCCGGCCGCCCCCTCACCCTGTCCTCACCCAGCCCCTCCTCGAGACAGAGTATATGCCCCTTCCTCTCGGCATAAGGACAGGCCTGAGGACTCAGGCCCGCCCCTGGACTTCACTCAACTCAACTGCTTCTCCAAGGCCCGGCACCCAGTCACAGATGGGTTTAGAGCTTAGACATATGACTTTGATGGGGGGGGGAGGCGGGGGGAGGGTGGACACACTTCCATTCACAACACCAGCGAGCCAGGGAAAACGGCCTCATGAGAAATGACCCCTGCCATCCCCTGAGCTTGGCCTCTACTCTCCAGAACTCAGGGGAATACACAGATGCTTATCAATTACCGCCTGCGGAATGACCAGAGCTGCCGGCTGCCTGGGTCTCAGGGACTGAAGCTCTCACGGCCGGGGACGAATGTCCTCCAGGCCTCAGATGGCCAGCTGGGTCCGCCTCCTGCTGCTCTGGGTCTGGGGCCATGTTCCTGCCAGGCCTGTGCCCAGCTCCTGGAGGCTGTCCACCTCCCCTCCACGTGGCCCCAGCAACCCCGGTATGGTTGCTGACGCTGCCTCGGGACCAGCAGCGCGTCTCCCCGGTCTCCTCCTTGGCCTCCAGCCTGAGAAATCCACACAATCTACACGGTCCCCCGATCAGGTCAGGCCCACTGGGGTTGTTTCCCCTTTGCCCCGACACGTAGCATCGTCACAGGCATGGTCTCTGCTTATAGACACAGGCTCTCCCAAGATTCAAGAAGTGGGGCTCACACAGAGCTGGGCTCTCCTAGAATTCTGTTGCTACAGCTTTTATTAAGAACAGATTATAGGAGCATCCCTGGTGGTCCAGTGGTTAAGAATCTGCCTGCCAAAGCAGATGTGGGTTCAATCCCTGGCAAGATCCCACACGTGGAGAAGCAGCTAAGCCTGTGCACCACAGCTAGCGAGCCCGTGTTCTGCAGCCTGAGGCCACGGCCGCTGGGGGCCACCAACGTTGAGGCCACGGCCACGACCGCTGAAGCCACTAAAGCTGAAGCCACGACCGCTGAGGCCATGGATGCTGGGGGCCACCAAAGCTGAGGCCACGGCCGCTGAGGCCACTAACACTGAAGGCATGAATGTTGAGGCCACGGCCACGACCGCTGAGGCCACAACTGCTGAGGCCACAGACGCTGAGGCCACTAAAGCTGAGGGCATGACCACTCAGGCCACTAAAGCTGAAGCCACGACCGCTGGGGCCACGACCGCTGAGGCCTGCAGCCCGTGCTCTGAATCGGGAAGCACGGCGCTGAGGAGCCTAAGCACCACCACTAGAGAGAGCCCCCGAGCAGCACCAAAGGCTCAGTGCAGACAAAGATAAAATGAGTAAATACGTTTTTAAAAAAGAATAAATTTATAAACTTTATAAAATGTTGTTTTTTATCTTTTGGAACGTGTTGGTATATTATGTTAGCAGTTTTCTAACCATTTCTGCATGCCAAATTAAACAATTTACAACCTGCCACATCCCTGCTTTTTAAACACTGAAGATCTTCTAGGTGGGTAACTGCAATCTATTTTCTATGTATTCAACAAAAGTGACAAAATATGATTTTCTATTTGAGAAAACATGAATTATATTATGCTGTTTATATTCATGACCTCCATGTTCTTTTTTATTTATTTTCTACTAGAGTTATTTAATTCCAAAACAGGTACATTCAGGTATCCCACATGCTTTTCTTCTTGTGTTTCTGCCTCTCCTAGTAGATTTTTCTCCATATATTTAGTTGCTAGACTGTTTCTTAGCAGTTTATGCCAGTCCAGTTCAATTTCTCATAAATTAGGTCATTTTTCATTACCTAATGACTTACTTTTCTCTTGTATGAAGTGGAGATTGTCATTCATTTATACTCAACCTTTCTATGCCACTTAATCTTAAGTGTTTCTTATAAACTGTAAACCTAAGTTTTGTTTTCTAAATTAGTCTGTCGCAACATTGTAAATCAACAGTACTCTAATAAAAATTAGTTTCAAAAATCATAAATAAATGAGTCTGTCATTGCCACTTAACAGAGAATTTATTCTCAGTCCCATTTGTTAAGTTAGTGTTAATCACCATCGTGTCTGACTCTTTGCGACCCCATGGACTGCAGCCCACCAGGCTCCTCTGTCCGTGGGGGTCTCCAGGCAAGAATACTGGAGTGGGTAGCCTTTCCCTTCTCCAGGGGATCTTCCCAGCCCAGGGATCAAACCCAGGTCTCCTGCATTGCAGGCAGGTTCTTTACCATCTGAACCACCAGGGAAGCCTGAGTCCTATTTAGACCTCATAAATATTTCTGATTTTTATTTCTTCCTGTTTACTGATTTACCTCCCACTTGATTTTCTTTCTTTCTTGTTCCTGTCTTATCTTTCCACTCTAGTGGGAGGAGCGGGACGTCTGTAAAGCGGGGTCACATCCACCCCGCAGGGCCCCCAGACTCTGAGGCCCACCCTCCCGCTCCACCCTGGTCAGGTCAGCACTCTCCCCCAGCCGGGGACCCCTGACTCTCCCACCAGAGGCTGGCTGAAGCTTTGCTCCTCACCTCAGGACACAACTTTCCCCCCTGAACACCGTGGACTTCCCCTCTCCTGTCCCTTCACCAGCCTCCTCTCCCCACGTGTCCACCCAGCCGCCCCATCCACAGGGCCCCTAGACCCTGCCTCCCATCTCCCTCACAGCCGAGAGCCTGGGCACACGGGGCCCAGCACACCTGCGTGTCACACACACCTGTGTACCCTGCACACCTGTGTGCCAGGCGGCAGCCAGCAGGCGGGGGTCCCGCACTCAGGGGGCTTGGGGGGACGAGGCCCCACAGCAGCGGCTGCCTTCCAGTGCCAAGGTCCCTTCCTCAACCTCACCCCACCTGCCGAGGCCGGGAGGTGTCACTCGGGGCTTTGAAGGGCTCAAGCATGGACAGGTCCGGAGCCAGGCCCCTGGTCAGCGCTGGCCCTGGAGCACCCTGGACGGGAGGAGAGAGGACCTGGAGGGGCTCGGGCCTGCCTGCCGGGGTCCCCTCTACTGCTGAGAGCCGGCTACCTCGGGGACACACACCCCCTGGGATGCTGAGCTGGTCCTGGGCAACAGGGATGGGAGATGTGCCCCCAGGGCGAGGGTGGGAAGGAGGGCATCCCGTGATGTGAGACTCTGAAGCCCACCCTCCACCCTCAGCTCCTCTTTCTTTGGCAAAATCACTCAACAGCTCCATCCGGGTCTCCCCTGGTTCCCACCTGAACCTGCACACCCGAGCCAGGCTGGAGGAGAGGGGACGCCCACCCAGGGGACTGGACTCTTTGGGAAAAGAGAGACAAAAACCTTGCTCGGAACAACACTTCCCTCCCCTCCAGGTCCTCTCACCACAGCACAGAGGCACTCCCAGAGTCCCCGAGCCAGGCCGCAGGCTGAGCCCAGACCCCAGTTTACTGGGTCCATGTTGGGAGCAGACAGGGACGGGCTGAGGCATCCCCACTGCGACCCAGACTCCTGGCCGAGGAAGGCGAGTGCAGAGGGCGCCCACGGTCCACAGGGCGATGGCAGTCCTGAGCTATTTCAGATGCAGAAGCGCGTGATTGGATGTGTTATTACAAACGACGGTCGTGACCGTCAATTACTTAATGGAGGGAATCGGAGTACAAATTGCTGGGTTCGCTCAGTTACTGCTAAAATGGAATAAAAGCGTTTTAATTGTGATCAGAACGCACGCTCTGCAGCATGGACATTAAAGGGAACAATGACCCGCCACAAACAGCGTCCCCGTTTATCTCCCAGTCTGCTTACCAAACAGAAGTGGTGCGACCGGAACAGACTCGACAGGCAGAACAACGCTAATGAGCTCCGCCGAATCGGGGGAGGTCTAAATTGGATTCCACTCCAGGGCTCAGCTGAAATTTATCTTAGCTGGGAGCTGGCTCTCTCGCTGAAAAACCAGTGCCGAGTAAAAGAATGGACCTGCTACAAAATTATTTTCTTAAAAAACTTGAAATTAAACGTCCATCACTGGGTTTATGTACCTTCTCTACTTTGGCAGAGAGAAGGCAATGGCACCCACTCCAGCACTCTTGCCCGGAAAATCCCATGGATGGAGGAGCCAGGTAGGCTGCAGTCCATGGGGTTGCTCAGAGTCGGACACGACTGAGCAACTTCACTTTCACTTTTCACTTTCATGCACTGGAGAAGGAAATGGCAACCCGCTCCAGTGTTCTTGCCTGGAGAATCCCAGGGACAGGGGAGCCTGGTGGGCTGCCGTCTATGGGGTCGCACAGAGTCAGACACGACTGAAGCAACTTAACAGCAGCAGCAGCAGCTACTTTGGCAAAGATGGTCTGAGATCATCTCAGGCGAAGAGCCCCACATTCGTCCTGTTAGGCCAGGCCCCCGTTCTCCCCACCACCCTCCTGGTGGCAGGATGGGGGCCACCCTGTCCTGGGGGTCCGGGTCTTTTAATCTTATGACAAGTGTGCTCGTGTCCCCAGGAGGCCTGGCTGCCCTGTCTGATCCAGGTGAGCAGGGCTGGGCCTCAGGCCGGCCTCTGCTGTGCTGCTGGGGACAGAGCGCCCTGACCAGCTCTCTCAGGGACCCTTCCCTGAGCCCCTGGACCCTGGGCTGAAACCCTGCCTCTGCCTCCAGGGGTCTCGTAGCCACTGGGGGGTGCTGGTTTTGGTTTCTCCAGCCTTATTGAGGTGTGTGTGCTATATGAAAAAAAAACACAGGCCCGGGTGTGAACCTTCTGATGGCCTGGACAGCGCGTCCTCCTGTGACACCGTCGCCACAGTCACGGGGGGCGGGGGGAAGCGGGGCCATCTAAGCACCCACGTCTTCTGCTCCTTGAGAAGGAAGCGGCAAGAGGCCCAATGCACGTGTGCTGAAGCTGGCCAAGAGCCCTGCCCGTCCTCGTCGGCTTTGTGTTCAGCTGAGGACACTGTCCCAGAGGTCACTGGGCAGATGGACAGAGAAGTGGCCAGGGGCCAGCCAGCCCCTCCAGCCCACCCTGCAGCCCCTGAGCAGAGGGCAAGTGTGTCCGACCTGTCCTCTGACCCCTGTGATCCCCAACCTGTCCCGACCCCATGACCCCCAACCTGTCCCCTGACCCCGTGACCCCCAACTTGTCCTCTGATCCCTGTGACCCCAACCTGTCCTCTGATCCCCATGACCCCCAACCTGTCCTCTGACCCCTGTGACCCCAACCTGTCCTCTGACCCCCGTGTCCCCTAACCTGTTCTTTTGGGTTCTTGCCAGGCCCAAGGCAGGTGCAGGGGGCAGAGCTGAGGGGTGCAGGCCCCCTGGACAGCGGCAACGGGCTGAGTCCTGGCTCCACAGGCAGAGCACAGACGTCCACCAGGCTGTTCTGAGCAGGGAACGGGGTCTCGGTGATGCTCCTGCTGGTCTGAGGCCTGTGGCTGAGGACACAGCTCCCAAGTGGTCAGAATACTCCACTGGGAGGAACCTGAGGCCTTGGTGTGGATGCCAGGCCTGTGAGAGGCACCTCCCGGAGGGGCGTCCCCACAGACATAGCGGAGTGGGAGCTCCTGGCCTGGCCCATCAGCCCCTCATTGGGTGAGGGGAGGGGACCCCAGCGCCCCTCACCCCAGAGGCTCAGCCAGACACTGGGCACCTGAGCAGGACTCGGGGAGGGGAGGGGCAGCGTGGGAGAGCCTGGTGGGCAGGGGGGTGCGGGGAGCCTGCAGGGAGCCCCTCAGGGAGGCATCAAATCCAACTTTTCCCATCAACATTCGAGATCCACACAGTCATCACTGGGGATGGGGTCACCGTCACCATCTGTGGGAACCATTGGGGGGGCCCGGGGGGCCCTCCCCCACATCACCAAGCCTCGGGCCGTGTCTCTCCCAGTTGAAGGGCCAGGCTGGGCACCCCAGGGCTCCAGCTCCCCCACCCCCCGGAGACAGGAACAGCCACCCTCAGGGGTGACCACCAGCCTCCGCATGTCACCACTGTCCCCAGAGGACGGCACAGCCCCGTTCAGACCCGCTGCCCCCAGCACGGGCTCTCTAGCACTAGGCTCTGATGCAGAACTGGCCTCCCTGAGTGCGCGTGCACCGCAGGGGGGATCGAGTCTTGTGCAGCGACGGCACCCCTCACTGCAGAGAATGGCATGTCGGTCATTCTCTCACAGACACGGAAACTGGAAGACGTGAGTCCTGACGGTGCTTTGTGGACCTGCCCCCAGACAGGAGGTCCTGACCACCCCCCTCCCCAGCTGTCTAACTGCACTGTTACAAACAGAAGACGCACTTTGAGGACATGCTCAGACACCTCCCTCCCCAGTCCCCTGCGAACCTCCCAGGACGCTGGCCACTCAGCCACGGCTGCTCCGCAGATGTCCGCCCCGTCTCTGTGGCCAGTGCTCCGAGGTGACAAGGGAGACGCCTGGCTCTGCCCGGCCCCCTCCAGGATCAGGTCCTCCCTGCGGGAGGGGAGGCTGCAGCGTCCAGGGCATTCGGGAGCTAGCGGGCGTCAGCGAGCCCGTGCAGAAGGTCTGAGGGGGGCGGCATGGGCCCACCTTCAGCTCGTCTCAGACGGGCACTTTGTGGCCTCTTGCACTCTCCACCTGCCTGGGTCTGCCATGGTTAATCCACAGTGGGCATTCTGTGCCCACTCCAGCTGGCCCTCCGCCAGGGACTTCACCCCAATGCCGCCCACTGTCCACACTCGAGGCTGAGGGTGTCCAGTCTCCCCATGCCAACCCCCAACAAATGTCCCCCAGCCAGACACCCTCCCGTGTCTCCTGGGCTCACTCTTGTACCCAAGATGCACAGATTCCCCAAACTCTGCAAGTGTTTGGGGAAGCACCTTCTTGTGGGGCTGAAGGAAGCAATTTGTCTGAGAAATGGTGATAAACACGCAGTACCTAATGGAGACCAGTGCCCCTGGAGTGAGACCCAGGTCCAAGGGGTGGGCAGAGAGCAACCGGGTGTGGGGGTCTTAGGCATCCGCCTGCCTCACGCAGACACACCGGGCTCCTCTCTCTGGTCAGGCACATCTCTGGGCACTTGCTCCCTCCCAGCCCATCCAGGGACTCTGCCCCTCCATAGGCACACTCCCCAGGGTAACGTCAGACCCCACGAGGGCAGGCCCCACGAGGGCAGGCCCTGGGTCCCCAGTGCCGTCTCAGAAGTCCCCTCTGGAGTAGCAGCACCCCCCACCCTGAGAACAGCCAGCTGAGGCATCCAACTCAAAGGGTCAGCTCAGCCAAGACCTTTCTCCTCCTACACTTTCCTCCAAAGGAGCAAAACACAAAAACTCAAGAAGCACTGTGAGCTCTCATTTGTCCACGAGTATTCCCACCACTGCAGATGGTGACGGCAGCCATGAAATGAAAAGACGCTTACTCCTTGGAAGGAAAGTTATGACCAACCTAGATAGCATATTGAAAAGCAGAGACATTACTTTGCCAACAAAGGTCTGTCTAGTCAAGGCTATGGTTTTTCCAGTGGTCATGTATGGATGTCAGAGTTGGACTGTGAAGAAAGCTGAGCACTGAAGAACGGATGCTTTTGAACTGTGGTGTTGGAGAAGACTCTTGAGAGTCCCTTGGACTGCAAGGAGACCCAACCAGTCCATCCTAAAGGAGATCAGCCCTGGGTGTTCATTGGAAGGACTGATGCTGAAGCTGAAACTCCAATACTTTGGCCACCTGATGCGAAGAGCCAACACATTGGAAAAGACCCTGATGCTGAGAGGGATTGGGGACAGGAGGAGAGGGGACGACAGAGGATGAGATGGCTGGATGGCATCACCAACTCAATGGACATGGGTTTGGGTGAACACCGGGAGTTGGTGAAGGACAGGGAGGCCTGGTGTGCTGTGATTCATGGGGTCGCAGAGAGTCGGACACGACTGAGCGACTGAACAGAACTGAACTGATTTCCACCACTAAAAGCAGAGCATCTCACTGCTGGGTCTAAGGCACCACGTGAGGCCATCATGCCGATATCCCAGGATCCAGTCACAATCAGCTCCCGGAGTGGGTGACTTGTCTGCCTCCTGAGGTCAACAGGCATCTGCACATTTTAAATAACTGTTTTCACTTCTTGCCAAGATCTTTTCACATCTTAAAAATCAGGTTGCGACCCCAGCAAAATGCTCCCTGCAGACAATGGCTCCGTGGACAGGCCTTGCTTGCCGGGCGTCCAGCCAAGTGAGGCTACCGTGAGCCACGCTGGTGGGCAGGCCTGTCCCCCAGTGACCATCCACTGGGGGAACAGGCAGCAGATCACGATGCGTCCCCTGTGATAAATGCTACAAGAGATCAGAGTCGCTCACTGGGAGAACTGATTAAATCAGGGAGCGAACAAGGTTCTCAGAGGAGGAGCCCTGCAGAGCAGCTCTGAGGGGGTGTGTCCCCGTGGCAGCAGGAAGACCTCTGAGCCACACAGAGCACTCTGAAGGAGGGGCTTCAGGAGGGCAGGATGACTCTCGAGGGAGCACCGTGGCCCCATCTCTACTCTTGGGGACTGTCTAGAGGGGACTGGCGGAGGCTGGCTCCTCTGGGGTCCCAGGTGTGGCCACATCATCTGGAAACCACCCAACACAAGCTGCCGTCTCATGGGACCCTGGGCGCCCTGATGAGCCTCTGTGCCCTCAGCCCCTCCACCGCTATGGGGCTGAGGGTCCCCAACATGGGGAGTCAGGGAGGAGGCAGACAAGTCACCCACTCTGGCTGTGCTCCCTGTCACATCAGAAGACGAAGGCGTGATGGAGCAGGAAGCAGGCACCCCAAGTCCCATGGCTGGCTCAGCCCGAGCTGTGACTGGCAGGGCTGGGCGGGGCTGCCGGACAAGACACATCAGAGCAGCTTCCACAGAGACACCCCTCTCCCTGTGGCCCCGCGGCCTCTGTCTCCACATATGCCCTGCTATTCCTCAATGTCACCCTCAGGACCAGCCCAGGGCAGGGACACTGAGGACTAGAGGTGGCTTCGCAGGTCAGCGTGGCGCTACAGCTGGACCACTCGGTGGCCTCAGGGGCTGCAGGCCGAGAGGGACCAGGCAGGCTGGGTGCAGCCTGCCGTGCATCTTCCGGGCGGCTCCCGCGGTTCTCCTTGCTGGGTGACGAGCGGGGAAAGGGAACCAACCTCGTTTTGGGGCCAGAGAGACTGGCTCCGAGTTAAGCTCCATCACACGTTGTCTGGACGCGACTGCTCTCTCCTCTGTCCGTGCAGTCTTTCACAAATGCTTACGGAGCACATGCTGCACGCCAGGCCAGGACTGACCAGGGGACAAGCCCCCAACCTCGAGGGCCCACAGCCACAGCAGCGACCCCATGGCGATCCAATGTGAATCAGTGCAGTAAGTGTTTAACAACGGCGCTGATCCATCAGCTCAGGAAAAGTCTGATATTTGATGGATTCACAGAGGCCAAGGAGGTGGAGGAGGGGTCGGGGAAACAGACAAAGAACCCACCCAGGAAGATGGGAGGAGAGGAGAATCGGAGGGATCGAGAGGCTGATGGGAGGGGTGAAGCCAGTGCAGAAGACGCCGGTTCGATCCCTGGGTCGGGAAGATTCCCCCCACCCCCACCCCAGAGGAGGAAATGGGAGCCCACTCCAGCACCCTTCCCAGGGAAATCCCATAGACAGATGAGCCCAGGGGCTACAGGCCATGGGTTTGCAAAGAGCCAGACAGGACTGAGCATCTAAACAGCAGCCAAGGGCTGGCAGCAGGGGGCTGCCCCACCTGGACAGAGCGACACCCCCAGGCGCCCAGGCCGCTCTGGACTCCCAGGCCCTGGCGTATTGTCCCAGTGTGGTCCTGCGAACACAAACAAAAGAAACACTCCATTTTGGTCTCGGGGACTGTGGCGTTTACCAAGGGGAAATTCAAAGATGAAACACCGCGTACACGAGACAGGCCCGAGCCTGCAGCGCAGCCCCAGGGAGGAGGAGGCGCGGGACGGAGGACGCAGAACTGAGCCACAAGGGCTTCTTATTGTTATTTGGCCATTTGACGTTTCACAGGTCATACGCCTTCACAGTTGCTTACAATTCTGTTTTGGAACCATTTAGGGAAAGGACTGGGGTTATCAGCAAATTACAGCAGAGGCGTGACATCTGTGTCAGCTCAGTCGCTCAGTGTGTCCGACTCTTTGCAGCCCCATGGACTGCAGCACACCAGGCCTCCCTGTCCTTCACCATCTCCTGGAGCTTGCTCAAACTCATGTCCATCGAGCCGGTGATGCCACCCAACCATCTCATCCTCTGTCACCCGCTTCTCCTCCTGCCTTCAATCTTTCCCAGCATCAAGGTCTTTTCCAATGAGTCTGTTCTTCACATCAGGTGGCCGAAGTACTGGAGCTTCAGCTTCAGCGTCAATCCTTCCAATGAATATTCAGGGTTGATTTCCATGAGGATTGACTGGTTTGACATTATTTAGGGAAAGGAATGGGATTACAACCCAGTTAGAGCAGAGAAGTGACATCTTTATCAACACAAAGAGATGGTAAGCCTCCCATCCGTGTCTCCTCTCTGAATGTGAATCAGAGAGAAGCTTTGTGCCTGCACCTGCTCCTCTAAACTTGGTTGATGGTTAGATCATAGAGTCAAGACTGCAATCTCTAAACTTTAAAAAAATAATAAAAGCCAGACATTTTTAGCATCCCCCAGCATCCCAGCTCAGTTTGTGAAGAATCCGCCTGCAGTGCAGGAGACCCCAGCTCCATTCCTGGGTCGGGAAGATCTGCTGGAGAAGGGATAGGCCGCCCACTCCAGTATTCTTGGGCTTCCCTTGTGGCTCAGCTG
This sequence comes from Ovis aries, assembly GCF_016772045.2. NCBI lineage: Eukaryota > Metazoa > Chordata > Mammalia > Artiodactyla > Bovidae > Ovis > Ovis aries. The sequence continues at coordinate 224,974,273 of NC_056056.1, forward strand.
GTAAAGAATCCACCTGCAATGCGGGAGCCATGGGTTCGATCCCTGGGTTGGAAAGATCCCCTAAAGAAGGGAAAGGCAACCCACTCCAGTATTCTGGCCTGGAGAAGTCCAGAGACTGTAGAGTCCATGGGGTCACAGAGTCGGACACAATTGTACAACCTTCACTTTCAGCATCCCTCACAACACCCCACCTCTTATCTCAAAGCACCAGAGATTCAGAGAGCGGGTGAAGCCAGCTCCTGCCCTCTAATCGCTAAATGCAAGCCAGATCAACCGGGCACCATAAACGTGAGCGCTTCTGGGCCAGAGACTCAGAGTAATTGCTTCACTGGCCTGACTGGCCCAAATGTATGGGGATCTGGGATAAATAAAGAAGAAATAGCTTGCAAAGTGATCCCCAGCGTTCCATTCAGGGCTGTCCTGAGCCCTGCTCTTTCATTTGCATGATTTAGCAAAAGGAAGTTTGCATTGATATGTAAATAGTAATGCAAGTAGTTTACATTGAAAAACAAAGGCGGGCGGTGAAGCCTGTGATATTTTACAGCCTTTGAGTCCAGCCTTTGTTGCTGCCAGAAAGCACAACAGCAATCTTCCTGGACCCACAATTCAAATGGCTCTGCCTCTCGCAAGTGCTCCAGGAGTAACGTTTAAGAATGGAATTACGTTGTCATTTGCATATGGTGTTCTCGTTGGAAGGTGTATTCCGAATTTATTGGGCATTTTTATTAGCCCTCAGTGATTGACTTCTGGAAATTTGGTATGCACATCTTGTAGAGGGAAAAAATTCTGCAGCAGAGAAAGCTGAGTGCATGAAGATAAATGATGCCCGCTGTTTCTGAGGCTGCCGAGAGGGCGGTCCTGAGCACACACGGTTTATGGTGTCGTGGTTCTGTGAGCCCTCTTGGCATACTCAAAAATGGGGACGAGACTGGATGACCCCACACCTCTTAGACTAGGCTCCATCACAGGCCGCGTCGGCCCGGTTGCCTGTAAGACTGTGGAGCTGAGCAGGAGGCGGCTTTGGGTGTGACTGTTGCAAGAAACTGGGGTTCAAGAGGATGGTTGTATTCTTGCTCCCAGGGGAGTCCCTGGGACAGGGCGCCAAGCGGGGGTCCTTGGCTTCACGCAGGAAGGAATTCAAGAGGGAGCTATAGCAAACTGAAAGCAGGTTCGTTGAGAGAGAGAGACAGGCGCTCCACGGGGAGGACGCGGTGCGTCTCAGGAGGAGAAGAGAGCAGCCCAGGGCGTGGGGTCGACTAGGGAAGTGAGAGTGGCCCCCAAACACAGGGTGGTTAGTTTTTACGGGCTGGGTAACTTCATAAGCTAACGAGTGGGAAGATTATCCCAATTATTCCGGGGAAGGAGTGGAGATTTCCAGGAATTGGGCCACCGCCCACGTTTTGGCCTTTTCCGGTTACCGTCAGAACCGTCATGGCGCTGGAGGGTGTCTCCATTAGCTGATGGCGTATTTCACTGAGCATATAATGGGCGGCAAGGTCTACTGGAGGCTGGGTCTTCCGCCATCTCGGACCTAGCGGGCTCTAACCAGCCTTCGTCATGTCTTCAAGGACTGCGTCACTCTTTTAAAGGTTGTGCCCTGCGCCCTTCCCCACCCCCATCCATCTCATGATGAACCTGCTTCCTGTACCAGCTTCTGGGATGTGCGGGAGCGGCAGAGTGCAGATAAAGACATGCTGACTCAGCGTGCTTCAGAGCCCTGCGCCGACCAGCACTGTCAGGAGCCCGGAGGCAGTGCAGAGCGTCAGGCCTCCAGCTCAGACCTGCTGAATCAGGATCTGAATTTCAGCAAGATCCCCAGATGGTCTGAGATGCACCACTCCACCCTGGAGACAGTTGTAATATTACCAGAAATAAAAGACACACTTTACTGGGATCCAGTTATCCACACATTCCCATCTGAACACGGGTCCATCCATGAACTCAGATTCTGATGACAGAATATTTACTCTTACTGGGTCAAATGAATACGGATGCTTTCTATTTCACTTAATTTCATTCTGTTCTATTTAAAAATAATGATCATGGGACTTGCCTGGTGGTTCAGTGGTTAAGAATCTGTGGTTCCTTTGCAGGGGAAGAGGGTTTGAACCCTGGTTGGAGAACTAAGATCCCACGTGTCATGCAATGAAGCCAAAAAGTGAATAAATAAATTTAAAAATAGTAATAATAAATTTAGGTAAGCATCAAAAAGACAAATAAAAATAAAGTAAAACACTGGTCGCCTCTAAAGCCCTCTGAACTGCCGTCCTGACCTGACCATCGGGACCGCGATGTCATTAACTCCACTCTAGAGACTGCTCTGGGTGCATGGATATCCGGATTGGCCCCTGAAGAAAAACAACACCAGATGAAACTTGCTTTATAATTCATTAAGTGCATCCATGGACTGACAGATAGAGCAGGCCATCTCTGAGCTCAGGGAAGACGAAAGCAAGAGAAGCAGACAGCACAAAAGCCGGTTTCCACCTTGAGCTTACCCGTGAACTTGAACTTCAAATGTCTGGCCTTTTGAAAAAAAGAAGGCAAAGCCCAGACTCTTCCCAAGATGGGGACACTCTGAGGACCCACCCCTGGGGCAGTGAGCACACAGGTGAAGCACAGACATGCCTGCTGCCCACCCCAGAGACAGCGTGGGAAAGCACCAGTCTCCGAACTGGCACTCGGAGGGAAAAACATCCTCTAAGCTTTGTTAACAAAAAGCCACTCAGACACGGAGTAACAACCCACGTTCATACATTCACGGTCCAAGTAAAATGCCACCTGAGCCTTCCACGTAAAGAAGTCCTAGACAGTACCACTGTCCGGATCCTGAAAGGATCAAATCCAGATCCCCTCTGAAGCAGCTACTTACACCCCAGGACTTAGAGACACTCCCCAGGGAAGGAACAACGCACCGTTCCCTATGAAAGAAATCATGGAATAAAAGAAGAAACAGGACACAGTGAGGAAGCGATGGCAGAAAAAAGGATGAAAAGAAAATAAAGGAAATAAAACTGCATTAAAACCCAAACCAGTAATGTGTTCCGAGAAGCAGAGAGATACCAATGAAGGTGAACAATGAGGAGCAGACTTTCCAGCGAAGCAAACACAACTTCCACAAGCGAAAAATATGATTGTTGAAATTAATAATTCAGTGGATAGATGTAATACCTGATTAGACAGCATTGGAAAGGAGGAGGAATTAATAAGCTCGGAGTTATGTAAGAATAAATTATACCAAAAAAGCATCCAGAAAGACCAAGAGATGGAGACAAAGAGAGGTCAATGCGTGAACAGTGAGATCATTTCACATTCATCTCATCAACGCTCCAGAAAGAGATGGAGACAGACCAATGAAAGAGATGATATTTTTAAGGATAATGGCTGACATTTTTTTAAAATAAAAACCAATTAAAGATATCATTGACTCAAGAAGGCCAATTAATTCCATTTGGAATAAATCTGAACAAAATTTATGCATAGAAACATCATAGTGAAATTCCCTGGTGGCTCAGACGGTAAAGCGTCTGCCTGCAATGGGGGAGACCTGGGTTCGATTCCTGGGTTGGGAAGATCCCCTGGAGAAGGGAATGGCAATCCACTCCAGCACTCTTGCCTGGAAAACCCCATGGACGGAGGAGCCTAATAGGCTACAGTCCATGGGGTTGCAAAGAGTCAGACACGACTGAGCAACTCCACTTCAAAGAACATGTTTAAGGCAGTTGGGAGAAAAGAGAGATCACCTTCAAAGAATGACATCTAACCTGAAAGAGGACCTACCAGCCCCAACAGTTGAAGCAAGGAGACACCTAAAGAGATCTACAGTGTGTTGAGGTGAAACAATCCAACCCGGAAGTCTATACCTGGAAATAACATCTTTCAGCAACACCAGTGAAATACAGCCTTTTCAGAAACCAAACACAGAGATGGTCTGCACTGAAAGGCTGTATCTAAAAGAAATTAAGTATATACTTCACACAGAAGGACGTGAAAAGAGGAATGAAGCAGAAAGAAATGACAAATGTGAGATGAACTGCAAATAAACTGTGAACAATTAACTATGAAGAACTGTAATAATCTGTGTTACCAAAACAGAAATGTCGACCTCATGACAATCGTGCTAGACAAGTTATAGAGAGATGATTAGGGTACCCTGGGGTCTTTGTCATACATGGTGGTGGTGGTGGGTTAGTCACTCAGTCGTGTCCAACTCTTGTGACCCCAAGGGCTGTAGCTCGCCAGGCTCCTCGGTCCATGGGACTCTCCAGGCAAGAATACTGGAGTGGGGTGCCATTTCCTTCTCCAGGGGATCTTCCCAACCCAGGAATTGAACCCAGGTCTCCTCCACTGCAGTCAGAGACTTTACCAACTGAGCTATGAGGGAAGCCCCTTTGTAATACACGGAGAAGGTATTTTTGCGTTAATATTTGATGAATTAAACATAAAGGTGATAACAGTTCAGTTCAGTCGCTCAGTCGTGTTCAACTCTTTTCCACCCCATGGACTGCAGCACGCCGGGCTTCCCTATCCATCACCAACTCCCAGAGCTTACTCAAACTCATGTCTATTGAGCCCGTGATGCCATCCATCTATCTAGTCCTCTGTCATCCCCTTCTCCTCCTGCCTTCAATCTTTCCCAGCATCAGGCCTTTTTCTAAGGAGTCAGTTCTTCACATCAGGTGGCCAAAGTATTGGAGCTTCAGCATCAGTCCTTCCAATGAATATTCAGGACTGATTTCCTTTAGGATGGACTGGCTGGATCTCCTTGCAGTCCAAGGGACTCTCAAGAATCTTCTCCAACACCACAGTTCAAAAGCATCAATTCTTTGGCGCTCAGCTTTCTTTATGGTCCAATTCTCACATCCATACATTACTGCTAGAAAAACCATAGCTTTGACTAGACAGACCTTTGTCAGCAAAATAATGTCTCTGTTTTTAATATGCTGTTTAAGTTTATCATAGCTTTTCTTCCAAGGAGCAAACATCTTTTAATTTCATGGCTGCAGTCACCACCTGCAGTGATTTTGGAGCCCAAGAAAATAAAGTCTTCATGGACTAATAACTAAAATAATAGAAACATACTGCACTTTCTCTGAACTGTCAGAGAAAATTTTTCAAGACAAAAAAGTGTCAGTGCAGGATAAAAGAAATGAGAGACAAAATAACAAAGAAAGATCAAGAACACAACACGAGAGTAATTACAAACCTAGATATACCACTGATTAAAACAAGTGTACATAGAATTAAAGTTCACTTAAAAGGCAAAGACCAACAGATGAACTCTAATGAAATCTAACTATACTGAATTGCAAGTGAAAGAAAACCATAAGGTCATAGAAAGATTGGAAGATAAATGTATGTGCAGTTAGTCTAACTGGACTTCCCTGTAGCTCAAACAATAAAGAATCCGCCTGCGATGCAGGAGACCAGCATTCAACCCCTGGGTTGGGAAGCTCCCCTGGAGGAGGGCATGGCAACCCACTCCAGTATTCTGGCCTGGAGAATTCCACGGACAGAGGAGCCTGGCGGGCTACCGTCCTTGGGGTCGCAGAGTCGGACACGACTGAGAGACTAACACCCACGCAGCCCAATTATATTACTGTTAGAATCAAGGGGACTCGCCTGGCGGTCCAGTGAAGCCTTCCAATGCAGGGGACTTGGGTTCAATCCCTGACGGGGCATCTAAGATCCCACGTGGGGCACCTAAACACCACCACAACTACAGAGCTCATGAGCCGTGGAGCCTGCATGCCACCCCTGGAGAGAAGGCCGTGCCTCGCAACAAAGAGTCTGCACGCTGCAACGAAGAGTCCATGTGCCGCTACCAAGACCTGACCAGCCAGAATTAAAACAGACAAAATGAGCAGATGTGGCTGCTGTGGCTGCCATTTAAATTAAAAAAAAAAAAAAAATCAAATCCACTGCAAGTCAAAGCCATCACAGGAGACAAGGAGAGGGAGCATATTATGTTAAATGTCTAATTCATCAAGAAGTCACATTTGAAATCTTGTACACACCTCATAATGGGGCATCAAACTGTGTAAGAAAATATTAACACACAATCATAGTAACATCTGGGCTTCCCTGGTGGCGCAGAGGGTAAAGCGTCCGCCTGCAATGCAGGAGACCCGGGTTCAATCCCTGGGTCGGAAAGATCCCCTGGAGAAGGAAATGGCAACCCACTCCAGTATTCTTGCCTGGAGAATCCCGTGGACGGAGGAGCCTAGCGGGCTACAGTCCACGGGGTCACAAAGAGTCAGACACGACTGAGCGACTTCACTTCATAGTAACATCACTCTCAGTAACTGACAGTACAAGCAGAGAAGTAATCTGTGCGAAAATAAAAGATCTGAAGAACACAGTGAACAAAACAGTGAATAGTATGCCTTGTTTACATTATTTCAAAACACAGCAAGGATATTGATGAAAGTAGGTGCCCCCAAAAACACTCCCAAATTTGAGAAATCTATACGTTCAAGAAATTTAATGACCCACAAGTAGGGTAAATAAAAATGAAGCACCAACAAGGCACATCAAAATCAAATAATTCAAACCGAAGGGCAAACGATCTTGAAAATACCCGGAAGAAACTGCTACATTTCATCCAGAGGAACAATTGTGTAAGTGACAGCTGACTTTTCATCAGAACCGTCGAAGACCAGGAAGCAATGGAAATATATCTTTAAAGGGAGAAATGTCCACACAAAAATCTATATATAAATAAAATAAGCTTCACAAGAGAAGGTGAAGATTTTTTTACCTAAATCAAAATTGAGAAAATTAAATACAAGTAGGTCTTCCATACAAGAAATGATGTTGATGGACAACTCAGATCTATACAAAGACCCATACAAAAGAAAACTAATAAAAAGGATAAAAAGTGAATAAACATAACCCTGTATTATTTATCAAGGTAATTGTATACGTGTCTCTGGAACCTCTCCTGGTGGCTCAGCTGGTAGAGAATCCACCTGCAATGTGGGAGACCTGGGTTCGATCCCTGGGTTGGGAAGGTCCCCTGGAGACGGGAACAGCTACCCGCTCCAGCGTTCTGGTCTGGAGAATTCCATGGGCTGTATAGTCCATGGGGTCGAAAAAAGAGTCAGATGTGACTGAGCGACTTTCACCTTCACAGGAGCCTCTGCAGCTCAGTGACTGCTGTTTCCTGCTCCAGGGGGTTTTCCCCACCCAGGGACCGAGCCCACATCGCCTGCACTGCAGGCCGACTCTCTATCGCTGAGCCACCAGGGAGGTCCCCTGCATAGGATCATGCATACGTGTGAAGCCGCTTCAGTCATATCCAACTCTCTGCGATCCTATGGACTCCAGCCTGCAAGCTCCTCTGTCCATAGATTCTCCAGACAGGAATACTGGAGTGGGTTGCCATGCCCTCCTCCAGGGGATCTTCGCGAGTCAGGGACTTAACCTGCATCTTTTATGCCTCCTGCACTGGCGGGTGGATTCTTCACCACTAGTGCTGAAGAGGAAAAGTTAAAGTTTCACATAACCTCCTTCTCCTTCTGCCTCTGTGACTCAGCCTGCCCCAGCAAAGTCTAGATCGCGTAGGTCACGTAGTCTCAGAAAGCAGGGACTTGCAATACTAGGAAGTGGAGTTTATCTCACTCGCCCTTGTCCTGCTCTTTGCAGTCGCCCAGCCCCTGCAAGCCTGCTTAAACAAGCCTGTCCGTGTAAAGACAGGCATGCCCCTCCCCATCTTCACCACTGTTCCTGTGCTTTCAAAACCCCTAAGTTTAAACCAGCCTGTTAACAGCTAGTGTTGCCCACTACAGTCTCTCTATAAAAACTCTGTAATCCCTTTGTTCGGGGCTCAGAACTTGGAGTGTGAGCTCCTCTGGGCCCACCAGCATAATAAACCTGAGCTCTCCAATTCTCCGAGTGTGGAGCTTGGTTTCCTGAGTACTGGTTTCTGCAACAGCACCACCTGGGTAGCCCCCTGCATAGTATATTGACATATAAAAATATATACTCTTACCTTAATTCATTTAAAAGAGATAGAATAGTTTAAAGCAAAAAAGTTTATGTAAAGCAAGAGAGTTCCAGAAAAACATCTACTTCTGCATTACTGACTACACCAAAGCCTTTGACTGTATGGATCACAATAAACTGTGGAAAATTCTGAAAGAGATGGGAATAGCAGATCGCCTGACCTGCCTCCTGAGAAACCTGTATGCAGGTCAGGAAGCAACAGTTAGAACTGGACATGGAACAACAGACTGGTTCCAAATCGCAAAAGGAGTACATCAAGGCTGTATATTGTCACCATGCTTATTTAACTTCTATGCAGAGTATATCATGAGAAACGCTGGACTGGATGAAGCACAAGCTGGAATCAAGATTGCCGGGAGAAATATCAATAACCTCAGATGTGGAGATGACACCACCCTTATGGCAGAAGGTGAAGAAGAACTAAAGAGCCTCTTGATGAGAGTGAAAGAGGAGAGTGAAAAAGCTGGCTTAAAGCTCAACATTCAGGAAACTAAGATCATGGCATCTTAGTTATTTGCCATCACTTCATGGAAAAGAGATGGGGAAACAGTGGAAACAGTGGCAGACTTTCTTTGGGGGGAGGGGCTCTAAAATCACTGCAGATGGTGACTGCAGCCATGAAATTAAAAGATGATTGCTCCTTGGAAGAAAAGCTATGACCAACCTAGATAGCATATTAAAAAGCAGAGACATTACTTTGCTGACAAAGGTCCATCTAGTCAAAGCTATGGTATTTCCAGTGGTCATGTATGGATGTGAAAGTTGGACCATAAAGGAAGCTGAACACCAAAGAGTTGATGCTTTTCAACTGTGGTGTTGGAGAAGACTCTTGAGAGTCCCTTGAACTACAAGGATATCCAACAGGTCCATCCTAAAGGAAATCAGTTCTGAATGTTCACTGGAAGGACTGAGGCTGAAGCTGAAGCTCCAGCACTTTGTCCACCTGATGCCAAGAACTGACTCCTTGGAAAAGCCCCTGACGCTGGGAAAGAGTTAAGGCAGGAGGAGAAGGGGATGACAGAGGATGAATGGTTGGATGGCATCACCGACTCGATGGACATGAATTCGAGGAAGCTCTGGGAATTTGTGATGGACAGGGAGGCCTGGCATGCTGCAGTCCATGAGATCGCCAAGAGTTGGACACCACTGAGTGACTGAACTGGACTGAATTATAAGCTGTGTGGAGGTAATAAGTCAAAATAGCACAGAGAACTATACTGTCCCAGTTTCCTATATTCTACAAGAAGTAATATCATGTAAGCTCTAAGCAGATTATGATGAGTTTAAAAGGCAAGTGTAGAGTAATCATTTGACATTATGCAAAACAGGTGCAAAAATCTCAAGAAGAGAATCAAAAGGGCCAGGGGAACAAACGAAGGTCACACAGATAAAACAGGAAAAATAAAAACTGCCTGGATGCACAGATGCCATGAATATTAACACAGAAAAACCCAAGGAATCAAAAAATTCGTAAAATTAGCAAGTGAATTATTTATCCAGACCTCAGGATGCAAGTCAATATACAAAGATAAATTATGTTTTTATACACGAAGCTAAGCTAGGTGTTAGTCACTCAGTCTTGTCTGACTATGCGACCCCCATGCACTGTGGCCCGCCAGGCTCCTCTGTCCATGGGATTCTCCAGGCAAGAACACTGGAGTGGGCTGCCATGTCCTTCTCCAAGGGATCTTCTGGACCCAGGGATCAAACCCAGGTCTCCTGCATTGCAGGCAGATTCTTTACCACCTGAGCCACCAGCGAATGCTGTTATATGCTAGCATTTAGAAATCAGAGAAAACCTTTTAAAAGCAAACTCTATTCACAATAATGTCAGAAAGAAACATGGAGTTCTTAGGAACGGATTAACAAGAAGCTGCAAAAGTACCCTGAACGCTACAAAGTCTAGTGAGAGAAACTAAAGAAATAAATGAGGGGAGTTTTTGGATTGGGTGGCTAAATATTTTTAAGATGTCAGTTTTTCCTAAATTGACCTCTAGATTCAATACAGTCACAAGCAGACTCTCAGCACCATTGTTTAAAAATCAAAATCTTGTCTCTAAAACTTCTATGAATTTTACAGAATCTAGAAAAGCCAAACAAAGAGTGTAAAGACCAATACTGGGACTTACATATGCTGAATTTAGGGTTTACAGTAACCTAAAGTAAATAAGTTGTAAGGATAAGGATGGACAAATAGATCAACAGAACAGAGTAGACTCCAGAAATAGACAGATAAGTACAGGGTCAACTGACTTCTTCAGCAGAAGCATCAAAGCCGTTCATTGAGGAAAGAAAATATCTCCAAGACGTCATGGATGTCCACGTGGAAGATGTAGAAAGGTCAGGCATGCAAGCTGGTTTGAAGTCACAGATCTCACCTTGCACAACAAGAGGAAAACAAAAGCTGACCCTGACTGAAAAGAAATTACCCTTCTTAGACGCAAAGAGGAAAAAGAATGAAGGGGGAAAAAAAAGCAAACAAAACATCCAATAACTGTGAGGCAGTCGTAAAAGATGTGATACAGGTTCAACTGATAAAGGAAATATACAGCATTTGAAGCCATGACTGAGAACTTTCCAAAATTAATGACAGACACCAAACCACAGACTCAGGGATCTCAGAGAACCCCAAGCAGGATAAACACCCCAAAATCCAGACCAAACTGCAGAAAATCAAAGAAAAAGAGAAAATCTTGAAGGAAGCCAAATTCAGGGAATGTGGGAATGTAGGGATGAATGTCACATCAGACCTCGCTTCAGAATGTCCCACACCAGAAGAGAGTGAAGTGGGATATTGTGAGTGTCGGGGGAGAGGCAGTGAGCAGCCCAGCGCCGCCATCACGAGGTCTTGTCCGACTCTTCATGGCGCCGCGGGCTTCAGCACGCCAGAGAGCCTCATCCTTCACTAGCTCCGGGAGTTTCCTCAGGTTTGCATCCATCGAGTCGGTGATGCCACCCAACCATCTCATCCTCTGCTGCCCGCTTCTCCTTTTGCCCTCAACCTTTCCCATCATCTGGGTCTTTTCCAATGAGCTGGCTCTCCGCATCAGGTGTCCAAAGTATTGGAGTTTCAGCTTCAGCATCAGTCCTTCCAATGAATATTCAGGGTTGATTTTCTTTAGAATTGACTGGTTTGATCTCCTTGCTGTCCAAGGGACTCTCAAGAGTCTTCTTCAGCACCACAACTCAAAAGCATCAGTTCTTCTGCGCTCAACCTTCTTTCTGGTCCAACTCTCACATCCTACGTGACTCCTGGGAAAACCATAGCTTTGACTACTGGTAGGTTAAGTGATGTCTCTGCTTTTTAATATGCTGTCCAGGCTTGTCACGGTCTTGCTTTTAAGTAGTAGGTGTCTTTCGATTTCATGGCTGCAGTCACCATCCGTAGTGACTTTGGAGCTCAAGAAAATAAAACCTGTCACTGCTTCCACTGTTTCCCCTTCTATGTGCCATCGAGTGACGAGACTGGATGCCATGATCTTAGTTTTTTGAATGTTGCTTTTAAAACCAGCTTTTTCACTCTCCTCTTTCACTCTCATCAAGAAGCTCTTTAGTTGCTCTTCAGTTTCTGCCATAAGGTGGTGTCATCTGCATATCTGGGGTTGTTGATATTTCCCCCCACAATCTTGACCAGCTGGTGATTGATCCAGCCTGGCGTTTCACATGATGTACTCTCCATATAACCTTTAAAAACAGGGTGACAAGATAAAGCCTCATCTTACTCGTCTTAATTGGGAAAGTGAAAGTAAAAGTTGCTCAGTCATGTCCAACTCTTTGAGACTCCGTGGACTGTACAGTCCATGGAATGCTCCAGGCCAGAATACTGGAGCAAGCAGCCTCTCCTTTCTCTAGGGGATCTTCCCAACCAAGGGATCAAACCCAGGTCTGCTGCACTGCAGGTGGATTCTTCACCAGCTGAGCCATGAAGGAAGCCCATTAATTGAGACAGGAGTTCCCAATTTTGAATCAGTCGGTTATTGCATGTAAGGTTCTAACTGTTGCTTCTGGACCCACAAACAGGTTTCGCAGGAGACAGATAAGGCAGTTTGGTATTCCCATCCCTTTAAGAACTTTCCACAGTTTGTTGTGATCCATGCAGTCAAAGATTTTAGCATCGCCAATGAAGCAAAAGTAGATGTTTTTCTGAAATTCCCTTGTTTTCCGTATGACCCAATAGATGTTGGCAATTTGATCTCTGGTTTCTCGTCCTTTTCTAAATCCAGCTTGTATATTGGAACTTCTTGGTTCACATATTGCTGAAGCCTAGCTTGAAGAATTTTGTACATTACCTTACTAGCATGCAAAATGAGAGCAATTATATGGTAGTTTGAACATTCTTTAGCCTTTCCCTTCTTTGGGATTAGAATGAAAACTGACCTTTCCCAGTCCTGTGGCCACTGCTGAATTTTCCAAATTTGCTGGCATATTGAGTGCAGCACTTTCACAGCGTCATCTTTTAGGATTTGAAAGAGCTCAACATGAATTCCATCACCTCCCTAGTTTTGCTCATAGCAATGCTTCTTAAGGCCCACTTGACTTCACACTCCAGAAGGTATGGCTCTGAGTGCGCGACCACACCATCTCAGTTATCTGAGTCCTTAAGACTTTTTTTTTTGTCTTAAGAAGCCAGTTATTCCGTGTATTCTTGCCGCCTTTCTTAACCTCTTCTGCTTCAGTCAGTATGCTTCACTTAACATTTCTGTCCTTTATCATGCTCATCTTTGCATGAAACGTTCCCTTGGTATTTCTAATTTTCTTGAAGAGATCTCTAGTCCTTCCCATTCTATTGTTTTCCTCCATTTCTTTGCATGGTTCACTTAAGAAGGTCTCCTTATCTCTCCCTGCTCTTCTCTGGAACCCTGCATTTAGTTGGATATATCTTTCCCTTTCTCCCTTCCTTTCCACATCTCTTCTTTCCTCAGCTGTTTGTGAAGCCTCGTCAGACAACCACTCTGTCATCCTGCGTTTCTTTTTCTTTGGGGTGATTTGGACCCCTGCTTCCTGTGCAACGTTACGAGTCTCTGTCCACAGGTCTTCAGGCACTCTGTCTGCTGGATCCAGGCCCTTGAATCAGTTTGTCACTTCCACTGTGTAATCGTAAGGGATTCGGTTTTGGTCATACCTGAATGGAGGGCCTAGTGGTTTTCCCTGCTTTCTTCAATTTAAGCCCGAATTTTCTGTAATAAGGAGCTCATGATCTGAGCCACAGTCAGGTCCAGGTCTTGTTTACAGAGCGTCTCCATTTTTGGATGCAAGGAGTATAATCAATCTGATTTCAGTATTGACCATTTGGCAATGTCCGTATGTAGAGTCTCCTCTTGTGCTCCGGGAAAGCGTGTTTGCTATGACCAGTTCATTCTCTTGGCAAAACTCTGCTAACCTCTGCCCTGCTTCATTCTGTATCCAAGGCCAAACTTTCCCGTTAATTCAGGTACCTCTCGACTTCCTACTTTTGCATCCAGTCCCCTAACGAGAAAAAGGACTTATTTCATTGTTGTTAGTTCTAGAAGGTGTTGGTGCGTCTTCATAGAACTGGTCAACTTCAGCATCAGTTCTTGGGACATAGACTTGGATTACTGCAATGTTGAACGGTTTGCCTTGAAAAGCAACCAAGATCATTCTGTCATTTTGAGATTGCACCCAAGTACTGCATTTCAGACTCTTGTTGACTATGAGGGCTACTCCATTTTTTCTAAGGGATTCTTAGAAATCTACAGGAGTAGATGTAATGGTCATCTGAATTAAATTTGCCCATTCCCATTCATTTTAGTTCACTGATTCCTAAGATGTTGATATTCACGCTTGCCATCTTCCTGCTTGACTACAAATTTACCTTGATTCATGGATGTAACATTCCAGGTTCCTATGAAGTATTGTTCTTTACAGCATCAGACTTCAGTTTCACCACCAGATATATCCACAACGGAGTGTCCTTTCCACTTTGGCCTAGGCTCTTCATTTTTTTCTGGAGCCATTTCTCTGTTCTTCCCCAGTAGCATGTTGGACACCTTCCGACCTAAGGGGCTCATCCTCTTCATGAATCACAGCCCTGTCACAGCAAAGGGGCTTGTGTAACTCAAGGAAGCTATGAGCCATGCTCTGCAGGGCCATCCAAAATGGCTAGGTCATGACGGAGAGTTCCAACAAAAGGCTGTCCACTGGAGGAAGGAATGGTAAACCACTCCAGTATTCTTGCCTTGAGAACCCCATGAACTGTATGAAAAGGAATTCAATATCCGGTAAAATTATCCTTCAAAGTAAAGGAGAAATAAAGACTTTATCAAATGAGCAAAAACTGAATGAATTTATTGCTAGTAGACCTGCCTTACAAGACAATTTTAAAGGTCTCCAGAGAAGGGAAAAGTTACATCAGTCAGAAACTTGGATCTACATAAAGAACCTCACAGAAGGAATGAATGAAGGCAATATGAGCTATTATTTTCTTATTTTTTTCATGTTTTTAATTGAGGTACCAGATGATAAGTTGTTCAAAATAATAATAGCAACCATATAAGAATAGGTCCAATACTTCGGCCACCTGATGCAAAGGGCGGACTCACTGGAAAAGACCCTGATGCCAGGAAAGACTGCGGTCAGAAGAGACGACAGAGGGCGTGATGGTGGGATGGCATCCCTGACTCGGTAGGTATGAGTTTGAGGAAACTCTGGGAGACGGTGAGAGACAGGGAAGACTGGCGTGCTGCAGTCCACGGCGTTGGAAAGAGCTGGACGCGACTGAGCAGCTGAGCAGCGAGTGGCTGGTGATGGCTTCTGCAGAAGCAGAATGGACGACAGCAATGCCACCAGGGGCGGGAGGGCAGAGCCAAAGACGCGGTCCTAAGGGGTCTGCACTCTGTGGCGTGGACTTGGGCTCTCTGTGGCGTACTGTAAACCCTAAACAGTGTTCCTAAATTATGACTGATCTGCCGAGAGAGAGGAGAAAGTCTCAGTCGCTCAGTCATGTCCGACTCTCTGCGACCCCACAGACTAGAACCCACCAGGCTCCTCTGTCCATGGGATTCTCCAGGCAAGAATACTGCAGTGGGTTGCCATTCCCTTCTCCAGGGGATTTTCCTGACCCAAAGACTGAACCCAGGTCCCTTGCATTACAGCCAGATTCTTCACCGCCCAAGCTATCAGGGAAGCACACTTAGGAGAAAGAGGAGTCATTTAAGAAGCTCAGTTAAAATCAGAGACTGCAGGAAAAGAGTAGAATACAAGAAGAAGAAAGAGAAGAAAGACAATCATAAAAAACAGGAACGAGGATGGGAGATATTACTCCAAGTAATATAATCACTCTACTCCAGGTAAAATAGTCACTTCAAACATCAATAGTCTAAATATACCAACTATACAACAGACACTGTCAGAGTGGATTTTTAAAAAGAATAAGAGGAAGAAAAGACCCAATTATAGGTGGCCTATAAGAAACTCAGTTCACATATAAACACACAGACGGATTAAACGTGAAGGAACAGAGAGAGAGGCCACGCTCACACTGACCAGAAGAAAACTGAGGTTGGCGTGTTAATTTCAGACAGAGCAGACTTCATAGCAGGAAAGCTATCTCAGACAAAGAGAGACATCGCGTCACTGAGCGGTCAGTTCTCCAGGAAGCCTTGACAATCTCTAATATATATGCATCTAACCCAAAGCCTCAAAATACATGAGACAGAATCTGAGAGAACTTCAAGGACAAACAGGGGAAAAAATAGCATTCATCCTTATCTCACATCATACACGACAATTAATTAGTGATGGATCACAGACTTAAACAAAAAAAAAAATCTGTAAAGCTTTGAGACAAAGCAGAGTAGAATATCATCAAGATCTGAGGATAAGCAAAGATTTCTTACAAAGGACATAGACAGCAATTGCCATAAAAGACAACACTGATAAGGGGGAAATTGTTGAAACGATGCACTTCTGCTCATCAAAAGACACTGCTGAGAAAACGAACCAGGCCGCAGACAACTGGAGAAAATATCTGTTAAATACAGATCTCTCAAAGGATGTGAATCTGAATTGGGCAAAGAACACACACTTCTCAATAGCAAAGAAAAAAGACAAGTAGCCCAAGGAAAAATGGGCAAAGGGCTTCAGAAGCCCCTTTACACAGGAAGCTGTACAAACGGCCAATGGACGTTTAAAAAACAAAGCTTCGAATCCTTATGACTCACTGCGGAGACGCAAGTTAAAACTACAGTGAGTTACCCCAACACATTCACTAGCGAAATATAAAGAGACTGGAACGGCCGATACTGATAAGAACTTGAAGCAAGGAAAACTTCCCTCCATCACTGACGGGCATGGAAGATGCCAACCCTACCATGGAAAGTGGTTCAGACGTTTCTTACAAAGCTAAGGGTGTTGGCCCAGCATTTCCACAGACAGGCACACCCCCAAGGGTCATGGAGACAAGTGTCCACAAGAGACTTTGCCCTCCAGGGCTCCGAGCTGTTTCCTTCACAATCGATAATTGTCCTTCAACAGCAGAACAGATAAAAATTTCCGTCTCCAAGTATGACGGGTCTGTAGGATGCGGAGCAAGAGGAACTATTCACACACCCCTGGGGGGGGGGGGGTGGATATTGGAACAGTCGCTTTGGAAAATAACTTGTCAAATAAAGTGAATTTGAGCATGATTTATGTTCAGGCAATTCCATGTCTCGGTTTAAGATCTCGCATATATTCAAGGAAGTTCATAGCTTCCCATCCAGGAGAGCATAAAACTAGAAGACTGGAAACAACCCAGATGTCCATCAATCAGAGAATAAATAAATGAAATATGTTTATGTATTCATGCAAAGGAGCCCCCTGTGTCAATGAATATGAATGCGTCTCAGTGGCAAGAGGCAGAAGCAGCATTATGGCAGGAGCATAATGACCTTAAAAACATACCATGTCTTGGAAATGATTCCATTCAATACAGTCTGATCCTGTTTCATACAATACAGAAATGTGCAAAAATGTGTAAGATGTTATAACCCTATGGGCAAACTCACAAGAAAAGTGAGCAGAGTCGAGGGGAAAGCACAGCATTCAGGACATTTTCTGGGGCTAATGAAAGGGGAGGGGTGGAGGATGCATCGGGGACTTTGAAGGTGACAGTGGTCTCTCACCCCAGGTGAGGAGACAAGAGCGCCGGTTATGTTACTGTAGATGCCACGGACGCGGGCTGGAAGTCCTCATGGTGCGATAAGAATGAGTTTGAAAGAATCTGCCCTGCTTGGGACCCCTCTTCTCGGCAGTGAGAGTGCCTCTGCTTATTGACCAGACTAGGGGTGGGAATCCATTCCCCCGAACCCGTCTGGTCTGGAGCAGGAGCAGGCCCACCCGTGGAGCCTCCACACTCAGGAAGACGCTGAGGGGGTGGCGCCTGGGGTCTCGGGCGCCTCGAGGACTGTTACGCCAGGGCTCCTAACAACCACTACCTGTTCAGTTCTGGCCCACGTGGTCCAGGTGGCGCTAGGGGTGGCCACCTACCAAAGCCAGAGACGCAAGAGACGCGGGTTCAGTCCCTGGGTCAGGAAGATCCCCTCGAGGAGGAAATGGCAACCCACCCCAATACTCTTGCCTGAGAGATCCCGCAGACAAAGGAGGCTGGTGGGCTGTGGTCCAGGGGACCGTGTGGAGTCGGACACGACTGACTGAGCATGTACAAGCAGGTCAGGGTGGCTCCGGGCAGGCTCGGGGCAGAGACCCCCTGGCTACACCCCTGGTCCAGTCCGCCCTCGGCTCTCACCCTCTGTGCTGCAGAGCAAGCGCGTCTTCGTCCTCCAAAGGCAGGAGCCCAGGAGGACGCGCCTCAGGGTGCTGGTCCCGCCTCCACCGTGTTCGCTCACACCCCACTGGCCAAAGCCAGGCAGGCGTCCAAGCCAGTAAGCACAGGGTGAGCGTGTGCGCTGCCCGCCGGGGAGACGCCCTGCCAAGTCACAGGGCAAAGAGGGCGACCTGCCCTGCGCCTGCAGAGAAGGGAAGCAGACGGACAAAGAGCATCGGGGGCGGAGGTGTGGGAGGGGGTGGGCGGGGAGGGGGGAGACAGGATCACTTTGCCTCCATCTCGGCTTAGGGTCGGGGTGGATTCCTGGCCCCCTGCTGGTAGACTGCGGAGCCCACGTCCTACGGACTCCAAGCCACATATGCATGTATGGAGCACCCGTTGTATGCCAGAATCTGTACTTAACATGTGTGGCACCACACCACCCAGGTCTCAGCCGCCCATACGATGCCACCGCCCCACCTGGCCAAGATGCCCACACACTCCCCGCCTTGAGCCTTCCCCATAAATACCTGCTGAGCGCCACCGCTGTCTCTGTGGCTCGGCTCCTCGCAGTCCCCCTAAGGCCAGCTGATCAGTTCCCCTTCGACTGCAAGGTTCACTCACTCATTTAACATTAATTCGAGCACCTACGAGGTGTCAGCTCTTATTCTGAGCCCTGGAAAGTCTGCAGAGACAGACCTGACTCCAGTCACAGGCCCCAGAGTTCTACTGAGCACAGGGTTGGGGAGGCACGTGGTTCTGTATTCTCGGAGTGCAGGCAGGCACACGCCCCCGAGCCGCCAGGGTTCGGCTCAGGTCATGATTTGCCACGAGTGAAATCCCCAGCAGCTCTGGGTCTCCAGGGACCTTGGGAAGAGCAGACGAGGGGGCCTGGTATTCCCTGACCCCTTTCTCCACCCTGGGGCTGGGGAGCCCATGTGGGTTTCTCTGAACCCCCCTCCACTGTCTGAGAACTTGGCCTCCAGTCTTAGAGGGGTCCTGAAGCATGACTGATCCCTCGTGCTAATCGGGGGGTGTTCTCCCAAGGGGCGCCTGGAGTCCAGCGTCTCTGCGTCAAAGGCACAAGACTGAACTTTTCTCCCACCTGCTGGGGATTTCTTCTCTTTTTTTTTCTGCTGGGGATTTCTGAACCTGCCGTCTATTCTCAGCTTCATCATGATGACCCTTTCTGAGGAACATTCAATCTGGTCCTGGACTCCAAGTGAGACTTCCAGGCCAGGGGCTGTCCATCTAGGTGGGAATGGATGGTGGAGGGGGGAGGGGCGGGGAGGGGGAGAGGGTCCCAAGGGAAGGTCCCACTGGGTCCCACCGTCACCCTCCAGCACCGGGGAGTGAAAGGCAGGGGAAGGTCGGCGGGCAGAGTTCCCCAGAGGACTTAGGTGTCACGTTTACATTGCAGCGTCCGTGAAAATTTCCCATTCAAATCAGCCACGCACCTCGCCTTCACTGTAAACT
Organism: Ovis aries; assembly: GCF_016772045.2. Classification (NCBI taxonomy): domain Eukaryota; kingdom Metazoa; phylum Chordata; class Mammalia; order Artiodactyla; family Bovidae; genus Ovis; species Ovis aries. Next base: position 224,993,519 of record NC_056056.1, read on the forward strand.
TATCCAGATTTAAAGAGAGAGAGAGGGTCCAGGTGTATCATGTTATCTCCATATATTGACTCGTTTCGGATTTGCATTGAGAATCAGACGCTGATCTTGTCTCATCTAAGGCCCTCAACCTGTCTGGAGTATGAAGGGTACACAGTCGCCCATGACGCCCAGCCCCCAGAGCCCCCGGCCACCCGCCAGCGTCAAAGGCACTGCCTCAGGGACCCAGGACTGACCGCACACCTGAGCCCCCAAAGCTGCGAGAGACGGGAGTGACCCTCCCTTGGAGCCTTGAGCCGGAGTGCAGCCACCGGCACCCTGGTCAAAGACTTCCAGCCTCCAGAATGTGGCAAAATGAATTCCTAGCATTCAAGCCGCCCAGCCTGTGTTAGTTTGTTAGGAAACTGTCAGAATCTCCTTGCCGGGGGGGGGGGGGGGGGGGGGGGGGGGCGGGGGCGGTGGCGGAGATGAGGGGCAGCCAAGCCCAGGAGCGAGCCCCCCGCAGCACTGCCCTGGGACCGTCCAGGGTGGTCATCCCAGGTCCGTGAGCCCTGCTGTCCTGGTGGGTTCCTCCTCGGGGCCCTGGGACTCCATTTACAGGGAAAACAAAACTCTCCTCTTTCAAATAAACATACCTCTGGCTCTAGAAGGAAGCTGGTCTCAGGAAAGTGGCTTCAGTCAGGACCACGGCTCAGCCTGGCCTTTGCCCCCAGGAGAAGGGGGTCCCCCAGGCCCTCGGCCCTCCTTACCCCAGGCCCTGCATCTGTGAGCTCCGAAGGAAGGCAGGCGGCCGGAAGGACCACACACTCCCTTGGAATGACTCCCTGTCGGCACATCCCACCTGTGTCCAGGCCCCCGAGGCCACCCAGGAAGGACTGAGGTGCCGGAGGCCCAGTGGGGCCCAGCTGAGAGAGGCCGGGGTGCAGCGCCCACAGGTCAGTTCATGGCGGAGGGGGCCGAACTACAGCAGCCGCCTGTCAGGCTTCACCCACTACCCCCTTGGTCTGTTAGCAGATTGGCCTGACCTTAGAAGGAACAACATCCATCAGATACAGACGAGAGACACGGAGACCCAGACAGAGGGGGAAAGGGACACAGAGACAGAGACAGAGCAGGGCCCGGGGCCACTGATCATGGCTTCAGGGAAGAGGGTAAGGGGCCCTGCCCGAGGGGCCGGCCCCAGGGTGGGCTCTGCCTGGGAACCCCCCGAGGGACCAGCCCCAGGGTGGGGTCTGCCTGGGAACCCCTCCAAGGGACTAACCCCAGAGTAAACCCTACCTGGGGACCCCCCGAGGGACTGATCCCAGAGTGGGCTCTGCCTGGGAACCCCCTGTTGGACTGGACCCAGGGTGGACTCTGCCTGGGGAACTCCCAAGGGACTGACCCCAGAGGGGACCCTGCCTGGGGACCCCCCTGAGGGACTGGCCCTGGGACTTCGCAGGGAGGAGAAGCACCACCCTCCCCGGGAGCCCTGCCGCAGGGACAGCGGAGCCTCAGGCCCAGGCCTGCGCCTTCAGCACCCCATCTTCACCTCCAGGATGCTGGAGGCCCAGCTTCCCCCGGGGGAACAGCCCCCTGTGCCCGGAGACTCCGCCCAACCTCTGACCACAGGATTCGGGGCCTGACCGCAGACCCCAGGCGCCCACCACACGCTCAGGGAGAAAAGCCCCGGGGTGGGAGCTCTAGCGCCATGGCCAGCCCAGCCGTCCGGCCCTGCAGCCTCGGGGGGATGGGATGAGGGGCTCTGAGACCCGCCTGCACATGGCCACGCTCCCGTCTCCCTCGCGGGCCCTCTCCTGCGAGGCATGTGGGGCCCCTCAGAGCAGGACGTCTAGGCTCAGCGGTGCGGGAGGGCAGCAACCCGGGGAGCGGAGGGGGTGCCTGCCCCCGGAGCCCCCACTCCCCGACAGACACGCCAGATGGGGAAGGCACCGCAAGCCAGGACAGTGACCACTGGACCCAGCGCTTCTCAGCGACGCCCTGGGACCGCCAGGGCCGGAAAGGGCCCCGAGGAAAGCTCCCTGCAGCGACAGCCCAGGTCAGGCTCTGCCCTGGCTGAGAGTGAGGGGGCCGCCAGCCCCCACGCCCCCCAACCATCCCAGGACAGCAGGGAGCCAGTCCCGTGGCAGGCCTGCCGCGTCTGACTTTCCCTCTCTCACACCCTCCTTCGCTGAGCTCAGTTAATCACAAAACTAGCTCACACTCCATTGTTTTGACTTGCCTCCACCTCCCGACGCCGAGTAATTAGACGCTGTGTTCAGGCGCAGTGGAGCGCGACCCGGGTCCCTGTTCCCAGGAGGCCTGGGCGGCGGGCAGGCTGCACCCGGGCCAGGCACGGGGCAGCCCGCCACGTTCCTGCAGGAAAGCATGCCCGCAAATTAATTAGCAATTAAAAACTTTATTTGTAAAAGCCAGCCGAGGACGCACATCTTGTTAAAATGGAAGCTATTGTCTCCGGCCCAGTTTTAAATGAGGAATGAACAGGAATGCCAGAGATTGACAGTGCTCGGCAAGAGCGTCTTCAAAAGCAATTTGCTGAATATTAATGAACCGAAAATGTCATTTCTGGTCCAATTACTAGAAGTAATTAGTTTTTTTTAATTATGGAGGAAGTGGAATTTTAATAAGGTCAATTTTAAAATTACAGTTTAAAAAATACTAATTGTATTGTCATCATATCTTATATAATAAATGACATTAACTTGCTAACATCTGTTGATTTTAATATAAATAAACCAAAAATATCATTGTGTCGCATTCTTTGGAGAAAGATGATACAGTGAGAGCTGGATGGCGTGTGAGGGGAGGAACAGGTCTCCAGCCACCCCACGGGAGCCCCAGGCCTCTCTCTGGGACCTGCTCACCTGGACCACTTTGGAGGGGGTGCCTGGCACCTGGTCTGACCTGCCCTGAACACAAGGCTTTAAAATTCCACTCAGATTCAAGCTTCTGTGTGACACGGATGGCCTGCCCAGCCCTGCAGGAGGCAGCCAAGCCCTAGAGGTGACCAGCTGGTCTCCTGTCCATCACCAAGGGCGTGGCCAACCCCCTCCTCCCAGGTCCAAGCCCACGGGGTTGCAAGCACCGTGCCCCCCTCTGCCCAGTCGCGTCTGATCCCTGGGGTCAGGCCCTGGTACAGGGGTACCCTCCCCCGACCCAAGCTCCTGGGCCCGAGTGTGAGGACACATGCCTTCAGGGACACCTTCCAGGCCCCTCCTGACCCCAAACCCAACCCTGGCCTGGTGCACCTGCCCCACAGCAGCTCTATCCCGGCTGTGAGCACAGACCCCAGCCAGGCAGCCCCCGTCACTGCCCTGGCGCTGTCCCAGGGTGACCCTAAGGGATGCCCATGGCCAGGCCTGCCCAGGCAGGAACGGGAATGGGGAGCCATCCCACAGGCAGGGTTACCAAGCCCTGGGTGGAGGACACAGGGCAGAGACCGGCTTATTCTGGGACCTCTGGACGGCCGTGCTCTGATGCACAGAGACACCTGGGCCACGCTGGCCCCGGTGCTGGGGGCCGGGCTGCTTGGAGCCACTTGCGGACCTGACCGCATCTCCAGGCCGCGTCCACCCTCACACTGAGCTCGTACCACCACCGTCACACTCTGAGCTGGGAAACGAGGACCAGAGGAGCCGTGAGTCCCAGCCCGGGGCTGCTGGGAGGCCGGGATGGGCCGGGAGCCGAGGGCATCTGGAGGGAGAGGCTGGGGGGTTCCTTCGGGGTTGGGACAGACTCAGCCCTGGACGGCTCGGGGCCCACCCTTGGTCATTGCCGCTTCCGCCTGCTGGCGACTCTGAGAAGCGGCTGGCGGGGAAGGTCCACACAGCCCTGCCAGCTGGCGCGGCTGGGCTCACGGTCATGGAGGGTGCTCCCGAGCAAGGAGACGAGGCCACCCATCCCGCCCTCACACAGGACCGATGACCTGCTCAGAGCAGACACCCGGGAGTCTTCCCAGAACGAGTAAGTGATCCCGGCCGGCCGGGGTCCTCCCTGGGGGTTACGATCAGCACCTCCCCCAAGAGCACGGCCGGGGTTTGACACAGCTGGCTCCGCTGACCGTGTGCCTATAAAAGGACTCAGCCTCGTCTGATGAAGCACCAAGCAGACCCTGCTGCCCGCCCGAGTGCCCGGGGCCTGAGCCTGTCCTGCCAGGCCGGGGCGCTTCCTCAAGGGAGCAGCTCACAGACGTTCAAGCCATCGGTGGGTGCTTGTGGGGTCCCTGGGAATGTTCAGTCGAATTTTAATTATCCAGATTAAGATCTACTGATAAAATTAGGACAAGCAGAAAGGTTGTATTTAAACACAGAACCCCAGAAACGAGCGCTGCCTGGATGATAAGCGACAGTAAGGACACTGAGGCCTAGGGGCAGGAGGAGCCGTGGACGCCCACTCGAGCTCCTGGCTCCTACACTGGGGAGAGGGGCACCCCCCAGGGAGAGTCCAGGGACAGGCCCAGCCTCGCCCCCCGAGGCGCCAGGCGTCAGGCGCCCCCATCCTCGGAGTCCGTTAGGTCGTGACCTCGTTACTCCCCTGAAGGATGAGACCCTGAGGGTCCTAGGGGTGCCGAAGAGGCAAAGCTGGGATCTGAACGCAGGCGGGAGCCTGACCCCCGTGTGCCCACCGCCCTCGGGCCCTCACAGACGAGGCTCCCCCTCCCCGTCCTCCCCGCTGCACGCTCGCCGTCTGCAGGAGCTGCGGGCACAGCATCCGCACCACGAGCCACTGCCCCCAGGAATGAAGGGGGGCGTTCACACGCTGTGTGTGCAGTGCCCAGCGGAGTGAAGGTGCCCTTCAAACACACACGAAAGCTGAAAAAGCGTGCAACGATCCAGGCCAGCTAGAGACTCAGACGGGAGCACCGAACCTGAAAAACGTTCAGTAAGAAATGCAGGAAAAAGCGCGATGCCTTTGGCTGTACAAGGAGCTCCCCAAGCGGGACACGTGAAGCCTAAAGCACATGGCCAAGAACATCCGTGTGGCCGCATTAACGTCACAGCTTCCTCTGTGACCAAAGCCAGCACGAACGAGACAAGTCGCAGAGAAGAGCAGAGTTTCCATCTGAATCAGTGAAAAGGGAGCAATGTCCACAGGAAGTGAAGCGAAGTGAAGTCGCTCAGTCGTGTCCAACTCTTTGCAAGCCCATGGACTGTAGCCCGCCAGGCTCCTCTGTCCATGGGATTTTCCAGGCAATAGTCCTGGAGTGGATTGCCATTTCCTTCTCCAGGGGATCTTCCTGCCCAGGGATCAAACCCGGGTCTCCCACATTGTAGACAGACGCTTTACTGTCTGAGGCACCAGGGAAGTCCAGCAATGTCCATAATGGGCCCCAAATCCTGCCAGCCGGTAGGAAGACAGAGAGCTCACAGAGCAACAGGCAAAGGGTGAGGACAGGAGAGTCCAGAGGGAGGCCTGACACCAAACAGCTGGTGAAGGCAGGTTCACCTTGGGATTTCAGCCCCAGGAAGGAAGCGGCTTCCCCAGTGTCTCAGGGGTAAAGAATTCACCTGCAGGGCAGGAGACAAGAGAGATGAGTGTTTGATCCCTGAGTCGGGAACATCCCCTGGAGGAGGAAAAGGCACCCACTCCAGTATTCTTGCCTGGAGAATCCCATGGACAGAGGGGCCTGGCGGGCTACGGCCCAAAGGGTTACAAACAGCTGGACACGACTGAGCAGCTGAGTGCACCGGCACCAGAGCAGCTGCCCTGCACGGGTGTGGGTGTCACGTCAGGAACACGGGGGACAGAATCTGCCAGCAGATCCAGGGCTGGAGACGCGCTCGCCCCACGAGTGTGCGGTGTAGCTTGAGGTACGCCTTCTGCAGAAATCTTTACACATGTGACAAACAGGTTTGTACAAAAGTCCTCATCAGCCCATCATGTGTAAAAGGAAAGCTTCAGAACTCCCCCAGGAGTCACGGCTAAGAATGGGCCAGCCAATTCTTCTGCAGCATCACAGGGAAAATAACGACATAATTGTGTCAACTTGAGAACATACTGTTTAGTGAAAAGATACACAGACTGCGTGTGCGAATGCTCAGTCGCTCGGTCGTGCCCGATTCTGTGCGACCCCATGGACTGTAGCCCGCCAGGCTCCTCTGTCCTTGGGGTTCTCCAGGCGAGAATCCTGGAGTGGGTGCCATTTCCTCCTCCAGGGACCTTCCCAACCCAGGGATCACACCCGCGTCTCCTGCGTCGGCAGGAGGATTCTTTTCCACTAAAACTGCGGAATTTGTCAAATGCATATCATCGCTCACAAAGAAGTGTAAGAATGCGAAATAGTTTTAAAGTTCCAGAGACCCTCTAACGTAAGAACAGGAATGATTAAATGCCGCTTCAGGACCCTGGCTCCCTAGACCCCCACCTGCGAGTTTCTTGTCTGCTTCTGTGTGACACCCACCGACTTCGGGTCAAGAGGGGCCTTCTCTTCCTTATGCTCTCCACAGGGCAGGTGTCGGGGCACAGCCTAGCGGGGTCTTCTGCCCAGGGTCCCCGGGGCTGCAGTCAAAATGTGGTCGGGCTGGGGTCCCACCCGGAGACTCAGCGAGGGGAGCGTCTGCCTCCTTTTGCCTGTGGGACTGGGGCTGGGGGCTTACGGCTGCCTGTTGGCTGGAACTGACAGGCAGGCCAGGTCAGGACAGGGTCTGCGGGTGGGCTTGGGGACGCAGATGAAGCCTCCCCTTCCACAGAGGCCCCTGGCTTTCACCGCCCGGGACTGCAAGGAGGCCAGCGTTCCAGGGCACTGCGGAAATGTGGTGGAGACAGGACACGTGAGAAGCTGTGCGACTCACCTATCACCCTTCACAGTTCTGGGCTGACCCGACACGGCAGGTGGAGTCCCTCCACCGAAGTCACAGACGGAAGAGCCTTTTGTTGGTATTATTGTTAGAAATGCTTCTAAAAAGGTTTAGCCCCGTGAGAATTTTCAGGTCAGGTTTTATCATCCGTATGATCGGGAAGGGTGGTTCCTGAGTGGGCTCAGATGCACCGCATTGGGTGCCTGTGGGTTTGGGAGGAAGAGCGTGGGGCTGTGGGGGCCACTGGTGAAGAGCGTGTGCAGGTGCAGCTGTGTGCAGGTGTGTGCAGGTTGTGGGTGTGTGCAGGTGTCTGTAGGCACAGGTGTGTACGTGAGCACAGGTTGCAGGTCCATTCAGGTGTGTGTACATACAAGTGTGTACGTGTGTGCACAGGTTGTGGGTGCGTGCAGGTGTCTGTAGGCACAGGTGTGTACGTGAGCACAGGTTGTGGGTGTGTGCAGGTGTGCAGGTATGTGCAAGCACAGGTGTGTACACGTGCGCAGGTCCAATGTGTGCTGGCGCGTGCACATGTGATGCACAAGAGGAGCTGCTCGTGTCCGCCCCTACAGTCCTCGCTGGTGTCCTCCCTATGGGGAGTGTGGTTCCTCCATTTGTCAAGCTGAAATGACATTCAAGTTTTCGACTCTCTCATCAGACACACAAACAGGTAACTCTTAATGAGAGGACTTAATCAATTCTGCTCATTTTTTCTGGTTTTAATTGGCATTTTTTGTCCTAATGAGAGCAACTGTATCCGCTCACCAGAAACCCACCTAATTGTTCCCACCGCCCCCCAACTCTGGAGAGACCCTGCACAGCTCACAGAATGTCAGCACGCTCTGTCCTAATGAAGCAAATAATTTATAAATGCCGAAAGCAAAGGGGTGTTATTTATCACCTCCTAACAGATTGATGGGTATCAGATTTACCTTCTTCACACAGGACGTTTTTCTTTCTTTCCAGAACTGTGGGGTATAAATTAAAGAACAGCCATCTGCATTAAACCCAAGGACAGTTGCTCAGCACTTCTCAGCGCTGAGCGGCACAGAAAGGGAACAGTCACGTGATGAAATGAGTCCAGGGACCCTTGCACCCAAGGGTAAAGAGATGCAGGAGGGGTCTGAGATGCCACTGAAATGCCAAGACCCGGACACTGGTGTCCACACGTGCACCACTGCACATGCCCACAGACACACGCGTGCACACAGACATGCACACGTGCGCAGGCTCTTACGCGCAGACAGTCACAGAAACTGGGCGTGCACGCACACGGTGCAAATCTGCAGGCCAGCAAGGCCCCCTGGACCTTGGCGCTGGGCCCAGAGCTCATTCAGAGGCGCTCTGCGTCTGTGCGGGGACGTTTTCTGGGGAAGCTCACTGAGATGCCGGTAACCCGGGTCACCCGCCTTCTGGAGGAGGGAGGATCAGCCCCACGGTGGGATCGGAGGGCGCTACACCAAGCTGGGAAGGACCTCTGCCAGCCTCCAGGGGCGGTTCCCCATCTGGACTGTCCCGCATCCTGCAAGCACTGAGTCAGACGATGACTCTGCCCACCACGAAGGAAGACGCTTTGCTGAGTGAGAAGGAAAGCCAGAAGCTTCTGGGCGCACAGGATGGCCTCGGCCGGTGAGAGGGCCTCCCTCCACACCCATCCCCCAGCACGGTGGTGAGGAGTCCTGCCTGGGGACCAGCCAGAGGCCCCGCAGGCATCCCCCCGCGTCTCTGTCACCCCTTGCTGAAGAGCTCCCCGCCGCTCTGCCAGTGCGCACACCTGGGCAGGGGGTGGGTCCATCGCGGGCCGTACCGCCGGAGCTTCCACTGGGCCATGATTCACCGCAGCCCCACTCGTCGGAAAGGAGGCTGGGGCTCGGGTCTCTCGGGCCTCCAGGTGCTTTTCCCCAGGGGGAGGGCTCAGGCCTGGCCGGCGCCCCTCCGAGCCAGCAGCTGGACCGTGGCCACCCTGTGCCATGGGAGACCCTGTGCCACGGGAGACCCTGTGCCACGGGAGACCCTGCTCAGGACGGGGGCTGGCCTTCCTCCTGGAAGCCCCCAGGGGACAGAAAGGAAATGCCGGCATCAGGTTAAGACTCCTGATTCTGACTTTTCCAGACCCGAGCCCTTGAAGGAAACGCCGATCAGGAAGAACGCTTTTCCGGGGCCGCAGCCGCTGCTGGAGGAGGGCCTGGGGCCTGCAGCATCTGGACACAGAGGTCCTGGCCCCACGTGAGTGAGGAAGGGGGAGAGGCCTGGGCCCAAGGCCAGGGCGAGGACACACGTGGGACGTCAGTCTTCCCGAGATCCAGGTGCCCGGCCCCGTCCTCACTGTGGTCCCCTCTCCCGCCCCCCCTACCGGGGGCATCAGGGCCACAGCGCAACTCAGCACGGAGCAGCTCACACCGCAGACGGGAGCGGGGCCAGGGCCAAACACCCCTGTCCCTCTAGAAAGTCGCCCTTGGACAGAGCGTAGACGTCCCGGTAAATTCTTGGAGGACCCCACTGGGAGCGCAGGGTCCGCAGGAGCCAAGACAAGCAGTGGGGGTGCGGCCGCAAAGGGCGTCGCTGAGAGCAGGCAGGACGCCCTTGAGGGCCGTTCAGGAGGCGTGGGGCTGAGACCGCAGGCTCGGAGGAGACACGCCCCTCCTGGGCCTCTGGTGCCCCGTGGGGAGACAACTCTGCTACAAAAGCTTTCTGTGCTCCTGTCTCTCTGACTCAGACTTGGAAGGGGAAGTGCTGGCAGGAATCCAGTCCTCCTGGCAGACTCCTGAGGACGCACGGGGTTCCTGCAGGTGCAGCCCCGCGCCTGGCACACTGCCCTCCCCACCACCCACATGCTCCCCCTCAGCCCAGCAGGCTCCCCTCCCCACCCACGTCCTCCCTGAGAGCGGTGCCCCCGGGAACACCTCCCCCAGTGTCTGTCACTCAGGAACCACCCCCCCAGTGATGACCGCAGAGAGTTTCTCTGTTGGTGTCAGGCATTGAGTCGGGCCCCCAGAGACGCTGAGGTCAGGACCCATGGACAGGCCTCACCTGGGAAAGGGATCTTTGCTGATGGCCAAGTTCAAATGAGGTCCTCGCAGTGGGCCCTTTTCCAGCAGGACTGGTGCCCCCCCGGGGCGGGGGACAGCAGGGCGCAGAGACAGAACAGAGGGGAGCGGCTGTGACGTGAGGCCACGGGGGACCGGGGGAGAGGCGCCTGCAGGCCAGAGAGAGAGACCCTCGAGCCCACAGAGAAGCCCACCCCCGCACCCGCCCACGGGCGCTGGCTTCCAGGCTGGCAGACGGCGCGTTCCTGCAGCTGAAGCTGCCACCTGGGCCTGACACCAGCCCCGGGATGCTCTCACAGCCTCACACAGGAGTGTGTCCCCAGCCTGCAGCTGGGGGCCTCGGACGAGCGCCCACCGGGCTCACCCCGACCCCTCCCACGCCCACACCAAGCCCAGGCGTGGGTCTCAAAACCAAGAATCCGCAGCTCCACACTGCAACTCAGGGATCCCCAGCCAAGGCCGCCGTCACCTGCAAGAGCACACAGACGCCGCGCCCTTCGATGTGACTCGTGAAGGGATTCGGTCCTGAGACAGAGCCCGAGAGGCCGCATCCGGGCCAGGCTGATTCACAGACGGCGGGCACGGGCGGGGGGCCTCCTCCTCAGGTCAGAGCAGCCTCGGGGCCAAGTGCAGGGCTCCAGCGGAATTCTGCTCGTCTCTGGCTCTAGCGATAGTAGGTGATCTTAATTTTATTTTGCTGACAACATAGATGATTTGCAATGTCGTGCTAATTTCTGCTGCACGGCAAAGCCATTCAGTTGCACACGTATGAGCATTCTTTTTCACACTCCTTTCCGCGATGGTTTGTCCCAGGATATTGAAGACAGTTCCCTGTGCTATACAGTAGAACCTATTTTTAACTTGTCACAATCCTAAAGAACCAGAGTGACTCGTCACAGCCCCGAGAGCTCTCCTCCCCGGCAGACCACAGCCCTCCGTCTCCTGCCGCTGGGGCCAGGCCCATTTCTTCACAGACACAAAAGAGACAGGACTTTAAAGTTTATGTGATGGAAATTCTTACATTTAGCATCAGCGCCTCTGCAGTTTTTATTCTTAGGAAATGAAACCTCGCGTTTCTCTGTATTATTCTCTGCACCCAACACTTTCCAGCTGTTGTTACAATCTTCTTCTAATCTTGCTTCTTCAAAATGTTAATGATTTTCTTCAGAGAAGAGACCACTGTGCCCACATACTTTTCCGGGTACCTGGGATTATGAGACACCGCATAGGATGCGCCCAGACCCCTCGCGGCATCTCAGCCCAGGTGCTGGCAGGGGCCCATGCTGGCAGCCCCGCAGCTGGGCACAGGGGTTGGTCCCCAGAGAGGTCACAGTGCTGGGAGCCTGGGGGCCTCAGCCGCCGCCCAGCCCTCCCACCACACACGCTGAGCAGGCCATGTGCAGTCAGCAGCTTAGGCGAGAGGGAGTCAACTCACTCAGCCCTGAGCCATAAGAGGCCTCCTCCAGGCCGCAAGGTGGACAGGGTTTCTGCAGCCACAGGAAGGTCACTGGGTTCAAGGATTTGCCTGGGAACCTGGGAGGGACTGGCTACTCACTTGGGCTTCCCTGGTGGCTCACCTAGTGAAGAATCCGCCTGCAGTGCGGGAGACCTGGGTTTGATCCCTGGGTTGGGAAGATCCCCTGGAGAAGGAAAAGTATTCTGGCCTGGAGAATTCCATGGACTGAATAGCCTATGGAGTCACAAAGAGTCGGACACGACTGAGCGACTTTCACTGGGAGGGACAAGCTTGCATCGGTGATGGTTAAGAGACGACTGACTCCTTTACCTCCACTGGAAGAGAAGCTTCGTTATTGCTGGAACACAGAGGGTTCCAAAATAACCGACTGGATTTTCTTCTTTTTTTCTGCTTACTGACTCTCTCCCCTGAGGGCTCCAACCTCACCCTGACACGCCCAAGCAAGCATGGCAGGTGTTCATCTCCAACGCACGGCCAGCCCCCCGCCTGCCCCAGGCCTGCCTGGAGGGAGGGTGTCCACGGGACCCCCAAGGCGGGCCCCTCACCGCCCGCATATGTCCTCCTCGGCGTCCTCAGGACAGAGCCAGGTAATTGCTTGGCTTCGTGACAACTTTCCAGGCTCCCGCGTTGCTCTTACGAGGTCACAGGCACCTGAGGGCTTGGGAAGAAAATGCTTATGATAGCCCCTGGCATGCAGCGGCCTTACGCCGCGCGGGCGGGTCCACCCACTGCCCCTCACGCCCGGGAGCCCGGGCCGGGCCCTCAGACTGCAGGGCGCGGACGGCAGCGCCTCTCCTTGCCAGTGAGCTCACGGCTGTGTTCTGGAGTCACACTCGTTCCTCAGGATGAAGGCCCCACTGCGGGTGTGCGGCAGCCGGGCGGCGGTGCCGGGGGTCAGCTCACGCGGCGTCATCAGGGCTCAGGAGGAGGTTCGGCCTTTTGGACAAAGGCCCTTGTCCAGGAGAGACCCCGCTCCCTGCCCGGTGTGACAAGCGCAGAGGAATGCCGGCAGGAGAAGCGGCCACCCCGGCAGGCAGGCCCCGCTGGACCCGCGTCCTCTCCCCGGCAGTGGGGGTGGGCGGGCCTGGACTGAGCTTCCTACACTAAGGTGCGCGTCAGTCTTACACCACGTTGCTGTGAAATGCCCTCCTGCTAGAGTAGGCCTCCAGAGACGGTCGCCTGCCTACAAAAGGCTCTACAGAAAGGCCCTGGGCTTTGCGATGCAGTGAAGGCCTCACCAGGGTCGTTTACGAGCAAAGGGGAAAAGAAGCCCAGCCTGCAGGCTGGGCTGACCTAGGCGTCTGCGAGCTGGGGCAGGTGGGGTCCTTCCCCTGGGATGGGGTGAGGGGAGCACCACCCCTGAGAAGGAGGCAGGGGGCACGCGGGACAAAGCCGCCCCCAGGCCCCCAGGCCTCTGCCCGCAGCTCTGAGCCAGCGCCAGGCACTTCTCCAGCTTTCCAGGATCGCTCGCCTCCGCCGATGGAACAAGGATCCCGACGGGCCTCTGACCGGCTACTGTGGCGCTCATCGGCTGAGCATGGGCATCGCGTGCAGTCCTGCAGAAAGCACGCTCTCCCAGGCTGCCCCAGGGTCCAACCAGGCTTGCAGTGGCGGGGAGGCGCTGAGAGAGGCTGGCCACGGGTGACGGGTGGCACTGGAAGGGACAGAAGTCAGCCCTGGGCCGTGGAGACTCTGCTTCTCGCTGAGCACAGGGAGGCCCAGACCTGAGGGTGGACGCAGACCGAGGTCTCAGAGAGGAGCCCTCGGGGCCTGGGACACACTGTCCTGCCCAGCCAGAGGCGGGCAGCCCATCGGCAGGTCCACAGGCCAGCTGACCTGTCCCAGCCTGTCCAGTGTTTCCTCTTATAGCAAACGTAGGGACGTCGGAGAGGTCGAGGATGGTGACACCCCACATCCACCTCCCCTCTAGGGCACCCCCGGTGGAGACCAGGACCCTGGCCCCCACCTGTGGCTGGGCTCCAGATGCTCCAGTGTCCTGGCCGCACTGACATCTGAGGCTGTGGGGCCCTGCTGTGTGCTGGTCCTTCTCGGCACCGCCGTCCCACCCACAGGCCCATGGTCCCTGGAGGTCAGGCCTGTCCACACACCCAGGCCAGGCTCCAGGGTCCAGAACATCAAGGAAGCCCACAGGCTGACCCATTCTTTCTCTCTGCCCTGCATCCTCCATGAAGATTTCACTCTCAGCCTGGTGGGAAGAAGGCTGCGGCTGCTCCAGTCATCACCTCAGCACCCAGAGATTCAGGAGGGCTGTCACCCGCCAGAACTCCATCCCGGGAAGTGGGAAAGGCCCCGAATCCCCTCATACTGCACATACCCGCCGACGCCCTGGAGGGACCTTGGAAACACAGTGCTCATGAATGAAACTAGCCGTAGAAAGGCCATGTGGTGTGTGACCCGGAACAGGAAACGCCCGGAACAGGGACATCTGCAGAGGCAGAACATGGGAGACACACAGGCAGCCCTCAGCCACGACAGTGGGCACGCAGCCCCGAGCCGGCGGGCCCCTCGTCTCTGTTAACGCACTGCAGTCACCCGTCCTGGGCTCAGCTGTTCCTTCAGCTAAGCAGGCAGCTCTGGCCTGGTCGCCGTGCACAGCCCCCAGAAGGGCAGCCCTGGGTGATGCTGGGCGAGCACCCTTCGGGTCTCATGCATGCAGGCTAAGTCGCTTCAGTCGTGTCCGACTCTTGTGACTCCGTGGACTGTAGCCCACCAAGCTCCTCTGTCCGTGGGATTCTCCAAGCAAGAACACTGGACTAGGTTGCTATTTCCTTCTCCAGGTGATCTTCCCAAACCAGGGATCAGACCCAGGGATTGAACCTGCGTCTCTGATGTCTTCTGCACTGCCAGGAGGGTTCTTTACCACGAGCACCACCTGGGAAACAGGGGCGTCCTAACTCTGGATGCGTGCGTCAGCTTGGTGGTGCGTCTCTTCCAGGTGAGGCTGCTGACCAACCAGTGAGAAGACCGAGCGCCCAAATGTGACCGTCTCCAAGGAGAATCTCTGAGGACCAGCCCCGCCATGCACCCGGAGACCCCCACAGCCCCGCCATCCCCCCAGAGGCCCCCACAGCCCCACACGGCCGCTCCAGCCTGCCTCTCTCTCCCTCCATCCAACCACCCACTTTGTGCATTTTATTGCCTTGTGTGCTAGCCAGGCCCTCTGGTGGAATGCTGGGCAGCAGTGAAGACAGCAGCCCTGGCTTTATCCCCGACCCTGGAGGGGACAAACGCTTCCGGTCTCCCGTGGACGAGGTGCTCGCCACAGGCTTTGCTCGGACGCCTTTGCTGAAATAGAGCGTGCTCTACTGTTCCATCTGAGTTTCTGTCATGAACGCGGACAAACCGTCAGGGTCTTTTTTCTCCGTCTCTTGAGGTCATCCCATGTTCTTCTCCTTTATTTCATCCACGTGGTGAGGGACACAGATTTTGAACGTGAGGCAGGTTTGCCGTCCCTAGATAAACTCCACGTGGGTGCAGCGGCAGGCGTCGTGTTTTGTGGAGTTGGGCCTGAGCAGCCACCACCGTGAAGCATGTCTGCACCTCTGCTCCTCAGGGATGCCGCGACTCGGGCTTGGTGTCCATGTTATTTGCTCAGAAAATGAGCTGGCAATCACCCCCTTTCCTCGCTTTCTGACATTATTTATTACTTGCTCCTTGCCTACTTGGTAAAATTCTTAGCAAAGCCACATGGGGCTGGTTTTTTCTGTAAAAAAAGAAAGTGGGTTGGTTGGATGGTGTGTAGATTTTTGTTTGCTTAATTCTTCCACTTTCAGTTTCTTTCTGACATAGGGCTATTTCACGTTTGTTTTTTTCTTGTGAGACAACCTGATGACATTGGAGGCAGAGCCGGGGAGGCGAGCAGAGCCCGGGGTGTGCAGATGAAGTACGCGCGCCCGGGAAAAGTAACACTTGACGCGCTTTGAAATTTTGTAATCCAGATAACACCAAATTTGGAGACAGAAAAAACTGCAGTTACTGAAAATGTCTACCTTGATATTAATTCTCCGTCTACAACTTAATCCTGAAGACATGCCTGGAAAGGTTATAACATTATTAGCTCCTGGACTGGCACCTTGATCCCTGCTATTTCAGCCTGGATCAGAAATTTCACTGCTGCATGGTAGAGTCTTTTAAAATAGTGTTTCTCACAGACATGCTTGACGGTAGCTACAAAATCTGCACCAGCGTAACCAAGCTCCTGGAGACCCAAGGGGAGGGCGTGTGAGTCAGGAATCAGCCATTCTCTGTGTTGCTATTTTCGTTTCTCTTTATTTTTTTTTGTTTTGTTTTGTTTTTTTTAATTTTAAAATCTTTAATTCTTACATGCATTCCCAAACATGACCCCCCCCTCCCACCTCCCTCCCCACAACATCTCTCTGGGTCATCCCCATGCACCAGCCCCAAGCATGCTGCACCCTACGTCAGACATGGACTGGCGATTCAATTCTTACATGATAGTATACATGTTAGAATTCCCATTCTCCCAAATCATCCCACCCTCTCCCTCTCCCTCTGAGTCCAAAAGTCCGTTATACACATCTGTGTCTTTTTTCCTGTCTTGCATACAGGGTCGTCATTGCCATCTTCCTAAATTCCATATATATGTGTTAGTATACTGTATTGGTGTTTTTCTTTCTGGCTTACGTCACTGTGTATAATCGGCTCCAGTTTCATCCATCTCATCAGAACTGATTCAAATGAATTCTTTTTAACGGCTGAGTAATACTCCATTGTGTATATGTACCACAGCTTTCTTATCCATTCATCTGCTGATGGACATCTAGGTTGTTTCCATGTCCTGGCTATTATAAACAGTGCTGCGATGAACATTGGGGTACATGTGTCTCTTTCAATTCTGGTTTCCTCGGTGTGTATGCCCAGCAGTGGGATTGCTGGGTCATAAGGTAGTTCTATTTGCAATTTTTAAGGAATCTCCACACTGTTCTCCATAGTGGCTGTACTAGTTTGCATTCCCACCAACAGTGTAGGAGGGTTCCCTTTTCTCCACACCCTCTCCAGCATTTATTGCTTGCAGACTTTTGGACTGCAGCCATTCTGACTGATGTGAAGTGGTACCTCATTGTGGTTTTGATTTGCATTTCTCTGATAATGAGTGATGTTGAGCATCTTTTCATGTGTTTGTTAGCCATCCGTATGTCTTCTTTGGAGAAATGTCTATTTAGTTCTTTGGCCCATTTTTTGATTGGGTCGTTTATTTTTCTGGAGTTGAGCTGCATAAGTTGCTTGTATATTTTTGAGATTAGTTGTTTGTCAGTTGCTTCATTTGCTATTATTTTCTCCCATTCAGAAGGCTGTCTTTTCACCTTGCTTATAGTTTCCTTTGTTGTGCAGAAGCTTTTAATTTTAATTAGATCCCATTTGTTTATTTTTGCTTTTATTTCCAGAATTCTGGGAGGTGGATCATAGAGGATCCTGCTGTGATTTATTTCTGAGAGTGTTTTGCCTATATTCTCCTCTAGGAGTTTTATAGTTTCTGATCTTACATTTAGATCTTTAATCCATTTTGAGTTTATTTTTGTGTATGGTGTTAGAAAGTGATCTAGTTTCATTCTTTTACAAGTGGTTGACCAGTTTTCCCAGCACCACTTGTTAAAGAGATTGTCTTTACTCCATTGTATATTCTTGCCTCCTTTGTCAAAGATAAGGTGTCCATATGTGTGTGGATTTATCTCTGGGCTTTCTATTTTGTTCCATTGATCTATATGTCTGTCTTTGTGCCAGTACCATACTGTCTTGATGACTGTGGCTTTGTAGTAGAGCCTGAAGTCAGGCAAGTTGATTCCTCCCGTTCCATTCTTCTTTCTCAAGATTGCTTTGGCTATTCGAGGTTTTTGTATTTCCATACAAATCTTGAAATTATTTGTTCTAGTTCTGTGAAAAATGTGGCTGGTAGCTTGACAGGGATTGCATTGAATTTGTAAATTGCTTTGGGTAGTATACTCATTTTCACTATATTGATTCTTCCGATCCATGAACATGGTATATTTCTCCATCTATTAGTGTCCTCTTTGATTTCTTTCATCAGTGTTTTATAGTTTTCTATATATAGGCCTTTAGTTTCTTTAGGTAGATATATTCCTAAGTATTTTATTCTTTTCGTTGCAATGGTAAATGGAATTGTTTCCTTAATTTCTTTTTCTACTTTCTCATTATTCGTGTATAGGAATGCAAGGGATTTCTGTGTGTTGATTTTATATCCTGCAACTTTACTATATTCATTGATGATCTCTAGTAATTTTCTGGTGGAGTCTTTAGGGTTTTCCATGTAGAGGATCATGTCATCTGCAAACAGTGATAGTTTTACTTCTTCTTTCCAATTTGGGTTCCTTTTATTTCTTTTTCTGCTCTGATTGCTGTGGCCAAAACTTCCAGAACTATGTTGAATAGTAGCGGTGAAAGTGGACACCCTTGTCTTGTTCCTGACTTTAGGGAAATGCTTTCAATTTTTCACCATTGAGGATAATGTTTGCTGTGGGTTTGTCATAGATAGCTTTTATTATGTTGAGGTATGTTCCTTCTATTCCTGCTTTCTGGAGAGTTTTTATCATAAATGGATGTTGAATTTTGTCAAAGGCCTTCTCTGCATCTATTGAGATAATCATATGGTTTTTATTTTTCAATTTGTTAATGTGGTGAATTACATTGATTGATTTGCGGATATTGAAGAATCCTTGCATCCCTGGGATAAAGCCCACTTGGTCATGGTGTATGATCTTTTTAATGTGTTGTTGGATTCTGATTGCTAGAATTTTGTTGAGGATTTTTGCATCTATGTTCATCAGTGATATTGGCCTGTAGTTTTCTTTTTTGTGACATCTTTGTCAGGTTTTGGTATTAGGGTGATGGTGGCCTCATAGAATGAGTTTGGAAGTTTACCTTCCTCTGCAATTTTCTGGAAGAGTTTGAGGAGGATAGGTGTTAGCTCTTCTCGAAATTTTTGGTAGAATTCAGCTGTGAAGCCGTCTGGACCTGGGCTTTTGTTTGCTGGAAGATTTCTGATTACAGTTTCAATTTCCGTGCTTGTGATGGGTCTGTTAAGATGTTCTATTTCTTCCTGGTTCAGTTTTGGAAAATTGTACTTTCTAAGAATTTGTCCATTTCTTCCACGTTGTCCATTTTATTGGCATACAACTGCTGATAGTAGTCTCTTATGATCCTTTGTATTTCTGTGTTGTCTGTTGTGATCTCTCCATTTTCATTTCTAATTTTATTGATTTGATTTTTCTCTCTTTGCTTCTTGATGAGTCTGGCTAATGGTTTGTCAATTTTATTTATCCTTTCAAAGAACCAGCTTTTGGCTTTGTTGATTTTTGCTATGGTCTCTTTTGTTTCTTTTGCATTTATTTCTGCCCTAATTTTTAAGATTTCTTTCCTTCTACTCACTCTGGGGTTCTCCAACTCTTCCTTTTCTAGTTGCTTTAGTTGTAGAGTTAGGTTGTTTATTTGACTTTTTCTTGTTTCTTGAGGTATGCCTGTATTGCTATGAACTTTCCTCTTAGCACTGCTTTTATAGTGTCCCACAGGTTTTGGGTTGTTGTGTTTTCATTTTCATTAGTTTCTATGCATATTTTGATTTCTTTTTCATTTCTTCTGTGATTTGTTGGTTATTCAGAAGTGTGTTGTTTAACCTCCATATGTTGGAATTTTTAATAGTTTTTCTCCTGTAATTGAGATCTAATCTTAATGCATTATGGTCAGAAAAGATGCTTGGAATGATTTCGATTTTTTGAATTTATCAAGTTTAGATTTATGGCCCAGGATGTGATCTATCCTGGGGAAGGTTCCATGAGCACTTGAAAAAAAGGTGAAATTCATTGTTTTGGGGTGAAATGTCCTGTAGATATCAATTAGATCTAACTGATCTAATGTATCATTTAAAGTTTGCATTTCTTTGTTAATTTTCTGTTTAGTTGATCTGTCCATAGATGTGAGTGGGGTATTAAAGTCTCCCACTATTATTGTGTTATTGTTGATTTCCCCTTTCATACTTGTTAGCATTTGTCTTACATATTGCGGTGCTCCTATATTGGGTGCATATATATTTATAATTGTTATATCTTCTTCTTGGATTGTTCCTTTGATTATTATGTAGTGGCCTTCTTTGTCCCTTTTCACAGCCTTTGTTTTAAAGTCTATTTTATCGGATATGAGTATTGCCACTCCTGCTTTCTTTTGGTCTCTATTCGCGTGGTATATCTTTTTCCAGCCCTTCACTTTCAGTCTGTATGTGTCCCTTGTTTTGAGGTGGGTCTCTTGTAAGCAGCATATAGAGGGGTCTTGTTTTTGTATCCATTCGGTCAGTCTTTGTCTTTTGGTTGAGACGTTCAACCCATTTACGTTTAAGGTAATTATTGATAAGTATGATCCCGTTGCCATTTACTTTATTGTTTTGGGTTCGGGTTTATACACCCTTTCGTGTTTCCTGTCTAGAGAATATCCTTTAGCATTTGTTGGAGAGCTGGTTTGGTGGTGCTGAATTCTCTCAGCTTTTGCTTGTCTGTAAAGCTTTTGATTTCTCCTTCGTATTTGAATGAGATCCTTGCTGGGTACAGTAATCTGGGCTGTAGGTTATTGTCTTTCATCACTTTAAGTATGTCTGCCATTCCCTCCTGGCCTGAAGAGTCTCTATTGAAAGATCAGCTGTTATCCTTATGGGAATCCCCTTGTGTGTTATTTGTTGTTTTTCCCTTGCTGCTTTTAATATTTTTTCTTTGTGTTTGATCTTTGTTAATTTGATTAATATGTGTCTTGGGGTGTTTCGCCTTGGGTTAATCCTATTTGGAACTCTCTGTGTTTCTTGGACTTGGGTGATTATTTCCTTCCCCATTTTAGGGAAGTTTTCAACTATTATCTCCTCAAGGATTTTCTCATGATCTTTCTTTCTGTCTTCTTCTTCTGGGACTCCTATACTTCGAATGTTGGAGCGTTTCATATTGTCCTGGAGGTCTCTGAGATTGTCCTCGTTTCTTTTAATTTGTTTTTCTTGTTTCCTCTCTGATTCATTTATTTCTACCATTCTATCTTCTATTTCACTAATCCTGTCTTCTGCCTCCGTTATTCTACTAATTGTTGCCTCCAGAGTGTTTCTGATCTCATTTATTGCGTTATTCATTATATTTTGACTCTTTTTATTTCTTCTAGGTCCTTGTTAAACCTTTCTTGCATCTTCTCAATCTTTGTCTCTAGCCTATTTATCTGTGATTCCATTTTGATTTCAAGATTTTGGATCATTTTCACTATCAATATTCGGAATTCCTTCTCCGGTAGGTTCCCTACTTCTTCCTCTTTTGTTTGGTTTGGTGGGCAGCTCTCCTGTTCCTTTACCTGCTGAGTATTCCTCTGTCTCTTCATCTTGGTTATATTGCTGCGTTTGGGGTGGCCTTTTTATATTCTGGTAATTTGTGGAGTTCTCTTTATTATGGAGCTTCCTCACTTTGGGTGGGGTTCTATCAGTGGCTTGTCAAGGTTTCCTGGTTAGGGAGGCTTGTGTTGGAGTTTTGGTGGGTGGAGCTGGGTTTCTTCTCTCTGGAGTGCAGTGGAGTAACCCGTAATGGGTTACAAGACATCAAAGGTTTTGGGATAATTTTGAGCTGCCTGTATATTGAAGCTCAGGGGATTGTTTCTGTGTTGCTGGAGAATTTGCGTGGTATGTCTTGTTTTGGAACTTGTTGGCCCTTGGGTGGAGCTTGGTTTCGGTGTAGGTATGAAGGCATTAGATGGGCTCCTATTGCTTAATGTTCCCTGAATTCAAGAGTTCTCTAATGTTTTCAGGCTTTGGATTTAAGCCTCCTGCTTCTGGTTTTCAGTTTTATTTTTACAGTAGCCTCTAGACTTCTCCATCTATACAGCACCGATGATAAAACATCTAGGTTAAAGATGAAAAGTTTCTCCACATTGAGGGACACTCAGAGAGGTTCACTGGGTTATAAGGAGAAGAGACGATGGAGGAGGTAGTTAGAGGTAACTGGGATGAGATGTGGTGAGATCAAAAGAGAAGAGAGCAAACTAGCCAGTAGTCACTTCCTTATGTGCACTCTATAGTCTGGACTGCTCAGGGGTATTTACAGAGTTATACGGGGAAGAGGAGAGGGAGGAAGTGGACAGAGGTGACCAGGAGGATCAGAGAGAGGAATGAGTAGAAGAGAGACATATCCTGCCAGTAACCTGTTCCTTAGGTGTTCCCCACCTTCTGGAACACACAGAGATTCACAGAGTTGGATAGAGGAGAGATGAGGGGGGGAAAGAGACAGAGGCCACCTGGTGGAGAAAAAGGAGAGTCCAGAGGAGGAGAGAGTGGTCAAGCCAGTAATCTCGCTCTCAGGTAAACTGGGGTAGTGAAGTTTGGGTTTTTAAATGTACAAAATTGGCAATAAACACCTAAGAGCAAAGATAAAAAATCTAGAGTAGAGTTTGGATTTTCAAAGATACAATATTAAAGAGAAGCAGAAGGAAAAAGGAAGAAAGAAAAAAAAGAAAGAAGAAGAATTATTAAAAAACAAACAAACAAACAGACAAACAATCAAAAAAAAAAACAAAACCATCAACAACCATCCAAAGACTATATATGGTGTTTGCCTTAAAAAAAAAAAAAAAAGGTCTTTAAAAAAAATAGTAATAATAGGTTATAGAAATAAAAATTAGAGGAGAAATAGAAGACTTAACAATTTAAAAAAAGTTAGAAAAAAAAGCAAAAAAAAAGGAATGCTTTTAAAAATATTAAAATATATATATATATATCTGGCCCTTTCTGGTGTTATGGGCCATGTGGGATCACTTCCAAGGTGGTTCCCTCTGATTAACTTCTTCTGTTTGCTGGTTTTTAGGATCACTAGTTCAGTCGCGCTGTGGGGAGGGGGGATGCTGCAAACAAATAGCACTGTCGTGTGCACACAGTATCTCTGCTCCGCTTGACCTGTCCTTTCTCGCGGCGCACAAACCGCTCCAGCTCTACGATGCTCAGCCGGGAACCGTCTGGGGCCGGCCCTAGGCTGCGTGCACTTCCCCGGTCCAAGCCGCTCAGGTTCAGCGCTCAGGCAGCCCTCAGAGGCACAAATGCAGCTGGGACTGCGCTTTGTGCCCTTCCCAGGTACGAGTAGCTCAGGAGTTTGGCAAGCGCGCTCGCCGCGGCTTGTCACCTTTTCTGCCGCTGCTGCTCAGCTTTCTGGGTGGACCGCTGGCGCACCCCGTGAGGCAGATTGTGACTGTCCAGCACCCCCAGAAGTCTTAGCAAAGGAGCCTGCTTGCAGTTAGGTAAGTAAAGTCTCTCCGGGTCTGCAATTGCCCCTTTCCAGACCTTACGGCTCTGGCTGCCTGTCCCCGGCGGGGGATGGTCTGCAGCCGGCTTTTTCCGCTCCGTCCTTTGTTCTGTGCTCGGTCCTGGCGGGGTCTTATGTTCGAGCTTTTCGCGTGGTAGCTATCCCACAGTCTGGTTTGCTAGCCCAAGTTAGGTCGTTCTGGTTGCGCGTGGGGCGTTCCTGCCCAATTCTTACAAAGCTCTGCAGCCCACGCCTCCCGCGCGTCCCTGCCCTGCCCCCACTTCCCAATGGCGGATGCAGGCGTCTGTGCTGCTTTTCCGCTGGGGGAGTTACTGTTGGGCTTGTAATCTGTTGGTTTTAATTATTTATCTATTTTTCCTTCCTGTTATGTTGCCCTCTGTGTTTCCAAGGCTCGCCACAGACTCGGCAGGGAGAGTGTTTCCTGGTGTTTGGAAACCTCTCTTCTTAAAATTCCCTTCCCAGGACGGGCTTCCCTTCCCGGGACGGAGCTCCTCCCCACCTCCTTTGTCTCCTTTTTCGTCTTTTATATTTTATCCTACCTGTTTTTGAAGACAAAGGTCTGCT
This sequence comes from Ovis aries, assembly GCF_016772045.2. Taxonomy (NCBI): domain Eukaryota; kingdom Metazoa; phylum Chordata; class Mammalia; order Artiodactyla; family Bovidae; genus Ovis; species Ovis aries. The sequence goes on from NC_056056.1 coordinate 225,016,707, forward strand.
TTTCTGGTTGCCTGATGTCCTCTGCCAGCCTACAGAATTTGTTTTGTGAAGTTTGCTCAGCGTTGAAATGTTCTTTTGAGGAATTTGTGAAGGAGAAAGTGATCTTCCCGTCCTATTCCTCCGCCATCTTTCCCTCCCTCTCGTTTCTCTTTAGATAAATGTTTCCGTGTCTCATGAAGCCAGTCCCCGTGCAAACGCTCACACTCCACCTGCAGAGGGTGCCCCACAGTCATCGGGACACAGGCCCCCGGGGGTCGCTGCCGGATCAGTTCAACCTCCCGGACCCAGCGCTGAGTGCCTGCCTGCCCGGGGTCCAGCTGCGTGTGGGCAGCACTCTGAGCTCAGGAGGCCAGACGTCTTGGGGATGATGTGTCTGTGAGGAGGCTGAGCCATTGAAAGGTGAGCCTGGACCCGTTGAGGGGAACTAGGTGCTTCTCAAACCCTGCACCAGCTGGGAATGACTTTAATCCGATCACACGTGGAATTCAAAACTGGGTCTCCTCAGGGCTTCCCAGGTGGCTCAGTGGTAAAGAATCCGCCTGCCAATGCAGGAGATGAGGGTTTGTTCCCTGGGTGGAGAAGATCCCTGGAGAAGGAAACGGCAACCCGCCGCAGTATTCTCGCCTGGAGAATCCCCTGGACAGAGGAGCCTGGCGGGCGGCGGTCCACGGGGTCGCAAAGGGCGGGACAGGACTGAGCGCAGCAGCAGGGTCCCCTTAGCGCGCGCAGGGGCTTGTCACTGCCCTGGTCTTGAGGAGCATTTGCATCCTCTTCTGTGGCTCCTGGCTCTGTGCTGAGGAAAAGAAATATCACGACACCAAAGGCACGATCTACGAGCGAAATAATTGATAAGCTGGCCGTCACTGAAATTAAACACTGCTGCTCTGTGACAGACAATGTCAAGAGAATGAGACCAGCCACAGTCGGGAGAAAACACTGGCAAAGACACACCCGACAAAGAACTGTATTCAAAATACACAGTGGGCTCTGCAAGACTTACAACGAAAAACAAGCACCCAGTTAAAAAGCGGGCAGGGAAGCAGAACAGACTTCTCACCGAAGACGACACGCAGACGGCAAATGGTCGCATTAAAAGGTGCTGGACACCCTATGTCGCCAGGGAAATGCAAACAAAAATGACGATGAAATGCTTCTACACACTTATTTGCTGTTGGTCAGTCGCTCAGTCGAATCCGACTCTATTCGACCCCACGGACTGCAGCACGCTAGGCCTCCCTGTCCTTCACCATCTCCCAGAGCTCGCTCCAACTCATGTCCATCGGGCCCATGATGCCATCCAACCGTCTCATCCTCCGTCATCCCCTTCTCCTGCCCTCAATCTTTCCCAGCATCAGGGTCTGACCCAGTGAGTTGCCTCTTCCCATCAGGTGGCCAAAGTATTGGAGCCCACACATCTGTAAGAATGGTCAACACCCGGAAACCGACAACGCCACACGCTGGCGAGGACGCAGAGCAATGGGGCCCTCCTCACCACCGGAAGGGACCCTCCTCACCGCCAGAAGGGACCCAGCAGTGCAGCCCCTTGGAAAACAGTTTGATGTTTTCTACAAAACTTAATACTCTTACATGTAATCCAGCAATCACCCCCTTGGGAATTAACCCAAAGCAGTTGAAAAATTAAGTCCACATAAAAACCTGTGCAGGATATTTGTATAACTTCACTCATAATCACCAGCCTTGGGGGCAGCAAGGTGCCCTGCGAGGTGAGCAGGTGAACAAGCTGGGTCCATCCAGACAATGACATCAAGCAGCACTTCTCGGACTGAGTTCTGGAGCCGTGACAAGACGTGGAAGAACCTCACCTGTGCCACCAGGTGGAAGCAGCCGGTCTGCAAGGGCCACAGGCCGGGCAAGTCCATCTCTGTTAGGCTTTAGAACAGGCTCAGCGACCGACACGGTCAGCGGGTCCGAGGGCGCCGCCATGCTCTGTTCCCTTCCGTGGCTCCCACGGGGACCGTCCAAGGCCCTACTGAGATCCGTGAGGCCCTGAGGGACACAGTCTCTGCGTTCCTGCCGCTCCCGTCCTCCGCAGGGCGTCCTAAGACCCTCGGCCACCTGATGAGAAGGTGGAAGAGACCGAACTGGCTTCTAGTTTTTTTGACATTAACAGGGTGTTACAACAACCTGGTTATCGTCTCTCGGTGTCCATGGGTCGGAGGTCTGCTGTGGCTGGGCTCTCTGCTCAGGTGTCCCAGCCTGAGGCCAGCTGGTGGCCTGGCTGGGGTCCTGTATGAGCTCTCCTGGGGTCCTCCTCCCAGGAATTCAGGTCCTGCAGCTGCGGGACCGAAGCCCCAGGTGACCAAAGGCCACCAGCTGCGTCCAGGCCAGCGGGCAGTGCTGCCCCTCCCGAATTTCTCCCGACGGCCAGGGACTCAGAACCTTCCTGGGACTGTGGTCGAGTGAGGGGCCCACGTCTCCAGACACCTCAACACAGCACCCCGACAAGGATGGTGCTCAGCCGTTCACCCCTCAGTGCTGAGCCCGGGGTCTTGCTCAGGGACAACATGGGGGTCAGTGGGGATCAGCAGCACGAGCCTGGGCGGATGGACGCTGTCCCTGATGGCTTCCACCCCAGCCCAGGTGGGCAGCTGTGTCACGGGAGCCGATGAGGGGCCTTTCAGGGGGATCAGGGGAAGCACGTGAGATGGGGACCCTCCCGGGTTCCTGGGGGGCCCAGCATCATCCCAGGGCTCCTTGTGAGGGGGCAGCGCCAGAGAAGACAGGGTGACCGGAGGGCGGATGGCTTGGGGGCCCCTGAGCCAAGGACGGAGGGCCCTGGGGGCTGGGAGGCGGAGCGGCCTGTGGGGCCCCTCCCACCTCCCGCTGGGCCTCACCGTCCATGCTGGGGCCCCAGTGACAGTGCCCCAGTCTCGGAGCAGGGCCCCTCCTCGGGAAGTGGCCGGAAGAGCCGCGTCCCTGCAGGGACACGTGGAGGCTCTGCTGGGCTGCCCACCCTCTGCGGGGGCTGGGCTGACAGTGGTCCATCCCGCCCACCTCCGTGAGCCCACCAGGGAGCCGTTCTGCTGTCAGAACCGCATCTTTGAAACCAAGGGACCAAGGACGTCAGATCCAGGAGGTCTGCACGCTCCTCGGTCCAGCCACCGCCTGCAGCAGCAGCCTCCAGGTGACGAGCCCACGGCGTCCTGGAGGGATGAGAAAGGGCAGCGGCCACTTGCTCCCCTCTGGCCTGGCCAAGCGGCTCCCCCATCCCCAGCCCTGCCCCTCACCTCTCCCCTGCCCCCTGCCCCCCTCACCTTCCCCTGCCCCCCTCACCTCTCCCCTGCCCTCTCACCTGCCCCCTCACCTGCTTGGCCCCCAGATGAGTCCCATCTATTCTGAGGTGAGCGCTGAGAATTGAGCCGTTTCACAAGCCACCTGCTCCCTTCCCTCTGGCTAGAAATCTCACGCCCACTAAGAGCGTAATTACTATAATATCTTTGCAGTTCATCTCATAATTACAAAGATAATGACAGTTTAAGACACATTATTTGAAATCACTAACCCTTTCAGACTGACTAAGGGTCTGAGCGCCGAGCACCCGACCCTGGTGGACCTGTTTGTCTGTTCCAGCCGCTGTTGGCAGAGGCAGGGGCCCCGAGCGCCACTCCCAAGGGGGCCAAGACCCTCCTGGAGCAGCCCGAGCGAAGGCTGAGGCCGGAACACGGACGGACTTTGAAATGCAAGCTGTACTGCTGTAGAGGAGGGCCCCTGGTGCAGCAGGCGGTGGGCACCGGGGCAAAACCCACCCTCAAAACCCACCATCCCCACCAGCACAGACTGGACAGCACAGGGGCTAGAATGAAACGCAGGCTACGTTTCCATTAAAATTAGTGAAAATATGTCTTTTACTTCCTGGTGTTTTAGTTGGTGTCAGTTTCCGGGATGCTTTAGTGGCGGACGTTAAGGCACAGGAAGTTGCTGAGAGCCCGGCAGAGGCCAGAGCCTGGGGCACGTGAGCCTCAGTTGACGCAGGATCTGGCTTTGGTCGGGACCCCTGAGCCTGGGTCTGGAGGTCTGGATTCCAGAGCCCGGGGCACGTGAGCCTTGGTTTACCCAGGATCTGGTTCCGGGCAGGACCGTGAGCCTGAGTCTGGAGGTCTTGGATTCCAGAGTTGGGGTAGGGGCCACAGCCCGGGGGAAGCCGGCTTCGCCCTGACCGAGGGCTCCAGCAAGCACACGGACAAACACCCTGCCTGGTGACGCTCTGCCTTGACTGGTCCAGTCCTCCCAGAATCCGTCTGTCTGCAGACACTGCTCCACACAGGCACTTTCTGTCCTCAGAGAAGGGATTCTGGAGGTCTGAGGACCCATGAGGAAGACTCGACTGCCCGGGACTCTCCCCAGGGACTCCCCATCTCCTCTGGGACACCCCATCTCCCCAGTATGGGCTGAGGTAGAAGGGAGAGGGGAGGGGTCAAATGCTAGGAATCTTCCCACGAGGGTCCCCAGGGCCAGAAGGAGGAACTGGGCCCCACGGCGAGTGCAGAGGAAGGTCATCGACGCACAGAACGCACAGAAGCAGGTGAGCAGGGAGCTGGCTGGCTGCCAGGCTGGGGGGTGGCCCGGAGCTCCAGGGCGGGCAGTACCCAGATGGGGCTGTCATGGCGGTCGGGAGGGACCCGGGGCTTCATGGAGAAATCGTGCCCAAAAGGTGACTTTAAGAAGTGTGCTCTTGGCTTTGGAAAAAGAGAGACGCCAGCAGGTTGCTCTGGCCCCCCTGTCTCTTCAGACGTGAAGGAGACACAAAATGTGCAAAATGTTCTGGAAAAAAAAACAGCCCCTGTCAGAGTCAGATGCAGAGTCATCACGGACCTCAGCCAGGAGAGCTGGGGCCCGCGGCTCCTCCGGACAGTACCCCCCGGGGACCGCGAGAGCCCGGAGGAGTGAGGTTCCCAGGACGGCAGGAGGGTGCTGGTAAATTAGAGACGGTCCGGACAGGTTGCCAGGAGCTGGCAGGAACGTCAGAGCCAGATGCGGCCCGTGAGCACCACGGCAGCTGCAGCGCCCCGTGAAGCCACTCTCCTCCTGGACGAGGACACGGGGAGGGTGACTCTGGAGGGCACCTGTGAGGTGCAAGCCCTTCCTCAAGCACACGGCCCGCCGGGGCATGCTGACCTTCAGTTCTAGGGGCCAGACGTCCAATACACACCCACACTGAGAGGAGCCCCCACCCGGGAGGTTTAGTAAACATCCGAGCATAATTTTCCATTAACATTTCCGATTTTGGCATCTTCAGGAGACTGGGAGTTGATTTTGGTTCAACATCCTGTGGGGAAATTAGTTCATTTTGCTAAAGTATCTTAATAATTACAGTGACATCAAGGTTAATTGCTTAATCTGGATTGCCACCGTGCAGGCCGCCAAATTCCCCGCGCAATCTGTGCTATAATTAGTGCCAGGGCTGCCGCATTTAGACGCCGTTTTTCACTGGAGCAGCAGAATCAGCAAGGTGATCCGTGGGCGTGACGCACAGGACTCCCGGGGCAGGCGCGTGGCCCGAGGTCCAGGGGCGATGGACCCCGCTCTCCAGGCCACGGAAAGCGCCGGAACTGCATCCCCATCCCTGCAGCTGAGCGGGACGGGACCCCCCCTCATCCCTTCGCAGGCTGTTCCTCCTCGGCCTCAGGGGGCGGGGTGGGGGTGGGGATGGGAGGGGGGCACGATGACCTGAGGACTCCTGCTGACCGTGACCACAGACAGGGCCAGGACCTAGAGGCCGCTATGAGAAGGAAGACACCGGCAGAGCCACGGTGACCCCCCCATCGTTATTCCAAACCCCCAGCACCGGGACTCGCCAACGCCGCCCCCAGCCCCACCCCAGATGCAGGCGACCTGGGGGCTTCAGAGTGAAGGGGCGGGGCGGGGGGCGTGCCCACCCGCGCTGCTCCGAATCGCCTGCCCTCCTGGGAGGGGCCCGGCGCCCACCTCCCGGGCCGCAGGACCTGCTCTCAGCAGCTGCGCTCTCTCGGGGGCCCGGCCCACAGTGGCAGAGGATAAACCGAGGACAGTCCTCGGAGCTCACGGCTAACTTGCTGGTGAGGACCCTCTACGCGAGGTTCTCCCTGCGGGCTTTGTCCCGCCGCCCCTTCTTCCACCCGACCCGGGAGTGGCCCGTTGTGAGGCTGTGACGGAAGGCAGCTGCCCCAGTCCCCGGGGGCCCCCAGCGAGGGTCCCACTGTCTCGGGGCCCCCGCACCCCCTCCTGGGACTACACGTCCCTCCAGGCGGCACCTCCCCCATGACCAGCCGTGCTCCTGGACACCTCCCAGGGTCCCCCGGCGACCCTACCTGCCCCAAGATCACTGCAGGGTCCAACTTCTTGGTAAAATACTGTATTGTTGTATGTATAACTTCCTCAGAGCTTAAAACAGAAGTGAAATGTAGAGTCCCTTTCACCTCACCCATGAGAACAGTAAAAAGCTCCTCGCCTGGGTCCTTGGAGGTTCACACTTGGTCAGGAGGCTCCATCATCAGAATCCACCTGCCTCTAAGCTTTTCCAGCTGAAGGGTCCAGAAGACACACCTTTTCCACAGGAGAGAAGAGCCAGTGTCCTCCTGCCCAGGAGGGTTCAGATGATGGGGTACAGGGCAGTTCCCACGCCCTTGACGAGGAGCCACGTGAGGGTGTCACCAGCAGAGCCCACTGAGGGCAGGGGGCGGCCCCTCGAAGGGCAGCGCTCATGCTGATGTCAGGTGTGAGTTCCTGGGCCCGCGTGACTGCATCCATCCGTCCACTCTTCTTCCCGGGCCGGCAAACCCTCTGTGTGCTTCTGACAGTTTTCCTCTGGAATGCTGGTCTTTCTCTTATTCATTTTTAGAAGATCTTGGTATATTTCAGAGATTGTGCCGCCTTCTCTCCAAAGATAGCTGCCTTCACTCTCTCCCCTCCAGCTCCAGCTCGCTGGCCGGTGACCAGCAGGAAGAGGGGAGCCCAGGGCAGCAGCCTCCACTTTCTACCCTTGGAGCCCCGAGCCCCCACCTGGGAGTGACAGCATCAGGAACCCCAACCTCTCACTGATCCCTGCTGACTTGCAGGACAGAAAGTGGCTGTTTCGAAGGCACTATGAATCTGAGCAAACCCCAGGAGACGGTGAAGGACAGAGGAGCCTGGCATGCTGCCGTCCACGGGGTCGCAAAGAGTTGGACACGACTAAGCTACTGACCAATAACAGCAGCAGACTCCGGTGCTTTGTTACACCCCTACAGGCAGCCGGATCAGACTGAACTTCGTGGGTCATACGTGTGGCAAATACCTTCCCTCATTTTTTACTTTTCATGTTAAGTTCCTGATGCTGTTTTGGGATGAAGCAGTTTCTCACTTTCAATGACATCACTTAGTTTTATCAGGGCTTTTCCTTATTGCTTATGTGATTTGTGTTCTGACTGAAAAATCTGTCATCGCTTCAAAGACATAAAGCTTTTCTGCGATACTTTAATTCTTACAGTTTTTATTTTCAGTTAATCTCATAATCCTCCTGGAACTTACTTGGTGTGTGATGTGAGGTAGGGGTCCAACTGGGTTTTTTCCTTATAAGTGATCAGTGATCTCAGAAGCAGTTGCTGAGTCACCCATCTACCCCCTCTGCTCTGTGACAGTGAAATGAGAGGATTCATCTCCTCTGCTTCAGTGTTTCAAATCTCTGCTCACAAATTATGTTTAATGTTTTCGTCTCCTTTCTGGCATTATTTTGAAGGATCAAAATTTTCTCCCGTTATATTTTCCTATGCTTTGCATTTGAACTTACACACTTTCTACTTTTTAAATGGTGATTTTATAAATGTTATTGTTCGTTGTTCAGTGGCCAAGTCATGTCTGACTCTTTGCAACCCCATGGACTGCAACACACCAGGCTTCCCTGTCCCTAACCATCTCCCAGAATTTGCCCAAGTTCATGTCCATTTGAATCAGTGACGCCATCCAACCATCTCATCCTCTGTCGCCCCCTTCTCCTCCTGCCCTCAATCTCCCAGCATCAGGATCTTTCCCAAAGAGTCGGCTCTTTGTGTCAGGTGGCTCAAGTATTGAAGCTGAAGTTTCAGCATCAGTCATTCCAAAGTGTTTCAGGGTTGATTTCCTTTAAGACTGACTGGTCTGATCTCCTGGCTTTCCAAAGTACTCTCAAAGGTATTCTCCAGCACCACAGTTCAAAAGCATCAATTCTTTGGTGCTCTGCCTTCTTTATATTTATAAATGTTACCGTGCACATATAACAAACTATAATTTTAATTAGCATCTTTATCATGTTCCTGAACAAAGATCTTAGAATGACTGGATTCCAAGTATCAGCTTGCGGATGTAGCCTTGTTTTTGTTTAGGTCTATCTCATTTTCAAATACTGGGGGCCAGATATTATTTTCCTGTAATGTTTGTTTACGATTTGCTTTGTTAATGTTTTCATTTTTTGCATCTCAGACTTTTCTTCCAGGGCAAAGTTTTCTCCTTCCTAAGTACGTCTTTGAGGCATTCATTTAAGAGGGTCTCATTTTTCAAAAAACTTTTATTTTAATTGAAGGGTCGCAGGCATGCACTAACGTGGAAAACTCATAAATGTACAACTTGGTGGACTGTTTCAAGGTGAACACACTCAAAGAACCGTCACTCAGGCGAAAAACATCACGGAAGCACCTGTCACCCTCCCTTTCTCATCTCAGGACCCTCTCTCTCCCCAGACGTCTCCACTATTGTGATTCTATTACCATAATGAAATTTTTCCTTCTCTAGCACTTTAAGCTCCGGATTAACTGAGATTTTGAGGTTGCTTGTTACACTATTGTGTTTGCTTTCCGGTTTTAATAGTAATTCATTTAGGAATGTATTAAAGCCTGCTTATGCACTCTACCACTGGCTGATGAACGTTGGACTGGGTTCAGTTTGGGTCCATCACAAACAATGCTGCTGATAATCCCTTTGTGTGTGTGTCTGGTGCTTTTCTATTGAGTATGTGCCTAGGATAGAACCGCTAAGTCGTATGTATGTCTGTTTACAGCCTTAGCCAGGATGGCCAAACAATTTTCCAAATCAAATGTCTCCATCAACTTCCCCATTATCAGTGTCTAAGAGTTCTAGTTGCTCCAAATTCTCACCAACACTTCCTGTTGTGGTTTTTTCATTTGGGACATTCTGTGTGTCCTATATGATATTAGCTTTCATATCCCAGATGACTTACAGGACTGAGCATCTTTTCATACGTTAGTGACCACTTTGGACGTAGAACTCAACTTGAGCTGCCTGCTCATGCCCTCGCCCTTGCTTATTATTACGTAAATTGATTTTCTCCTACCGAGGTGAAAAAGTTCTTTGAATCTTTGAGAATCCAGTCCGTACTTAGTTTCCTGCATACACACATAGCTTCCTGCTTGTGACCTTAGACACCTTCTCTAAGGTGTCTTTTACTGAAGAGAAGTTCTTAATCTTCTTGAAGACCAATTAATCAATCTTTTACTTTATGTTTAGAGATTTTTGTGCTTAAGAAGTCTTTACTTGCCCTGGATTTATGAAGCTATTTTCTCATTTTATATCTTAAAAGCTGTATTGATTTGCCATTCACAAAGTGACTTTTATAATGCTATAAAGGAGGGTCAAAATACAAATGTTTTCCATTGGGAAAAATATGGATGAGGTTGTATTTTCTCCAGCATCGTTTATCTAAAATGCCTGCTCCTTCCCCAATGATCTGTGGTGCCCTTTATTTTTTTCCTAAGTTGAATGCACATATACACGTTCGTCCGCTTCTGGGCACTTTTATAATCTCGTTGTCTATCCTTTCACCACTGGTTTGATGACTGCAACTTTCTAACACATGTTGATATCCTACAATCTCCAACTTTGGTTTTAATCTTCAAAGCTCTCTGTATGGTTTTAATCATTTGCCTTTCGAACAAATTTTATAGTCAATTGCTAATTTCCACAAAAATATTATAGAGGAATTTTACCTGGAATCTTTTTGCACCTGTACAATTTGTCTATAGATCAGTAGATATATATACAGTATTTAGTCTCTCGATTTTTTGCAAAGGTATTTTAGCGTTCTCACTGTAAAAGTGTTACGTGTATTTCATAAGATTTATTGCTACTTGAAGTTTTGGATGATGTTGTAAATGATGTTACTGACGACTTTTCATTTTCTCTTTTTATGTTGCTGATATATAAAAACATAATTAAATTTCCGCTACTGACCTTGTAGCTAACAAGCTTGCTAAATTCTCTTATTAGAGGGTATTTTACATTTTCTACATGATGTCTGCTAATAATGATGATTTTCTTTTTTCCTTTCCATTCCTTGTTCTTTTATTTTACTATATTTCAACCAATTACTACTTATATATTCATTCATTCAGCCAAGTTCTTTTCCAAAATGGCTGTACCACTTTGCATTCCCGTCAGCAGTGCATATGATTCCCAATGGCTCCATATCCTTGCATGCATGTGGTATAGTTGTTATTTTTCATTTTAACTCTTGCCTGGAAAATCCCATGGACAGAGGAGCCTGGTGGGCTGCAGTCCATGGGGTCACTCAGAGTCGGACACGACTAAGCGACTTCACTTTCTCTTTTCACTTTCATGCACTGGAGAAGGAAATAGCAACCCACTCCAGTGTTCTTGCCTGGAGAACCCCAGGGATGGGGGAGCCTGGTGGGCTGCCGTCTATGGGGTCACACAGAGTCGGACACGACTGAAGCAACTTAGTAGCAGTAGCAGCAACAACATGTGGACAACACCCTTATGGCAGAAGGTGAAGAAGAACTAAAGAACCATTTGATGAAAGTGAAAGAGGAGAGTGAAAAAGTTGGCTTAAAACTCAACATTCAAAACACTAAGATCGTGGCATCTGGTCCCATCACTTCACGGCAAATAGATGAAGAAACAACAGAAACAGTGGCTGACTTTATTTTGGGGGGCTCCAAAATCACTGCAGATGATGACTGCAGCCATGAAATTAAAAGATGTTTGCTCCTTGGAAGAAAAGCTATGACAAACCTAGACAGCATATTAAAAAGCAGAGACATTACTTTGCTGACAAAGGTCCAGCTATTCAAGGCTATGGTTTTTCCAGTGGTCATGTATGGATGTGAGAGTTGGACTATAAAGAAGGCTGAGGGCCGAAGAATTGATACTTTTGAACTGTGGTGTTGGAGGAGACTCTTGAGAGTCCCTTGGATTGCAAGGAGATCCAACTAGTCCATCCTAAAGGAGATCAGTCTTGGGTGTTCATTGGAAGGACTGATATTGAAGCTGAAACTCCAATACTTTGGCCACCTGATGTGAAGAACTGACTCATTTGAAAAGACCCTGAGGCTGGGAAAGATTGAGGGCAGGAGAAGGTGACGACCGAAGATGAGATGGTTGGATGGCATCACCGACTCAACGTACATGGGTTTGGGTGAACTCTGGGAGTTGGTGATGGACAGGGAGGCCTGGCATGCTGTGGTTCATGGGGTCGCAAAGAGTCAGACACGACTGAGCAACTGAACTGAACTGACCCTACATTCTTGAATCTTTCCTAGTTCAATTGTCTAGAGCCAGTCACCACTAGGAATACAGACGATCTTATTTCTTCCTTTCTAACTTGCGTTTTCATCTCTTTTTATTACAACCTTGCATTTGCTGCAATTTCCAGTAGGATGTTGAATAGTTGTGGTGATAAAGAGTGTTTCTATCTTGTTTCCTTTATCTCTGTCCTTTATTGAGCCCATCTTTGCATGAAATGTTCCCTTGGTATCTCTAATTTTCTTGAAGAGATCTCTAGTCTTTTCCATTCTCTTGTTTTCCTCTATTTCTTTGCATTGATCACTGAAGAAGGCTTTCTTATCTCTCCTTGCTATTCTTTGGAACTCTGCATTCAGATGCTTATATCTTCCCTTTTCTCCTTTGGTTTTTGCTTCTCTTCTTTTCACAGCTATTTGTAAGGCCTCCTCAGACACCCATTTTGATTTTTTGCATTTCTTTTCCATGGGGATGGTCTTGATCCCTGTCTCCTGTACAATGTCACGAACCTCCGTCATAGTTTATCAGGCACTCTATCTATCAGAACTAGTCCCTTAAATTTATTCCTCACTTCCATTGTATAATCCTAAGGGATTTGATTTAGGTCAAACCTGACTGGTCTAGTGGTTTTCCCCACTTCCTTCAATTTAAGTCTGAATTTGGTAATAAGGAGTTCATGATCTGAGCCACAGTCAGCTCCCAGCCCTGTTTTTGCTGACTCCATCTTTGGCTGCAAATATAATCCATCTGATTTCTATGTTGGCCATCTGGTGATGTCCATGTGTAGAGTCTTCTCTTGTGTTGTTGGAAGAGGGTGTATGCAATAAAGGGCAGAAAAGGTACGGACCTAACAGAAGCAGAAGATATTAAGAAGAGGTTGCAAGAATACACAGAAGAACTGTACAAAAAGAGCTTCATGATCAAGATAATCATGATAATGTGATCACTCACCTAGAGCCAGACATCCTGGAATGTGAAGTCAAGTGGGCCTTAGAAAGCATCACTACGAACAAAGCTAGTGGAGGTGATGGAATTCCAGTTGAGCTGTTTCAAATCCTGAAAGATGATGCTGTGAAAGTGCTGCACTCAATATGCCAGCAAATCTGGAAAACTCAGCAGTGGCCACAGGACTGGAAAATGTCAGTTTTCATTCCAATTCCAAAGAAAAGCAATGCCAAAGAATGCTCAAACTACCGTACAATTGCACTCATCTCACACACTAGTAAAGTAATGCTCAAAATTCTCCAAGCCAAGCTTCAGCAATACATGAACTGTGAACTTCCAGATGTTCAAGCTGGTTTTAGAAAAAGCAGAGGAACCAGAGATCAAATTGCCAACATGTGCTGGATCATGGAAAAAGCAAGAGAGTTCCAGGAAAACATCTATTTCTGCTTTATTGACTATGCCAAAGCCTTTGACTGTGTGGATCACAATAAACTGGACAATTCTGAAAGAGATGGGAATACCAGACCACCTGACCTGCCTCCTGAGAAATTTGTATGCAGGTCAGGAAGCAACAGTTAGAACTGGACATGGAACAACAGACTGGTACCAAATAGGAAAAGGAGTATGTCAAGGCTGTATATTGTCACCCTGCTTATTTAACTTATATGCAGAGTACATCATGAGAAACGCTGGGCTGGAAGAAGCACAAGCTGGAATCAAGATTGCCGGGAAAAATATCAATAACCTCAGATATGCAGATGACACCACCCTTATGGCAGAAAGTGAAGAGGAACTAAAGAGCCTCTTGATGAAAGTGAAAGTGGAGAGTGAAAAAGTTGGCTTAAAGCTCAACATTCAGAAAACGAAGATCATGGCATCTGGTCCCATCACTTCATGGGAAATAGATGGGGAAACAGTAGAAACAGTGTCAGACTTTATTTTGGGGGGGCTCCAAAATCACTGCAGATGGTGACTGCAGCCATGAAATTAAAAGATGCTTACTCCTTGGAAGAAAAGTTATGACCAACCTAGATAACATATTGAAAAGCAGAGACATTACTTTGCCAACAAAGGTCTGTCTAGTCAATGCTATGGTTTTTCCAGTGGTCATGTATGGATGTGAGAGTTGGACTGTGAAGAAGGCTGAGCGCTGAAGAATGGATGCTTTTGAACTGTGGTGTTGGAGAAGACTCTTGAGAGTCCCTTGGACTGCAAGGAGATGCAACCAGTCCATTCTGAAGGAGATCAGCCCTGGGATTTCTTTGGAAGGAATGATGCTAAAGCTGAAGCTCCAGTACTTTGGCCACCTCATGTGAAGAGTTGACTCATTGGAAAAGACTCTGATGCTGGGAGGGATTGGGGGCAGGAGGAGAAGGGGACGACAGAGGATGAGATGGCTGGATGGCATCACGGACTCAATGGACGTGATTCTGAGTGAACTCCGGGAGCCGGTGATGGACAGGGAGGCCTGGCGTGCTGCGATTCATGGAGTCGCAAAGAGTCGGACACGACCGAGCGACTGCACTGACTGCGCTGACGGCTCTTGTTTCTAGTCTCTAAAGGAAGCATTTATTCTTCACCACAAGATTATGGACTCAACTGTATCCCCCAAAGTCACATGTTGAAGGTCTAACCCCCAATGTGACTGTATCTCTTGGCAGGATCTTGAAGGAGAAAATTAAGCTTGAGCAAGAGGCACAGGTCCAAGGGGACTGGCGTCCTTCCCAGGAAATGAAGAGACTCGAGAGCACCCTCTCATGTGAGTGCTCTCTCTCTTTCTCTCTCTTTCTCTCTCTCTCTCTCTCACACACACACACACACACACACACGGACGGAGAGAGAAAGGGCCCTGTGAAGACATAGCAAGAAGATACCATGCGCAAGCCAGGAAGAACTTCCTCTCCAGGAATCAGCCCTTCAGGCACCTTGAGCCCCGACTCCTGGGCCGAGGGCTGAGCGGGAGTTGAGCCCTGTGCCTGCGGGGTTGTGCAGCAGCAGCCGGCAGGCAGATGCAACATCTTTGCCAGTTTAAGGCAGCTTCTTCTATTCCTATTTTGTGAGGTCTTTTAATTATGGATGGATACTGAATTTTGTCAGATGCTTTTCCGTTTCACTTGAATGGCGAGATGTTGCATGATTGATGAGTCTCACTGGTTGGTTATTTAATGTTGACTCAGCCTTGAATTGCTTTGTTTTGAGCAAACTCCCGGAGATGGTGAAGGACAGGGGAGCCTGGCGTGCTGCAGTCCATGGGGTGGCAATGAGTCGGACACGACTGAGCAACGGAACAAGAACAAGCCTTGAGTTCCTGGGTGAACACTCTCAGTCACAGTGGAGCACTGGCCCTTACACGCTCCCCCAGGTCCTCCAATCTACCCAGGAGATCACGCTCACACCACGTGTGTGCACATGCACACGTGCACACATACATGTGCACTCGTCCACACGACACCACACACGTGCATGCGTGTGCCCATGTTCACGTGTGCGTGCAGAGAAACGTGTGTGCACACACGCAGATATTCACACGTGCACACACGCAGATATTCACACGTGCACACACACAGATATTCACACGTGCACACACGCAGATATTCACACGTGCACACACTCACACGTGCACGTCAGAGCGGGAGGGCTGCCCTCCCCAGCGTGCTTCTCTGGGCGCTCTCTCTCTCTCCCCAGCTCTCCCCTGCTCACCAGCTCAGGAGGCTCGCCTGCCAGGGCGGGGGTGGAAAGCCCGCTTCCATACCGTCTTCTGCACCTTTTCCTGCCGTGTAGCTCACCCTGGTTCTGACTTTCCAAACATTTTTTTAACCCAAGGAAAGAAAACCTCTGGCAAATCAAAGCTCCTTGGCCCTTGGCCTGTGGACCCTGTTGTGACATGAAAACTGTGCTTGTGAAATCAGTGCTGACTCTTAGGAGCCAGGCCCCTCGCCCCCCTTCCCTCGTTGGGGGCAGTGTTACAGAGGAACCACACCCAGCTCAGCAACGGCGCCTTCTGGAGAGGGGCCAGGAGGAGCGGGCGCGATGGAATGCCAGAAGGGAAAACTCAGCCTGAATCTCAGCGCGGGCGGTGCCTGGCCTGGCCCTGGACATGACGGGTGCTGGTGACCCAAGTCCCTGTAGGGTTAAGCTCCGCCCCGCTTCTCCCAGCCACTCACTCATTCATTGCTCCACGCTCTCGCCCACCCGTCCATTGAGTGCCGGCAGGGTCTCCAGGATGAAGCCGCCACAGGGAGGAGGCACACAGGTCCCCTGGGGTGGCCTCCATTCAGAGAAGAGGAGAACGGGGCATCCGAAGCTGCTGCCCTGGGGGACCCATGTCCCAGGCGAGAACACGGACCTGGGGATTCCAGCGACTCTCTTATTAACAGAGATGGACACAGAGGCGTGCGATCGTGGGAGCTTTCTGGGCGTATCCATGGTGACAGAAGTCAGCAAGCAGGAGGATCTTTCCACAGAAAGCAGGACGTTCATTTAAAATCACCCCTGTCTTTCCAGGGGTCGAGGGCACTTCTGGGGTCACACAGTGAGCCGATGTCTTGGCGTCCAGGAGCATCAGTGACCACACCACTGACACGATGTCCATGCAGCGAGCGAGGGCCCAAAACGACCAGCGAGTGAGAAGTTGCAGCCTGAACACCAGGGTCTTGTAGGATCCACGGGGGCGCTGAGACGAGTGGCCAGCGGGGACTCCGCTTCTGGGGGACACGTGTCTCCGGGGAAGGGGTATTCCAGAGGCGAGAAGTAGCTGGGCTCTGTCTCCCACACGAGGGTCCGCGCACCCCGTGATGCAGCCTGCCTCCGTCCAGCTGGCGAGATGCGAGCCCACAGCCCCGTCCATCCATGCTGGAGCCCACACTGTCACCCTCGGACGCTGTGACCCCCCAGAAAGAAGCAGAAAGGAGCCAGGGGCGGGCGGGGCTGCCCCACACTGAGGCCAGAGAGAGGGAGAGAGGGAGAGAGGCAGCTCTGGGAGCTGGGGGGTCAAGGGCGGGTGGGCAGGAGGCCCGACACGCATGGCCTGTCCCCTGGGGGCAGAGCAGGATGGCCTGCCCGTGGCTCCCGGGGGCCTCCCGGGTGACAGCTGATTGGGAGGGTGTTCCTCCCCCAGACGGCTGCGCGTGGACGTGACAGACCCCGCATCGCCCCGTCTGCAGGCCACCGCCGCATGCTGCTCCCCGGATCCCGGCTCTGGCCTGTGACCAGGGCTGGCTGCAGGGGTGGCTCCATCAGTGCGTGAGCCCACTGGGGTCGCCGCTGTGGAAAGCGCTCCGTGGACCCGGGGCTCATCAGCACGAGGCCATGGGGCCCTTGATGCTGGGTGGCCAGGGGGCCAGCACCGTGCATGCAGGCATGTGAGTGACCCCTCCGCTCGCCCTGGGGCCAGGTCGCGCGGGCTCGGCCGGAGGCAGAGGAAGGGCAGCTGAGCAGATTCTAACGAGCTTCAGGGCCGAGTTCTAGGGACCTGACGGCCAGCACGGGGACGACAGCTAATAAAAGTGCTCTACATGCTCGGGAGCTGCTAAGGAAGTGACTCTCAGGCGTTCTCATGACGCACAGAAAGCTGTCTCTGTGCGCAGAGGTGGCGGCCTCAGCCAGCCCTCTGCCCTAAGCCTTCTGCGGTACGTATTGTGCACCCGGAACTCACACAGCATCGCACATCCGTTACAGCTCGACCAACCCAGGGAGGCAGGGTCGCCAGCCTCCTAAACCCAGCCAGCCTCCTAAACCCAGCCAGCCTCCTAAACCCAGCCCCCCCACGTGGACCGGAGCATTCAGTCGCCCGGCAAATGAAATGCAAATGTCACGCTTGGCACCCGGAAGTGGAGGCCATGCCCCCTCATCCAGGCCGTTGTCCACGGGTGCCAGTGTCCCGGTCCGACCCACTCAGAGCCTCAGCTCAGGGTCACCTCCTTTCTGAGATTTTTCCTGGGTCTAAAAAAAAGCCCGAATGAAGGGAAAGCGTTGTTTCAGCAGAGGCATCTTGCTGCTCCGTGTTTGCTGCAGATACAGCTCTAGCATCAGATAGAGAGCTCCTTCTTTTTCTGTACTGGCCGAAGTGAAGCTGATCGTGTTGAGAACTCTTGGCTCTGTTCCGGGTGGACTCCTGACCAGGTCGCCTCGCTGGGTGGGCCGTCGGGCAAGTCCCTTCCACGGAAGCGGTGGGTTTCGTATTTCCAGGACAGCGCTGTGTTTCCAGTGTTCCTAGCCGGTTCCTGCTCGTCTCTACCCGCGGACGGAGAGAGGGATTTTAAAGCCCTTCCCTGGCGGCTCCGTCACTTGGGTTGTCTGAGTTTGGCATCCCTGCTTTTCCATCTGAGCGTCTCTCTCCCTCTGCTCTGTGCAGTCATCTGAAGTGGGGCTGGGGAGCCCTGTCCTCCTGCCTCTCCTGACGCCTCCCATCCGGGGTCTGGGGTTGCTGGGTCCCTCGAGGTCAGGATCCCTGGCAGAGCTGGTGCTCAGAGCCCAGGTACACAGGCAGCGGCTGCCCCGGGCGGGCAGACGGAGGGAAGCGGGTGAGACACCGCGTCCAGTTCAGGCCCCACAGACTTGGCGATGCTCCAGCAGCCTTCGGATCCCAGCAGTGGGGGTCTGCCCCTGCACCCCTGCGGCCCCTGAGACGTTTGTCCTGTGTCTGCGGCACGTTTTGTGACCCGCTCGTGTTTCGTGTGTTAACAAGCCCTGCGAAGGGTCTGCAGCAGAGGAAGCCCCCGAAGCACAGCTCACGGTGCCTTCGTGAGCACAAGCGCGTTTCTAATTAAAGATAACAAATAGGGAAGTAACAGGACTGTTGAAGTTACAAGTAACAAAAAGAGGCAAGTGGTTCTGGTAAACTAAGAGGAAAGACGGAAATGGGGGCGTTAACAGAAAGCACAAACAGCGTGGTAAACCAGGGCCAAGCTCGTCTGTTTCCAGGTGGTCAGTCGCTCAGTCGTATCCAACTCTGTGACCCCATGGACTGCAGCACGCAGGCTGCCCTGTCCTTCACTGTCCCCCAGAATTTGCTCAAACTCATGTCCATCGAGTCGGCAATGCCATCGAACCGTCTCATCCTCTGTCGTCCCCTTCTCCTCCTGCCTTCAGTTTTTCCCAGCATCAGGGTCTTTTCCAACGAATCAACTGTTCCCATCAGGTGGCCAGAGTATTGAGGTTTCAGCTTTAACATCAGTCCTTCCAATGAATATTCAGGACTGATTTCGTTTAGGATGGACTGGTTGGATCTCCTTGCAGTCCAAGAGACTCTCAAGAGCCTTCTCCAAACCCACAGTTCAGAAGCATCAGTTCTTCGGTGCTTAGCCTTCGAGACCTCGGTCCAGCTCTCACGTTGGTGCCTGACTAATGGAAAAATAAAGGCTTTGACTAGACAGGCCTTACACCTATAATGCGGGGACTCTCCAAGAAGGACGCGTGCAAGCCGCCGGACCCCGCGACCCAGGGCCTGCGTCCCCCCGGTCCAGGCCTCCTGCACCGCTGCCCCAAGGATGCTCTGCAGGAGTCACTAAGCACCGCGAGCCCCCGGTGCTCGGGCCTGTTTCCAGGAATCTTTCAGTGGGAAGCTCCCGTTTTTATCCCCCATGGACTCGGCACAGCCAAGCAAGGGGACCCCGACCGGGCAGCCTTCAGAGCAGGGGAGATACGAGTCTGGCCCCGAGTCCCGGGGACACTGTGTG
The DNA here is from genome assembly GCF_016772045.2 of Ovis aries. Taxonomy (NCBI): domain Eukaryota; kingdom Metazoa; phylum Chordata; class Mammalia; order Artiodactyla; family Bovidae; genus Ovis; species Ovis aries. The sequence continues at coordinate 225,035,834 of NC_056056.1, forward strand.
CTAGGTGGGCGGTGGGTTTCCCAGACCCACCGCCGCGGATTTCCGATCCAGAGTGCACAGCGAGCCGTGCTATCGCTCCATGTTCACTCGGTGATTGGCGTGCAGTCACCCTGAAGCGCTGTAGTTATGAGCGCTGCTTCCTCGTGAGCGGGAGATGCCGCGTTCTGCTTATGCTGCTGTGTGCAGTCTGCATACCGGCCGGTGTAAACACGAGGAGCATAACTACGGTTCAGCAGAGTCACTTCCCCGGGCTCTAGAGGAGGCGGCACAGGCGGGAGGAGCGGGCTCGGTGGGGCCGCAGGGTCTCCCTCTAGGGGCCCAGCGGGAGCCCAGCGGGGGCCCTGCGGGGGGTGGGGGCCGGGCTCCGCAGTCAGGGCAGGAAGCCGGGCAGGAAGGGCCCAGGTGGAGATGGAGGCTGCCTGCCCAGGGCAGGCAATGGGGCGAGGCTGGGGGTCCGCCTGCTGTTCTGGAAGCCTGTCTGGACAGCAGTTATTGGTCCCCGGGCACACAGGGGGTGGGCGAGGGCAGGGGCCGTAGGCAGAATGCCGGGGAGGGCCCCGACGCCCCAGGAAGGCAGGGACCCCAGAATCGTGCCTGAGCCAGCCCCCCGGAGTCCCGGACGCCCACCCACCTGCCCCCACCCCGCCCTGTCGGCCACTCCCTCCATGCCTACGCTCAGAGGTCTGTCAGTCTTAATCCACAGCTTTGAAAGTTCCACCAGCTCTGTCACCGAGCAGAGCTACCTGGAGGCTCCCGGGAGCGGGCCGAGGGCCGAGGCTCCCAGGTGGATCACCCACGGGGCTGCCGCTCGGCCTGTGACCCCAGGCTGCACACCACTCATCCTTTCAGGGCAGGAGGAACTAACGGAGGGAAGGAAAGCCGGCCCCAGCGGCCCCGGGCACCCCTGCCTCCACGTCCCGCCACATGACCAGAGCCTGCTCTCTCCTGGACAGAGGAGGAGGGTCAGCGTCTCCACGCGTGATGAGGGGGTCACCCCCAGGGCGGCAGTGAGCCAGCGGGGCTCTGCACGTTTGCCCTGAGGCTTGAGGGTGACGGAGATAACAGGGACCACGGCCGGGGAGGGCGCCCCTCAGTGAGAGCCGGGTGGATGCCCAGGGCCGTGGTGTGGACTGAGGCGCACAGGCCCGTCAGGATGCCCAGCCCCCCACTGGGCTCCCCGGACCAGAGGCGATGGGAGGCGTCAGGCATCCTAGCTGCCGCAGGCAGGGTTCCCGCAGCATTTCCCAGGAGCGAAAACAGCAAAAACATCCCCAAAAAGGGAAACCGACCAGTCTTTCGAAGAAGAATAATTAATTGAAGGCAAATGGGAAGCCCTGAGAGTTTTGAATAAATGCGGAGACGCAGTTATAAGAGCAAAATATTATCATTTGTCCGACGTGATTATTTTCTTGGAAACAGCCGATGATTAATAAAGCACATTATAAATATGCTTTTGTGCCTCCAATTTCATCTCTCCAATCTAATTAACATGCGAGGGAATTGCCTTTTTGGTGGGTAAAGACGTTTAAAATATATATTTCATGAAATCCAAGTTATTTGTCATAAGCTCCAAGAGGAAAAAATAAAATATGAAGAACTCTACGGCCATTTAAATACTTTATTGCACAACTGCGCTCAGATAAATAAGTTCCTCGGGGCCTGCAGCGCCTTGGGGCCCCTGGGACACACGGCCTGCAGGCAGCAGCGTGGCCTGCCAGGGAGACCCCTCCCGCAGCCGGGCAGCGGGCAGGCCCGGTCTCTGCCTGTGTGGCTCTGTCTGGGCCGCAGCCGCTGACCGGACTCTTCCTTGGCTGAGCTGCCGACCCCCGGGCAGCGTCGAGACCCCCATGAGCACAGGGCTTAGCAGGGGAAGAAAAACTCAGAACCAAGAAGCCAAGAGACTCACCTGCAGGGACCCAGGTCCCGGAGGAAAAGTAGAATTTGCGGTGGGGGGGTGGGCGTCTGAGGACAAGGCGTCCACTGGGGTTCTTTCCTCTTATTCCAGAGAGTTCTTTCCTCTTATTCCAGGGAAAGGGGGGTCGAAGGCAGGTCAGGGGTCGTGGCCAGGGCTGACCGACCCGAGCGTCCAGTGCTGCCGCCTCCAGGACGGACGTCAGCCTCGCCCTCTTGGTGAACTGTTGTCGTAACTGTGAGTGGACAGCGGGCGCCTGAGACCAGGCACGACCTGCCCTCTGTTCAGCCCCGCACCGTGCTGCCTGCAGGACCGGCTCCAGGGGCCTGCGTATTTCGGCAAGCGCGGGGGGAAGACGTGAGGATGAAGGCCGCCTTCCCTCAGCTCACCCGGGAAGATGGAGGAGCGCCACGGGCCCCAGGGCTCCCTGACTCCAGCCCGGCCACAGCTGCTCTGCAGCTTCCTGGGGGGCCTGCAGGGCGGGGCAGTGGCTCAGGGCCACCCCGCCTTCTGCTCTCCGTAGATCGAGGCCTCCTGGTCAGCGGGGGTGTGTCCCCAGTCCGAGGGGCCGTGCTTCAAATCCTGCGTCCCGTGTCCTACCAGCTGCGGTGTGTCCGCGGCAGCGCTGGGCATTCTGCAAGCGGACACAGGGTCACTGCAGGAAGGGCTGTGTGTCAGCCCGACGGGCGGCAGGCACACGGGACGCCTGGCCGTGTCTAGGGTGGTTCCTGGACGAGATCACACGTGAGTCGGTGGCCACCGTGAGGAAGACTGTCCCCCCCACCCCAGGGTGCGGGCCTCATCTGTCCCCCGCAGGCCTGAGCAGAACGGAAGGGAGCCTGCTCGCCGCCTGCCTGTCCTGAGCAGGGACGCATCGCCACCTGCCCTGGTACTCAGCCTGGACAGCCTACCTACACGCCTGGGTCCCCACCGCCCGACCGCTGGCCCCGGGACCCACAGCCTCGCTCCCTGCTGCAGCCAGGCCCTGCAGGGGTCTGTCGGTTCTGTTTCTCTGTAGAGCCCGCAGGACCTCACCTTCATTCTCGAGAGGGTGACTCTCACCACTGGCTGGGTTGGATGCTTGGCCACGGGCCAGAGGTACCCCTCGGCTATCCCCACAGTGGACGAGTGTTCGCAGGAAGACAGCCAGAGCTGCTTGTCTGAGGACCCTGGGAAGCGGTAAGTGAACTGGTCTCCAGAGGCCACAAGGGCAGCCGTGTTAAAACTCATGAAATGTAAACACACTTTAATTTCTTAAGCGGCCTCGGCGGCCTGGCCCCAGCTGTCAACACTTCAGGGCACTTGTCTTTAGGTCAGAAATGCCTCAGCCACCGCCCCTGCTGGCATCTTGAACTGGCCTCAGAGAGGAACCCTCAGAACGGTGCAGAAACTTCGGTGCCGCAGACAAGAAGCATCAAGCGCCAAGCAGCGTCACCCCCGTCGCCAGCTGGGGTCTGCAACCGCGCGTCTGCCACACCTCACCCGCCCTGACCCCACGTGCGTGGTGGGTGTGTGCTCAGACCCGCCTTCCTTTCAGGCAACACAGCGTGTAACCACAGAACCACCTCCTCGTCCACGACAGTGGCCAATTCTGTGAAAGCTGCTGTGAGAGATGAGCCCGCTCAGGGCAGGACGTGCAGAAGAGGGCAGCGAGCTGCTGGGCGTCGGGAAACCGTGTGGACGCGGGCGGGACCAGGTGGGACCGTGCCTCCAGACCAGCGTGAGGCCCCCCAACGGCAGCGCCCAGCCCCGTGCAGGCTCATCCCACATCGTTCCCGGGGAGACTTCTGTGGACTACGCGTTCATACCTGCAGGCTCATCCGCGTCGTTCCCAGGGAGGCTTCTGTGGACGGTGAGTTCATAACTGCAGGTTCATCTGGGTTGTTCCCAGGGAGGCTTCTGTGGACAACGCGTTCATAACTGCAGGCTCATCCGCGTCGTTCCCGGGGAGCCTTCTGTGCACGACGCGTTAATAACTCCGCTGACAGGGATGCTCTTCCATGGTTCCTAAGGGACACACTGACAATTCTGTGCAGGAGCCAAACAAGATGTAAACAAATAGATCACGCGCCTCTATAAACAGGAGCTGCTCTCAATGTAATTAAATGTGCATTTCATAAGCCATGTGGGGGAAGCACCCATGTCTTCAGAACGCAACGCTAACGCAGACTCAGACTCCCGTCATCGGCACGTCCTTCGTGCAGCCCAAGGCCTGCCGGCCATTCCGGGCTGGGCCCTGTTGCCCTGGAAGTCCTGCAGTACGCTCGGATGATGGCATCCTGGCCAAGGAGCCGTCCAGGGAAATGGTCACCCAGGGGCTGTGCTGCACGGACACATCCCGGGACCCGGAGAGGCAGCTGCTCACTCTCAGGGCAGTACGGGGTCACCCTCTCTCCCTGGGTGCTCATGGTCTGTCTTCGGCACACACCCACGTGTGGAGCTGAAGCAGAAAATAGTGACATCATGCCCAGCCCCCTCGAGGCTGCTCCCAGAGAGGCCTCACTCCCATCCACCCACGCTCGGCAGATCCCCCTGGACCAGGAGCTCCCGATGCCGACACCAAGCTGCTCCTCCGGCCCCCCTTCCCCAGGCCCTCAGGTGGACAGAGCCCCTCCCAAGGCAGGGGCTGCCCAGAGAACTGCCAGGGCTGCACCGGGATGGGGCCTGTTTGTTGCACAGCATGGCCTGGCTGTGCACTGGTGCACAGCTTTAGAGCAGGGTGAGTAAACTGCGCCCAGCTGCTGCTGTTGGGGGAGGAAAGTTGCATTGGTCTCAGCCACACCATTCATCTGTCTTCCTGGCGGCTTTGGGGCTGCAGTGGCCAAGAATTCAGACAGGGATCCCCCGGCTCACAGAGCTGAAAACAGTCCCTATCTGGTTGTCTGCTGCTTCTGTGAAAACACAAGTGCCAGGCACTGGCTGGGCATGGGGGCCTGAGCAGCTCTCTCACTCCTGGTAGCCCACAGGCCACGCCGTCTACCCGTCACCTCCAAGGCGGGCTCCTAGAGGGGAGAGCAGTGGATCCCACGTCCAGACAGAGCACCGCCCCCCACCCACCTGGCTCCTTCAGGACAGGGCCTGTCACCTGCAGGGACACGGGCCCTGGGAGGGCCACGGGCCAGCTGCCCCCTCCCCAGACCGGGGCTCAGAGAACCTGCAGGCCCCACCCACAGGTCAGGGGGGATCAAGTAGGTTCCAGTGGAATCAGGGGCGGTTGGCTGTTTCACCGGGAGCCTGGCCCCAGGCCTCATGGGGCCACCTTTCGGGCAGTTGTGATCGTGGACAGGACAGTGTTTGTCCAAATACCTCCCACGGTCCGTGTGAGCTGGCCTCCAGGGACCCCGAGCTGGAGTGCAGGCCCTCCCTCAGGAAGGGTGCTGACTGAAGCCGCCACAACCCGCCGTCCTCTGTGCTTCCCCAAGTCGAGCAGATGTGAGCACACCAGTGATCACGGCCAGTCCGTGCAGCTCTGTCCCAGGAGGGGAAGGGCAGGGCCATCACAGCCAGACACACGCCCACGCGGCCCGAGACCAGCCCCCCAGAGGCCTGGGCCCTGAGAGTCTCGGGGGACCATGCGGAGGGGGCTGGAGAGGGGCCTCAGAGCCGACATGCCGGGTGGGCTGCTCCTGGGCCCGGAGCAGAGCGGCCAGACGCTCACCTATCCCTGGCCCAGCTCTGCCCAGGGCCCCCATCTCCGCAGTGGCCAACAGCCCGCCCTCTCATTCAGACTCCAGCCTGCGGGCCCACGGACGCATGGCAAGCCCGCTGCCTGTCTGTCTCAAGCGGGAGGTGACGGAAGAGAGAAAGGACCTCATGCGTCACTAATTTAACACAAAAACGGAAGGAAGGAAGCGACACACAGTCCACACGTTCAAGTGTGGCTAGAATTCATCACTAACGAGATGGAAAGAGCCATTAATTAGGAATCAACTGTCCTATTTTCAGGCAGGAGTAGGCCTGGGACGTGATCCCTGCGTCTTTACATAGCAGTCTTGGGAAGACATAACTTTCGTAAGAAATACATCAAAAAAAATTAACAAGAATTGTCTCTGGGCAACTATGTTCTGGTTGATTTATTTCCAAGTTTCTTCTCTGTGTATTTCAATGTTTTCCAAACCCTCTATAATGAGCATTTTTCAGCTCTATAATAAAGGCAGGTTCTAAAATAAGGGATACGTCAAAGTCAAGGTATATTCATTACAGTGTCGGCCTGGGCGAGTCCGCCAACGTCTCACCACACAGACTTCTCCCCACAGAACTTTCAAGGGCAGCAGAAACACCGCCAGCCTGATCGCGTGCTCATTCTGAATTTGAGCTCCGTCCTTAGCACAAAGGTGACCCTGGCAGCGATGGGGAGCCCGAAATCTGAGGTCAGGAACCACAGGCTCGATGGAGGAACCTTCCCCAAAACACAGGTGTCTCATCCGGGAAAAAAGGGAGGAAAAGGGTGAACCGTGCCCGGAATCACGTGGTGAAACCTGCGTCCCCAGGGTGGGGTACAGTCCCGGGAGGGGGGGTGCGGGGGTGATGAGGTCATGAGGACGAGGCCCTCGTGGCCACGATTCGTCCCCTTGTCACGTGGAGACACCAGCAGCCACGCGGGGGCGCAGCAGGAAGACCGCCGTCTCAGAGCCAGGCCCTCGCCAGACCGGGGTCCGCGGCAGCCGGAACTTGGGCTTCCAAGCCTCCAGACCCTGAGAAGTAAGCGTCTTTTCCCACAAGCCGCCTGGTTTATGGTGCTTTGTTGCAGCAACCCCAAAGGAACAGGACAGGTGAGGACCAGCCATCCCCCACACGAGGACCTTTTGGTGCCAACACCGTGGTCTGAGACACAAGCTGGACGCTCAGGGAGTGTTTTGACAGCCCGTCCAGAGTCCGCCCGACCCCCACAGGGACAGGGAACCAGAGCTCCGCTGCACACCCCAGCCTCCCTGCCGGACCTCCGTGTGGACTCCGGCCGCGTAGACAAGGCTGCTCGTCCTGCAGCCTTGCGAGGAGTCGGGGTCTGTGCTGGAGTCCACTTCACCCCCGTGGGGGATGCGCTGACCGAGTGTGTGCCTGTGACGGCCCTTCTCAGGGCTGGACTGGAAGGACCAAATCCAGCCTCTGGGGCTGATGGGCACAGTGGACCGGAGACGCCTAACAGCCCCCTGCGCCGTCTCCTGGTTGCCTCCGCGTTAGGGACGTGAAGGAAAGGAGGTCACGGCCCCAGGGCAGAGTGAGAGGGACGGATCTCACAGAGACAGAATCCAGAGAAACTGCCACAGCCAGAGACCGGGAGGAAGGGGACGGCCCTGGGATTCTTCCCAGAGCACAGCCTGATCCCGTTTCACAAGCAGACTTTCTTCTAAAAAGACAGCCCAGGAAGACGCTCCCTAACCTCTCAGGGTCGGTCTGTGAACCAGGATTCCCGTGGCCGCATCTCCGGAGAGCCGCCCCCACGCTCCTTGACTCCTCGGGTAACACTCAACAGAGACGACAGGCCCCAGAGATGCTCGGCACCACGTGGAGGTCAGGAGGGCGGTCCAGACCACGTGCTGGCCGGCGGGGTCTCCAGCAGGGGGGAGGCCCGGCCACAGGGCAGGAGCCCCCCCAGAATGGGATGACACCCCACAGCAGATGCCCACAGCGGGTCCAGGCCCTGTGGACACAGCTGAGGGGGCCAGACCTGCAGGACATCCCGGGGCGACAGCCTGGGGGCGTTCCAGCTGCGGCGGAAAAAGGTCAAAGCATAGATCGAAAGCGGCAGGAGACCAAGGCCAGGGGCTGAGCATCTGGGCCACAGAGGCCTGACTCACGGGGCGCCACAGCAGGCAGAGCCCAGGCCGGGGGAGGGGCGCGCCTGAGACAAAGCAAGGAGGCCGGGGAGCCCGTGGCACACGCACCCCAGGCTCCCCTAGTCCCTGTCACCCTCCTCCCCGGACGCGCCCCGACCCCGTCTCCCCTCGGCGCACCCACAGACCTTCGACTCCAGGGGGACCAGTGCCCCCTGCTCAGCACGAGGCCTGCAGCGGGGACGGCACGTGCTGTGTGTATGACGCCCACCCCCAGGGCCCTGTCCCCACGCGGACCAGACTCCCTACCCCAGAGCCTGCGTCCCACGCCCACCCTCACCTTCTCCCGGGGAGCCGGGCGCTCCGGGAAGGTCGCTGTCCCCACACCCTGGCGCCCGGCCCGCCTCCTGCATCCAACTCCCAACATGAGGCTGTGCCCTCAGACTGTCTGGAACCCCCTCCACCGCTGCTCAGTCATCAGACACAGAGGGAGGTGCAGCCCCAGGGACGCTCATCCAACACACGGGCTCCCTCCTCCCCACACCTGACCCGCCGGTGCTCCGCTGAAGACTGGCATCACAGCTCCCCGGGGTCACACCCGGTCATCACCACCGTGAGCGACTCCCGAGCACCTCTGAGGCCTGAGCCCCAGGCGGGCTGAGTGCGGCCGGCTGTCTGGAGACAAGTCGGAGAAGAAGCTGCCCCCCAGCCCGAGTCGCTGGCAGCTCCGCAGGGCTCATCTCCCGCGAGAGGCCGAGGGTGGGCAGGCAAGTGTGTCCCCTCCGCACCTCACGTGTCCCCGGAGGAGCAGCCCAGTGCCTTGCAGGCACACAGAGCAGATGCCCCAGGAGCGGTCACGTGGCGGGTGTCCACCAGAGGCCGCCCTCAGGCTCTGAAGGAGGGGCTTCCCTGCCCCACCGCTCAGGGTCTGGGTCTGCCAGCGGGCAGGGTGGACGGTGCCCCTTGCCCCATGGCCAGCAGCCGCCCTGGGCCATAGGCAGGTGGTGAGCAGGCCCTGGCCCCAGGTCTCCCAGCCACATGCCCAGCTGTGGCCAGGAAACCCCAGGAAGCCAGCAGAGGCCCCTCAGAGCTGTTTGGGCCTCTGGTTGTCTGGAATTTTCCCCAGAGACTAACCTCGTCCTGGGAGCAGATCTGAGTCCTGGCCTCAGGCACCCAGTGTAGACGCGCACACCGCATCTGCTTCCGGCTCACGGCCTGCAACGCCCGTTTATCAATAAGCAGAAATCGCCTCCTTGATAAATGAGGACTCCTAAAGAACTTTTCACTGTTGCCATTAACTCCGGAGGAGAAGACCCTCCCCCACTTTTAAGGCAATCTCTTAATGTAAACAAAGTGGTCAATTAGACAATTTTTGAGCTATTGAAAATGAATCCTGCTTTAAAGGAACAAATAATCACAATATAAAAATCATAGCATTTCTAATACATCAACTAATTCTTCCGTCATATTCTTAGAAAAATGGATTCACATAATTTATTAATGCGCCACCTCCAATTTCATTCATAAATAAGTCATTGCATCTCAAGCCCCATTTGATGGATCGGAAAGGTTGTGAGAGCTCCATGCTCTAGGAAAGCTGGGGAGGGAAAGGGGCCGTGGCATCTCAGGACCAATGTGGGCTTTTGTAGGAATTACGTTCCATGCCACCCCATCAGAGACCATCGTCCTCTTCCTGGGTCAGGGGCTCCGTCCGTGGGTGTAGCCTTGGCCATTGCCAGCTTAGCCCAGGCTGTGGGACACAGTCTGGCCTTTCCGAGGAGGAATCACAGAGAAGAGAGGACATCACTCTAGCAGTGGCGTGATGGCTCAAGTTGTAAATCTGACCTCTGCACGACCAACCTCTGCACGACCAACCTCTGCCTGCCTGACCTCTGCCCACCTGACCTCTGCACGACCGACCTCTGCATACCTGACCTCTGCCCACCTGACCTCTGCATACCTGACCTCTGCCCGCCTGACCTCTGCCCACCTGACCTCTGCACGACCGACCTCTGCATACCTGACCTCTGCCCACCTGACCTCTGCCCACCTGACCTCTGCCCACCTGACCTCTGCCCGCCTGACTTCTGCCTGCCTGACCTTTGCATACCTGACCTCTGCCCACCTGACCTCTGCCCACCTGACCTCTGCACACCCGACCTCTGCCTGCCTAACCTCTGCCCACCTGAACTCTGCATACCTGACCTCTGCCCGCCTGACCTCTACACACCCGACCTCTGCACACCCGGCTCTGCCTGTCTGACCTCTTCCTGGCCTCTTCCCAGGACCCTGCTCTGGTCGCCCCCTTTGGAGGGAGGTCCCTGTCCTAGGTTGTGTGGGTCTCCCCTCCTGGCCCCCTCGATCGCACACAGGATATTCTCAGTGCAATTCTGGGGACTGAAAGCAGAAGCGCCAAGACCCACCTCAGCTCTCACGTCCCCTCGCCCTCCAGTCACTCCTCTGGGAGACGGCCAGGCTGGGTCAGGGGCTCCGCCCATGGGTGCAGCCTCGGCCATTCCCAGCTTCAGCCCAGGCTGTGGAACACACTCTGGCCTTCCCACAGAGGTGTCACAGAGAAGAGAGGAGGCTGAAGCCCGCCAGGAATAGGGGGTCGCCTGTAATTCCCAAGATCAGCTGGAGTCTCGCTGCACTGATGCCTCCTGGGGCAGGTGTGTCCCCCCCTCCCCACCCCGCATCATCTGTCTTGGCTGCCTCTGGTCACGCCTGACATCCACAGCTCTGCCACCCGCACCACGGGGGTTCGTCCGGTCTGTCCCTGGTGGCGGCGTGCACAGCCTCGGCATGGACGGAAGGCCCCTCCTTCACGGCCCAAGGGCTCCGCCTCCCGCCCTGCGTGGCCCTCTCCTCCGGGCTAACCCGCCATCCGTCCCGGCCCCTGCGTGTCCCTGAGTTCCCTGCACCGGTTCCCTGTGATGGGGGCCTGATCGGGGCACAGGTGACCCCGGACAGGCTCCAGAGGTCTGAGGAGCACCCCCCCGGGAGCTGCACTCCAAGAGAGGATGGGCACGGTCCAGGCAGGTGCCGGCCCCGCCCCGCCCCTCGCCAGGCTCTGAGCCCCACCCGGGGGTCTGCACTCTGGCTCTCGGGCCCGCCCCCAGCTCCCGCTGCACCAGGGGTCTGGCCTCAGTGGCGCGGGTCTGCGCGTGGCCCCTGCCACGGGACCCGTCCTATAGAGGTGGGGAGGCCCAGTCACAGGGCAGAGGGAAGGCTCATCCTGCAGGTCCAGTGAGCACTGCCCAGCCAGCCCCCAGCTCCGCCACAAGCTCCAACAGGCACGGTGGTCTCTGGGGCCCGGGGAGAACTGGGATGAGGCTGCCCCCCACCCCCAGGCAAGCAACAGAGAGAGCCGCGACCACCCCTCCCTGGGCAGCGGCCCCCCACACACAGATCCATGCCCGCCCTCAGGGAGCGTGGAGGCCTGGGCCGCCCCGGCCCTGGCTGGGAGCAGAGACCACTCAGAGGGGTGGGCGGGGGCAGTGCCCGCCCCTTCGGGCCCCAGGGAGGGACCCTGCTGCTCTTCAGAAGCTAAATCTGCCGTCTCCTCTGTGACTTCTGGACTCCACTCCCACCCCAGGCTTTATGAAAGTCTCCTCCAGCTCTTTAATGTCTCAGCACGGCCGCTGTGGCTCCAGCTTCTCTCCATGACTGCGCCGTGGGGACCAGCCCAGATAATCACTCTCACACAGTCCAGCCCATCTTCCCTTCCTCAGATCAGAAAGTCCCTTGCTGAGGTTGACCAAATCCCCGTGGATGTGGGGCTCACAGCCACCCGAATTATAGTCCAGCATGCCCTTCTTATGCGGAGAGTCAAAAGACCCCGATACTGGGAGAGACTGAGGGTGGGAGGAGGAGGGGAGACAGAGGATGAGACGACTGGCTGGCACGTCCAGTGCAATGGACGTGAGTGTGAGTAAGCTCCGAGAGATGGTGGGGGACAGGGAGGCCTGGCGTGCTGCCGTCCCTGAGGCCACAAAGAGTCGGACACGACTGACCGGCTAAACAACAGCAGCAGTGCCCTCCGTCCCACCCCCACCAACCCCCGGCTTAAAACCCTTCCCATCTCCTGACCTCCCCTCTCCAGCGCGCTCTGGACCTCCCTCCCAGGTCAAGGGGGGAAGCAGCCAGATGCAGAGGCAAAGGTCACAGCCCAGGGCAAGCGCTCCCCAGGGGCCAGGACTGCCAGGAGCCCCCTCCCCACACTTCACCATCCGTCCAGCACAGTCGGGGTCCCACTGAAAGGACAAGAGTCCCAGACCTCAGTTGCAACAGGGAGACACGACCGAGAACGGATGGAAGTGACATTAACTCTCGTCCTCTTCTAGTCCTCGACTGAGCGAACGCTATTGTCCAAAAGCACGACAGCAGCAGCCGCGCGTTGGATGCTAACGGTAGGTGAGGCAGATGGCTCAGGCGCAAGCGGGGCCTGGGGACATCCCACGACAAGGTGCCTGCAGCCCCAGGAAGTGGGGAACCCTGGGCAGACTGGGCCTGTGTTCACGGGGAGTGGATCGCAAACTCCAGCACACCAGTGCACGTGAAGTTGCTCAGTCGTGTCGGACTCTTTGTGACCCCATGCCCTGAAGCCCACCAGGCTCCTCTGGGCATGGAATTCTCCAGGCAAAAATACTGAAGTGGGTTGCCATGGCCTCCTCCAGGGCATCTTCCTGAACCAGGGATCAAACCCACGTCCTGCATCGGCAGGCAGGTCCTTTACCACCAGTACCACCTGGGAGGGCTTCCCTGGCGGCTCAGCTGATAAAGAATCTGCCCGCAATGCGGAAGACCTGGGCTTGATCCCTGGGTTGGGAAGATCCCCTGGAAAAGGGAATGGCCAGCCACTCCAGGATTTTGGCCTGGAGAATTCCATGAAAGCCCACTGCAAACTCTAGAGCAACCACCAAAAAGGTTAAAAAAAAAAAAAAAAGTGCATTAAGATGTGTAAGAGAGGAGAGGAAGTGGAGTCACGTGAAATGCTGTTAAACGCAGAGCCGGGAGAAGGAAAGAGAAAGACCCCGAAGGAAACCAAGACCAAGGGTGGCGGGCCGCAAGCAGGGAGGAGGGGGTGGGAGCCCCCGTGTCAGTGAGCGCGCAGGGCCCCGTCCACTAAGGCCCTCCAGGCAGCAGCCCAGGGCCAAGGGGCCAGGACACGACTCCCACCCCCACTTCTTCCCAGAGGCCCCACTAGGAAAGGAGGCCGGTGAGGACATGGCCCCCTCCCCATGCCCAGCAGGGCCCACGGGAGGCCCTGGGCAGCTCCTTGACCTCCAACCTCCCTGCCCAGTGTCCTGAAGCCACTGACCCTCGGCTGACAAGGGACCAGCCTGGGTCTCCCCAGGCGCCCAGACCCTGTGTTTCCCTGAGGCTCTGAGACAGGCAGCCGCTCACCTGGGCTGAGCGCCTAGAAACAGCACTGGCCCCACGACCAGGGCTCCGGAGGCCCCGCCGCCGCCTCCAACCTCCCCACGGACCGCCCCGGGGAAGCGGCCTCCGGGGCGCAGCTCTTTGCTCCTCAAGCCCAGTGTCCTTGGAATGAGCAGCCCTGGAAGATAATCCAGGGAAATATGCCGTTGGGGTGGGGTGGGGGGGCGGTGCCAAGCACGCTTCCCTCCTGCAGACAGACAGGTGAGGTTCAGAGCAGGGCCTGAGGGCTTTGCCCCCAGTGACAGTTTCGTGCCCACACGTCCAGGACCAAAGCGGGGGTCCGGCTCCGGGCGCAGGTGGGGCCATGGGCTGGGGGCGTCCGTCCACTTGGAAGGCCCACGGGCCCCCAACACCTTTCCGCGCCCTGGTCCCCGAGCAGCTCCGGCTCTTGCAGACGTGTCCGGGCTGGTGTCCCCTCAGGACTGGCCGGGCAGAGCCTCAGCCGCCGCCCCTGTGCGGAGGCCAGGAGGGTTTGCCCGGCCTTCACTCAGGAGCCCCGATCCTGGGATCAACAGCAGGCTCCGCAGATCCTTGCGCAAGACGGAAAGCAAAGTCAGGGCGGCAACGCGGGGACACAGCGCCACCTGCTGGCGGTGCAGCCCCTCGGCCGGGTCGCGGGTCCCGGGGCCGGAGCCTCTGCCCACACGGCAGGGCGGCGGCCCGCCTCGGTCAGGAAACAGCACGAAGCGCTCGGAATCCACCGGAATCATCTGTAAGGAGGAGACTCTTTGAGTGAGAGCTTTTATCTAGCAGAACGTGGTTTTCACTGTCTGAAGAGCGGCTCAGCTGACGGCCGATTTCAGGCTCAGAGGTGAGCTCCCAGCTGGCCTGGGGGGCTCACAGCCCGGAGGTGCCCCCAAGGCCCTGGGACCCCCACGTTCGGCTGCTTCCAGTCAGAGGGGGACCACCCTGGCTCCGCCACCTTGCTGAAACACGCCCCCCGCCCAGCTCATCGCATGCCCAGACCAGCAAACGCAGACCACCACTGACCCGCGGCCGGGGGTCCCGCAGGAGGGGGCCAGCTGGGGGACCGCAGGCACAGCTCCCACTCACATATGAGGACCACGAACAGAGCCCCCGAGTCCCCTTGCGAGTAAGCGAGGCTGAGGTCGGCCAGGAAGGCACAGGCTCCCCACATCCTGCCCCCATCCCCAAACGTGCCCTCCGGTGGAGCGATGCCGAGCTTCCTGACAGCAGTCTGACCTGGAACGTGGGAAGCGGACACAGGCGGGACCCGCCACCTGCTCGCTGTCCTCACAGAAAGCAGAGGATGTCGGGGGGACCAGACGCCCATCCGCTGTCCCAGAGGACTCGCCCGGGCCCTGGAAGCCCCCACTCCACCATGGAGACCCCTGTCAGTGGTCTAGCCCCCTGTAGCCCCGCACAGAGTTCCAGGTCAACTCCAGGGCCCACCCACTTTCTGCCTGACAGATTCTGCATCCACACCCCTCAAGAGACTGGGCCCCTCGGAGACCCTCACCCTGACCGGCCCCAGGAGGAAAGCTGACCGTGGAGTGTGTCCACCCAGGGCCGGGCCTGTGCCCCGTGGCCCCTGCCCTTCAGGGGCTCTGCCCGCAGTCAACATACAGAGCAGGGGAGGGGAGCTCCCGACAGACCCCACGACACCCAGAGCCGCCCCGTCCAGGCAGGAGCCCTGTCCCGTTTCACAGTGTCCGTGAGCCCAGGGTGTGTCCCTGCAGGACCTCAGCAGCTTCCCTTCCTGGCATTCCCCCCCCTGCAGGGGTCCCCCAACTGGGTGGCCCAACCCCCGCCCAGGCACCAGGGGCTCAGACACCTGGAAACGGGGAAAATAAACATTCAGAGGTTAAAACAGGTGGCACCGGTCTCAGGGAGCAAATCCACTTTCAATTTCCCTAATGGCTCCATTTATTACCTACTGAGAATTTATTTGAATCTCTAGTGGTTTGAAAATTTCTTCATTTTCCTGTTTATCAAGAAACACAATTCCCAACCAGAGTGGTTCCAAGTTCACAGGCCGAGCTCATATTTCACTGGACCTGCAGGAGTGGGAGGCGCCCAGGCACCAGACCCCCCGCCCAGCTTCCGGAAGCTCTGTGGGGTCTCCTCACCCCCCGGGGACAGGGCGTCCCCAGCCCCCCACTGCGAGGCGAGCAGACTCCAGGCCCGTGCCCCCCTCTGGACCTCTGCCCCCTGCCCACCCCCTCCCCCGGCCTGGGCGTAAGCCCCCTAGGGCGTCTGGCTGGGGTCTGCAGCTGTGCGTTCCCCATGTCTCCATGTTCCGAACAGCCTGCACTGAATGTAAGCACCCCGTCCTCCCACAGCTCCTGAGCAGACTGTTCCCAGCCCCTCTGATCTCTGATCAGCATAGAGAGGGGCAGCGACTTGCCCGAGGCCACACAGCCCTCCAGCAGCAGCCTGGCTCCAGAACTGGCCCCTGACTGCCCCGGGCTATGCAGCCACTGGCCGAGCTCTGGGCAGGGGGAAGGCCTGAATGTCACAGTCCGGGCCGAGAGCCACCGCAAGGATGGGGCACGGATGCAGCAGGTGCAGGGGGCTCCAGGCGGGAGAGGGACGGAGGACAAGCCTGGAGGCGCATGGGGACCCAGAGGGCGAGCTCCCAGGGCTTGAGAGCCACAGAATTGGTGATATATCTCCAGGGACGGCAGAGCCTGGGATGTGCGGGAAGGGCCCCCACGTGGAGCAGCCCAAATCAGAGGTTCTGCCCGGAGCTGTTCTGACCCCAGAGCTGCGACCCCAGAGCTCCGCTAACCCCGGCGCTGGTGGGAAGCGAGGCCTTGGGGTTGTAATAAATTGAAAACAAAACTTAAAGCTCCAGCCCCCTGGGTAAACTTTTCCTCGGAGTTAATTTCCAAGATAAATTGTTTTGGAATTGTGCGGTCCATCTCGCCTAAGCCCCCGGTGTTTCTCTGATTAGACATTTTCATCTAAATGGACCTGGAGTCTGAATGGCACCTCCATCCCACCCGTATTGACATCTGCCAGGGCCGCAGGTTTATGGGGAAAGTACGAATTCCTTGCCGATGGCTTTGCTCAAATTGAGCCCTGTTCCCTGCAAAATTAGATGAGGCCCTGGGCTGTCTGGGGAACGTCCACTCAGCTCGGGGTTTAGGGAGCGATGGGGCTGCAGCAGGAGGGGGCAGGGAAGGCAGACGCCCTCCTCCAGGATGGGGGATGGGCAGGGGAGCCCAGGACAGGTTTGTGCGTGCCTCCACGTGCAGGCTGGCCCACCCCACAGACTGGCTTCCTGCAGCCACAGGCCTCATCAGAGGGGCTGCGCTGAGAACATTTTCTTTAAGGACACAATTCCTTGGTGAGACAGGAACCCGCCAGCCCACCAGCAAAATCTGTACAGAAGCTGGGTGCCCACTCCAGTAGTCTTGCCTGGAGAATCCCATCGACAAAGGAGCCTGGCGGGCTGCAGTCCACGGGGTCACAAAGAGTCGGACACGACTGAGCAACTAACAAACAGCGTCCCACCAGCGGGTGGACAAGGGCTCCAGGGAGGTGGTCCCAGAAGAACCTTCTTTGCACCTGGAGGGGTGAACCGCCCACCTGGCAGGATCCCAGGAAGCTCAGGGGCCAAAGGTCACATCTTCCCCAAGGACCTGGTCAGCACAGAGAAGCTGCAGGTGGTGACCAGGGGCCTACGGAGCGCCCCAGCCTCCCACCACACGTCTGGGCAGCTGAGCGGCAGGACCACCAACGTGGTCTCCTGCTGGGAGTCGGAAGCTATTTACAGTTCCTCGGGGGGCTTCACTGCTGATGATGGGGGGCGGGGGTGGGGGGGGGGGAGGGAAGCGCAGCGCAGGTCAGATCCACAGCCAGGGACGCGGACCGGCCTCGGGGCTCGACGCACAGACTGGCTGCCGCCCACCAGCCCACGTGAGCAACAGACAGACACGCGGATGGTGCCGCCCACATGACTCCCTGCGAAGCCTCGCCCCGGCTGGCCCCTGCGAGTCCAACCCGGCACAGACAGCAGAGCGCGTGGCTGTGTCTGACCGTCAGAAGAGGAGTCAGGCAGGAGCACGGGAGAGCAGAGAGAGGGTGACGCAGGTGCGGCAAGCGACGTGAGGACCGAGCAAACACGCAGAGTCATGGAGAAGGCCGCTGGCCGAGAGGATGCGCACACAGCAGCCGGGGAGACGCCGGACGAGCAGCCACAGGGGGGCTCGGCCGGGAGGAAGGGGTGTGATGAGAAGCTCAGGCCAGAGAGGGTGGTGCCCACAGCACCTTCCACCTCAGAGGAACTCAGAGACCTCCCCACACGGGAAGAACCCCAGACACAACGCTGGGAGCTGGTCACAGCTGAGAGAGGGGACCACCGCTCCCCGAAGGGGCCCCAGGCCCAGGTCATGGGATTGGGCTGGGGGGCTGGCTGCCCTGGGCAGACTGGGCTTGGTGAGTTTATTAGAACAGAAACTACTTTAATTCTCGAGGTGTCCAGTGTTTTAAATTAATTACTGTAAATCGAACTGCTTTTTCTTTCCTCATATGTGGTAACCAAGAGTAAAACAGTGTTTAAAGTTTTGACAAAAAGTCATGTGCTCAGTTCTGGCCCGTGAGAAACAGCCGTGTCTTACCCTCCTGTGTTGCGAGCGAAGTGTGGGCAGCTCCCAGTCAGCACACTGCTCGTGCATCAGCCTCCACGCAAGAGTTTGCCATTCATTTCCCACTGGAACCTCAAAACAGTCTCAGGTGAATCCTGACCGTCCCCAATTTACAGGTGAACAAACTGAGGCAGGAGAGCTGAGGTAGGGGCAGCAGGCACACTGGGGACCTGGGGAGCGGCAGACGCCCGAGGTCTCTCCTGCACGCGTGTCCGGGTGGACCGCCCACATCTGAGTGGCAGTGACTCTCCCGGGCCCCGGTCCCGAGTGTGTTCCCCGGATGTTCGTGCCTGACGCCCTGTCGTCTGCGCCCTTCAGCCAGAACAAGGGTCTATCAGGACACAGCTCGGTGGCACAGCTCTAGAGACCTCCCCTGGTGCACACAGGCCACGGGACCGTCAGAACCTCGCCACTGGATCAGGTTCAGACCCTCGAATATGATCACAGCTCTTCAACATGAGATTCTGCCCACAGAATGACTTGGTTGACTTCCTGAGTCACAGCCGTCCCTTCTTGGAAATTTCAAAGTCCTGCTGGCATGTTTCGCGATGGATTTGGGGACAGAAAGGACCCGTGTGGGGACGTGGTCTCTGCGACGGGGAAACCGAGGCTCTGCCTGAGACAGCCTGCCTCGCAGCACATCCCATCTGTTCTAGAATCTCCAAGCGGGCTCCAGGGATGGAGTCCTCCGCTCAGCTCTGCGGGAAACGGAAAGTTCAGAAAGATCAGAAGTCATTAAAACAAGAATATGTTGTTCCGAGGGGACTTCCCTAGTGGTTAAGACTCCGCACTTCCAAAGCAGGGGTTGCCATTTCAATCCCTGGTTAGGGAACTAAGACTCCACACGTGAGATGCAAAAAATAAATAAACGGTTATCACTGCCACCCGGCTTCCCTCCCGCACAGCGAGAAGCGCGTGCTGACCAGTGTCTCAGGGCCACTAGAAAGACCGGCTTCGACCTCCTCCCAGCCCCAAGGCCCCGCCTCAGCCTGCCTCGAGGGGACCCCGCTTTCTGGGCTTTCTCCTACTCCAAGGCCCCAAGGGCACCCGGCCCAGTCTCCTCTGCCCCCCACTGCTTCCCCCTCCCTCTCTGTTCTCTGCCCTCCCTGGTCACCCTAACCTCTCCTCCTCCAGGAAGTCCCCCTGGCCTGCACTGCCCTAGCCAGGCTCCCTCCTGTGGTGAGATCCTGCCACAGGGCCGGGGGTGGAGGAGGTTCTCGGCACTCCCCGGAGGCACCACCAAGTATGTTTCTCTTGCTTTCAGCCCCCTTCAGCTTCCGGGCAAGGAAGACGGCTGGACAGGCGCTTCCAGAGCCGCCCCCTGAGCAAGTGGCTCTCTCCTCTCGGCTTCCCTGGGCTCCGCCTCCTCTCAGGGGTCCATCGGTGCCCAGAATAAACCACACCCCGTTCTTAGAGGCTGGGCAGTCCACCCTCAGAGGACCCCTGGTGGGCTTGTAAACAAAAGGGCAGCTGCCACAGAGCCATGGGGAGCGGTCAGCCGAGGCCGATGGCATCAGGTCCAGCTCGCCTCCGGCCGTCCCGCTGTACACACTATGGGGGGAAGTCTCCGCCAGGCGTCGGCGAAGTTCCTGAGTGGCCGAGGGCACGGGGCAGGCCTGTGGTCACCCTGCCCTGGCCGAGGATACCCTTGGCCACGTGTCCCCCAGGCCACGGCACCCGAGCTCGGCCGTCGTCCAGCAGGGCTGTGCTGTGTGTGAGCCAAGCGCGCCTTGCTTATCCAGTCGCATCTGTGACTCTGAGTTCATCTGCTCTGCAATTGGGTTTTTGCAGGTGGCGCTTGAGATCATTGGATTACAGGGTCTGTCTCCAGCCTGCCATTGCCAGCACTCAGGGGGCTTCACTCACCTGCCCCTCACACACACACACACACACACACACACCTCTGCTGAGGCCAGCGGGGCTCACAGCCGGGGCTTTCAGACAGTCACAAAGCTGGTGGGCCCCCGGCCAGTTCCAGGCCTTCCGCTCACCGCCTCCTGTCCCTTGGCCCTGTCAGATCCCAGTCGTGGGCTCCACAGGAGCCCCGGGCCCCCAAGACATCCAGCTCCTCTGCCCCGGCTCTCCTGGGGCATCTGGTCTGCAAGGCTCAGGGGTCCCTCTGCCAGTGACCCCACCTGCTGAGCCCAGAGCCCTGGCCTGTGACCCGGGCAAGAAGCATGGCCATGGCCTGCAGCCACACGACCGCACAGCTCCAGGGCTGGGTCTCTCCCGCCTCCCCCCTTCCACAGGGCCTCGTCCCTGCCCCAGCCTTGTCCTTGTCTCCACACCCAGGCCCGGCACCGGCCTCAGCTACCCCGACTCCCAGCACCCGCCCCACCGCCTCGCCCAGCGTTCTCCCATCCAGCCTGGACTTGCCCTCGGGGCCCGTGATGCTGGTCCTGTGGCGACCAGCAGAGGGTGGTGGGCGCAGGGCTGGCGCTTGGAGCCCCCCTGGTGCCACCCCCTCTGGTCCCTACTGTGGACACAGGGCTGATGGAGGCGAAGAGAGACGGCAGGGAAGCAGGGGGCGGGATTCAGGCTCAGAGATGCGGAACGAGAGGGGCCTCCAGGCCAGAAGGCTCAGGCTTCGAGCTGGAACCAGGGGGCGGGCGGAGGCCTCAGCGGGCAGCAGGGAGCCTGTCCCCGGGGAGGATCCCCTCCCCGAGCTGCGTTCACACTGCCCTGAGCTTAAACCAGAGCCCCGGAGCCCGCGTGTTCCCGGCCCCGAGTCAGCCCCCGGGGCGGCCGCGCCAAGCAGCCCTGCGTGCTGTGCGGACGCCTCGTGGTGTGAGGCCGGGCCTCGCCCCGCCCTGCGTGCTGTGCGGACGCCTCGTGGTGTGAGGCCGGGCCTCGCCCTGCCCTGCGTGCTGTGCGGACGCCTCGTGGTGTGAGGCCGGGCCTCGGCAGCGACACCACGTGTCTCCTCCTGGGTCAGACCTCCGCCCAGTGGAGGACGTTTGCCCCATTCTCCTGTTTATCTAATCTCACCCCATTTCCACGTTTCTATCAAGTGATTATTGCTGTTGCTACCGATTCGCTTGGTCGGCTGGCTGCAGGAACCACAGAGGTGTGCCCTTCATTCTACGCGCTGCAAATCTGCTTGCCCCTCGGCTTCTCTCCGGGGCCGTTGGCCACGATGAATTTTTCAGACTTTTGGTTGCTTGCTTTACATCCGTATATGCGGGTCTGCTCCTTTTGCCCCAACTCCAGAACCACGTCCTGCTCAGGAAGGCCTCCACGTCACACCCCACAAATTCTCCCCATCCTCCGGCGAGCAGCACGACCCCGCCTGGCCAGCGGCAGAAAGCACGTTCCTTCCAGGTGGTTTGGGCCAAGACCTGTAACTTGACTTTTATTCTCTAATCACAGGTCCAATGGACCCGAACCGCATATTAAACAATCCAGTCTATCCCCTCATTCGAAATGCACTATTGATTACACACTAAATCCCCATCTATTCATCCCCGACACCTTCAATCCAACCCTATTGACCAAGAAGGCTGCACGCGTGCTGACTGACGAGAGACGGGGGAGAACCAAAGGAAGCACCTTCCTGGAGGAGGCTCTGCACCGGCGTGCTCTGCACCGGGGTGCTCTGGACCGGGATGCTCTGGACCGGCGTGCCCTGGACCGGGGTGCCCTGGACCGGGGTGCTCTGGACCAGGGTCCTGTGGACCGGGGTGCTCTGGACTGGGGTGCTCTAGACCGGGATGCTCTGGACCGGGATGCTCTGGACCGGGGTGCTCTGGACCGGGATGCTCTGGACCGGGGTGCCCTGGACCGGGGTGCTCTAGACCGGGATACTCTGGACCGGGATGCTCTGGACCGGGGTGCCCTGGACCGGGGTGCTCTAGACCGGGATACTCTGGACCGGGATACTCTGGACCGGGGTGCTCTGGACCGGGGTGCCCTGGACCAGTGTGCTGTGGACCGGGGTGCCCTGGACTAGTGTGCTGTGGACCAGGGTGCTCTGGACTGGCGTGCTCTGGACCGGGGTGCTCTGGACCAGTGTGCTGTGGACCGGCATGCTGTGGACCGGGGTGCTGTGGACCAGGGTCCTGTGGACCGGCGTGCTCTGGACCGGGGTGCTCTAGACTGGGATACTCTGGACCGGGGTGCTGTGGACCGGGGTGCTGTAGACCGGGGTGCTCTGGACCGGCATGCTGTGGACCGGCGTGCTCTGGACCAGGGTGCTCTGGACTGGGATGCTCTGCACCAGGGTGCTCTGGACCGGGGTGCTCTGGACCAGGATGCTCTGCACCAGGGTGCTCTGGACTGGGGTGCTCTGGACCGGGGTGCTCTGGACTGGGATGCTCTGCACCAGGGTGCTCTGGACCGGGGTGCTGTAGACCGGGGTGCTCTGGACCAGTGTGCTCTGGACCGGGGTGCTCTGGACCAGGGTGCTCTGGACTGGGATGCTCTGCACCAGGGTGCTCTGGACCGGGGTGCTGTAGACCGGGGTGCTCTGGACCAGTGTGCTCTGGACCGGGGTGCTCTGGACCGGGGTGCTCTGGCCCAGGACGGGTGTGATGGACCCGTAAGGGCACTGTCCAGGGGGGCAGCGCCCCACATGTGGTCCAGGGCTCTCTCAGAGATCTTGGACAGGGAGGCTCCACCCAGCAACCTGGGGGAAAAGGAACAGCTTAGGCAGGCTCCTAAGGGACAGGATCCCTCCCGAAGCGGCAGGGGCCTGGGGCCCTGCTGAGGTCCCCCGGGTGCCTGGGGGCCACTGCTGGGTCAGTCAGCACCTCTCCAGGCTCCCTTCTAGGACTTGGAAAACCCAGACAGGAGACCTTGAGAATGGAGCCCCCCTGCCAGCCTCAGGCCAGGCTCCCAGGCTCCCATCTCCCCACAGCCAGGCCCCTACAAACCTGGCCCCATGTGAACAGACACAGGAGGTAGAAAATATTGGGTGTAAGATAGTCTACAAGGCTGTATTATGCAACACAGGGAATACAGCCAGTATTTTGTGATCACTATAAATGAAGTGTAACCTGTAAAAACAGTATAAAAAATTTTCTAATTCATCAATGCATGTGCTTCCCTGGCGGCCCAGGGGTAAGGAGTCCACCTGCCAGTGTAGGATACAGGGGTTCGATCCCTGATCCGGAAGATCCCACCTGCCCAGCACAGCTGAGCCCGGGCACCACAACTCCTGAGCCCGTGATCCTGAGCCCGGGAGCCGAGCGCACTCAGCCCACGTGTCGCAGCTACGAAGCCCGCGCTGCACACCTACAGGAGCCGCTGCAATGAGCAGTCTGCGTGCAGCAGCGAGAGAAAAGCCCCACAGCGCTGACGAACCAGTGCAGCCGAAAGTAACAAACAAATAGGCGAAATGGTTTCTAAGCGCCATCAACCGGGGCGTAAGGAGACGAATCACGCCCCTCCCTGTGGCGGTCGCCGCCATGGACAGGCGCTCTCCGGGAACGAGAGGCAGGCGCCTCCCCCTCAGGGACCACCCCCTCCAGGAGCCCGGGGGTCGGCGGCTGTGCACGCCCAGCGGAGCCATTACTCTGCTGAACTGTCTGGGGGGGGCGGGGCGGGAATCAGAGGGTTAAAACAGGAAGAAGGAGCTGAATCACCCCCAGGCTCCCGGGAAACCCACGAGAGTCAGACGGGAAGAACCACCACAGAGAGCACGGAGCGCGTGGCTGGGAAACAGAGCTAAAGCGCGAGAGTGAGCCGTCTTGTTACAGACGGTCACGGATGAGAAGCCAGCGTGGGGGAAGGCAGCTCAGGCGGCGGCCGGTCCAGACAAGGGGGGTCAGCCCGGGAGTGGACTCTGGGAAGGACCCCGCCTCTTGCAGCCCTCCTGAGGACACGCGGTCACAGGCAAACGCAGAAACACCCACACGGCCCTGGACGCCGGGGCAGAACCCTGGACGCCGGCCTGAAGCCTGAGCGAGTCTGCGGAGCTTCCGAGCCCAGCGCCGCCTGGAACGGCGCCCGCGGGTGGACTAGAGAGACGCTCACCGGCGGGCAGAGAGGACCAAGGCTGTGGTCACCGTCTGCAGAGGGCACGGGCAGGCCAGGTCCCCGGAGGAGCTGCAGGCTCACCGTGCGTCGCAGGCTCATCCACTTAGCGAGCCTGTGAAACCCAAATAGACACCACGATAAAGAGAATAAATTTATTTTCTACACAAACGCTGTTTGTCTTCCACATGCTGCTAACATCTGTTTGATACTTATTCAATAACCAGTAAAACTAGTAATTAATCTAGGTTTTCTTTAAAAGACTAGAGACGTGGCAATGATCCCATTTGGTTCCCAGGGAAGACGGAGGACACAGTGCGGCTCTGCTGGCCCGTCCCCTCGTCCTCCGCTGGCAGTGGCGCGGCTGCAGGGTCACAGCGCAAGCGTGCCCTGGCCCCAGACACCGCCCGGCATATCAGCGGCCTCTTCCGGCGCCCGCCTGCTTCCTTGGCACACCCTGCTCACCCAGGCGGGCGCCCCAGATGCCTGCCCAGCCCAGACTGCTACACCCAGCGGTCCTGGAAGACCCCCCTGCCAGGAATGGCCACTGACCGGCTGAAGGCCACGGCCACTTTCCAGGCTGGGAACTCGGGGCAACAAAGCAAAGCCCTCTCCAGTCTCCTTCCTGGAGGGTCTCAGAAGACGCCCCCTCTTGTCATCCCAAAGGGGCTCAGAGCCCCAGGTCTGGCCCCTGGCACTTCTGGAGTAGGCCAGGCGGTCGGGCCAGCCCCCACAGTGGGGGAGCAGGCTGCCCCAACACACACTCTGGGCCTGGAGGCCAAGGGCACAGCCGCCAGCACGGGGCCGGCCTCCCCACAGTCTGGACACGGCTACGTCCCCGCCGAGCGCACCCTGCAGCCCAAACCCCCTCCATCCCCGGAGACCCCCTTGCCCTCAGCAGCTCAGGGGCACAGCAGCTGCTCTCAGCCCCAGCTGTCCACGGCCCTGGACCACCACCAACTCCCTCAGGACTTCTGACTTAGCAGATGGGTTAGGCTGGCTCCTGGCCCAGGTACAGCCAAAGACGCACCCCCCTCACTCCAGGGAGAGATGCCAGGAGGGTCCTTGTAGCCCCCCCCCCCCCGTTCCATCAACGAGGGTTAATTAAAACGCATC
This sequence comes from Ovis aries, assembly GCF_016772045.2. NCBI lineage: Eukaryota > Metazoa > Chordata > Mammalia > Artiodactyla > Bovidae > Ovis > Ovis aries. Next base: position 225,060,664 of record NC_056056.1, read on the forward strand.
CGGTTCCCGAGAAGTGACTGGAAGCAGGGCTGTGATCTATTAACTTGTCTCCACTTCCACTGGGCACGAGGTTCATACATCTGCAGATCATCAGAGCGGAGATTCCTGGCAAAGGACAGCCTTGATCCCCTGCAAGACGGTGTTCCCCAAGCGAACGCCCTAAACGGAGTGGTTAAAAGTGAAAAGCGTAAACACCCACCCACTAAACGGAGCAAAAATGGAAATGTCTCCTGAAAGGCAGGGATGCCTGCTTGCGGAGGTGAGTCCGGAGCTTTGCGCCCGTTAACCTTCCCCGGGGGGTTATCATCTCGTCCATCGCGGTGATGGGTGGTCACCCAGATGGCGGACGGCCTGACCTTTATTCAGCTAAAGGCACAGGGCCCTGGGTGTGAAGTGGATGTCACTCCGGGATGGAACTGATCCTTGAGTGAGAATCTCTGGAGCTGTCTTAGATAATGTGATGGCAAATGGACTCGGTGTGCTTGGCTCGGGCAAATTAAACAAAACCCAATGCAAACAGTCCTTGCCCTGCTGAGCTGCTTCAGAGACAAGCAGCTCCTCTGCTCGGAAAGAAGGCCTGGTCCTCGGAGACCCAGAGGCTTTCACAGGATTCGGAGGGAAATCCCTGAGCTTGCTGCACAAGGAAACTCCTGAGGGTAGTCAGGTTGACCTCAATGTCTTCACTCTGAAGGAGTGGGTTTGAATCTGAAAAAATTAATATACATATATTAAAATAGTTAAGGATACTTTTAAGAAGATTCATAGGAAAGCACTTGCCCCACCAAAATCAAACAAAATGTTGCAACCACCAGAAAGAACGGCAGGAGGCAACGTGGACACAGGACCCTTCTCAGAGACGGCAGTCACAAACACGGGGTAGAACAACCAAACCACAGAAAGACACTGGGAAGCCCGCAGAGCAGACGGAGGAGACAGGGGCTCAAGCTTGGGAAAAGGCATCTGGGAAGAGGAGCCGTCGGGGCCCCCGTCTTCCTGGACCACCACCTTCAGGGAGCACAGAAGACAAGGCCCGGCCAGCCAGGCTGACAGGCCCAGGGTCAGTGTCCGGCAGACTCCCCTTCTGGGCCTCGGGGAAGCCTCCAGGGCCCTGCAGCCCCCAGCATCGAGGGCTGAGCTCCGTCCTGAAGCAGGCAGCCAGGACGAGGACAAAGCTGGGGGCCGGGGCGCGTGGGAACAGGGAGGGGCAGGGCCCGCGGAGGGGTCCCAACAGCACGTCCCGACCACACTCCCAGGAATCAGAGGAGGACCCTGCTTCCTGCAGCCGAGACGGAGGACAAGGCTTCAGAACTGCCAACACTTCAGTTATTAACTGTTCGTTGCCCACCGATTAAAATTAAAAATTAAATGTGCACATGTCTTGCCACTGCCTCATTATTAAAGTCCACTGGCGTTTCGTAATTTGTTAGGGAAACACGAAGGAGAGTTAGGACTGAAAACCTAGGAGCTTCTGAACGAGAAATCTTTTTAGGACAAAGCGAAGTCAAAGCCACAGTGTCGTGATTTCTGATAAACTAATGTATGCAGAAGTAAAGACAAGGGGAAAATTAAACGTGGTTTAGGGTGTGTTTAACATGCGTCGCATTTAATTCACACTTCAGTTGTGACTTGTTTCTTTTGCTTTGCTGGAAAGGTCTTCCCATTTTTTTAAGCTGTCAATGGAAAGAGCAAGCAAGGGAAATTAGAAAGAAAATAAGAAGGGCTTCCCTGGTGGTCCAGAGGTTAAGACTGCGCCCTCCCAATGCAGGGGGCCCGGGTTTGATCCCGGTCAGGACACCACGTGCGTAACTAGCACAGCAACGAAGATCCGGTGCAGTCAAATACAGTGATTAACTGAGATTTTAAAAAAAAGAAAAACAAAATAACGGATTATAGAGTGATCTTGCCGTTCTTCCAAAAGGTACACGTAGAAATGCCACATGGCCCAGTGATTCCACGCCTCGGTTTTACCCAAGAGACATGGAACAGACTCACGCACAGCAGACGGTGGGGACAGCCCCAGGGTCCTCAGCTGAGGACACACAGGTGGTCTGTCCGTAAAGTGCGTGGACTGGCCATCCAGCCTTAAGAAGGGTGGAGCCTCACGCTCGCTGCAGCACCGTGAACCCTGCAGGCGGTCTGCTCAGTGAGGGGCACTGGATGCAAAGGGCAGATGCCGTGTGAATCCATTTATGCAAAATGTCAGGACAGGCAAACCCACGGAGACAGAGCAGCCTGCGCTGCCAGGGGCTGGAGGAGGAGGGGAGGGGGCGTCAGAGCTGCACGGGTAGGGAGGAACCCTTGGAGGGATGCAATGTTTCAGAACTCTATAGAGGTGGTCCCATAACACTGTGACTGTGCAAACGTGGTCCCGTAACACTGAGTGTGCAAACGCCCCTGAACCATTCACTTTAAAATGGTCGTGTTACGTGAGTCCCACTGCAGTGAAATGAAACAAGTCGTGGAAGTTACGGGGATGATCCTAAGAACTGCCAGAGCTGTGTGCAAACTCAGAAGCCTCCCCAGGTCAGGGTGCAGGCAGTCCCTGACCCCAGGTGATGCCCCGTGTCCCGCAGGCCTGAGCCCCATGAGGGCGGCATCCTGATGACAGCCTCTTGCCCCTTCAGACTCACTCAGTCTGGCAGGGACACGGACGTCAGTGCTCAGCAGCTAGGCTGAGAGCAGGAACGCTGGCCGCCCTCTGCTGAGCCCCTTGACCATCCCCACACCCCCATCCGCTACAGGCGGCGCTGTCTCACTTGATGACTGATAACCAGCACAGGCCACGGCCTCATCTGCCATCAGCGGCTCCCCCTCGCATCAGGAAACTGGCTTATGGTTTCAAGAGTTTGTTCGTGGTCCCAAATTATCTGTATGTCTGTCTGTCTGTGAGGCCGGCGGGGCAGCCTCTCCCTCTCCTGGTCTCAGAGAAAGGCCCTTTCAGTCACAGGAGAGCCTGGGTTTTGCCATCTGAGCAGGCTCGGCCCGCATGCCCGCTTAATCTAAACCATTAAGATGTTCTGGGCAGATCGGGTCATTTCAGGCTGCACGTCGTCCCCAGGCCTGGGCACCCAGCAGCTGCCACCTCTGATTACACGGAGCTGCAGTGACGCTGACTGGCCACATGGGGCTGTTCGCGCGGGCGATGAGGGAGCAGGGATCCAGAACAAACGCGGGCCCAGGCAGGCAGCTCTTTCTGCAACACCCTGCTCCACAGTCAGGAAATACAGCGCCCGCGTCCCTGGGGCTGTGAACACTCTGTTAAAACCAGCAACCAGGAAGGAAGAGACCCAGAAACGTGGCCGCACCGTGGATGCAGAGTCGGATCCCCTGGTGTCCTGCCTCTGAGACCCTGCAGTCGCTGCTCCAATGCGCAGGCCGCTCGCCCTAAGGAGACCGTGGGAACCCATGAGCACGTGACCCCGGCTTCACTTCCAGCCTCACGACGAAGGCACAGCTCAGCAGCGGCAGCGGGCTCGAGGCCCAGGCGCTGCCCCCAGGGGGCGGCAGAGACCCCGCCAGCACGGGGGTCCCCAGAGCCCAGCCCCTTCTCTGTCAGAGCCCCCACCCTGCCTTGCTGACCACCTGCCACCCTCAAGGAGGGTGCAGAGGCGGTGGCCGCGTCCTCCTGTGAGCCTGCCCGTTGGGGCAGCCCAGGGCAGGGAGGGGCCAGCCTGCAGCGTCAGCAGCAGCCTGGGGACCCATGTCCGGAGCCCCAGAAAAAGCCCCCCAAGTGTGAGGGTTGGGGCAAGCATCTTGCAGAGGGGACTGAGGTTTCTGTCACCCCAGACTCAGCAGCCAGGGTCCCGGAGAAAAGAGCTAAGCAGTGGGTGGAAGGGGCAGCCAGCAGGCACCAGGGCAGGGGCAACCCTCCTGGGGAAGCAGACCCCCCCCAACACCCCCCACCCAGCCCAGCACCCGGTGAGCTGTGCTTGGAAGCTTCGTTTCCCTGACACAGTCTGCGGGCAGTGGCTGATGCATTTGGGGGAGCGGGTAGGCGAGCCCTCAGCCTCGGGGGCTGGGTGACCCACTCCTGTCTGTGTGCTCATGTGCAGCTGTGTGTGTGCATGCAACACGCGTGTGTGCCTGTCTGTGTGCTCCTGTGTGTGCCCGTGTGTGGTGTGGACACACACACACACATCCAGGTGCGTGTCTGCGGTGAGTCCTCCGGGAGCAGGGCCTCCTCCAGAAGCAAGGCCATGGCCCTGGCCTCCCCCCACCCTCTCGGGGAGGAAGCCCCAGGCAGACGCCCATGTCACACGAGCCACGCGGACACACGACGGGGTCACAGATCCCAGAATGCCAGCGTGTCACACCTGAGACTAGTTCAAGCAGCAAAGGGCCCCATGAGCCACACCTGCCTGGTCAGAGGCTCTTCTGTGGCCAAAGCCAAGTTGAAAGTTGTTTGGGGCAGAAAGTGGCTAGGAGGGCTGTGCCCTGCAGGCCTGGGGAAGCGAGCATCCTCCAGACCCTGGAGAGGTGACCCCCGGGGAGTAGTGATTCCCCACCCCAAGGAGCAGCTTCACAGGCACAGGGAGGCCTTGAGGGGCCACCCCCATTGGGGCCACGGTGCTGAAGACGCCGACACACAAAGGCGCTTTCCCGGGGAGCCCGGGGCCTCCAAGGAGGATGAGATGGGGCTAGAGCGGCCCCCTCAGTCTGGGCCCGGCCGGTCCTTTGAAGACTTTGGGTAAATTAACTGTGAAGCAGTGAGAAGTCGGACGATCCACGACTCACCTACTGACGAGCAGCCTGGCAGCGCGGACGGGCCCGGCTCCCGCTCACGGCTGCTCCCAACAAAGACAAAGCGCGGGGAGGGGCCGGGTCCTAGCGGGGGCCCCCTCGCCCTGCACAGTGAGCCACCACAGGACACTCGGCCGTCACGGGACACGGGACCCCTGCAGGGACCTGCACGCGACGAGACCATGTCCAGCCGCCCAGAGCTCCCGGGAGAGGGGCCGGCCCAGCTCAGACGCCGCCGGTGGACACGGGATGGGCCCAGGGCCCAGGAGGCTGCGAGGGCTCACCTCCCCACACCCTCCAGAGACATAGAGACAGAGGCCAGGCAGGGCCGAGGACTGCGGGGACCAAAGAGGGTTCACCCCGAGCCTTGGAACTTGGCCTTATTCGGAAACAAACAGGTGTAATTAGCTGAGGATCTCGAGACGAGGGCACTCTGGGTTCACGGTGGCCCTACATCCCAGGAGGGTCCTCATAAGAGAAAAGGGAGGAGGAGCCAGATGACGATGGAGGCAGAAAGTGGGGAGACACAGCCACAGGCAGGAGCCCCCAGGGCTGCAGGCAAAGCCCAGAGGCTTGGAGGGGCAGGAGGGACCCTCCCCGGGGACGCCTTGACCTTGGACTCCTCCACGCTACCAGGGAATGAGTGTCTCTTGTTTTGAGCCCCCAATTTGTGACAATTTGCTCTGGAAGCTTCCAGGGAACAGGGCCACATCCGCCCGCAGGCACCCTCAGAGGGTGGGTCCCAGACAGCTTCGGTCGCGGCTTCTCCTGGCCCAGCCTGCCCACCACAGAGCCAGCGGAGGTGACAGGTCGGGCAAGCCCCAGGCAGAGTCGGGTGATGCGGAGACACAGGGAGCGCAGGAACGGGAGACAGTGTACACGTGTCTCTGGAACAATCAGGAAACGCTTATAACGAGAGGCTCTGCGGGGGCGCCTCGGGGACACCTAAGCTCCGAGAGAGGCAGGGGAGAGCTGCCGGGGGAAGGCGGGGGCTTGCCTTGTTTGAAAGCAAATTTCTTTATAACCTGAAACTTCACTGCTCCAGTCAGGGCTCTGACAGATGTATGGGCTTCCCAGGCGGCTCAGTGGTGAAGAGTCCGCCTGCCAAAGCAGGAGACATGCGTCCAATCCTGGGGTCGGGAAGACCCCCTGGAGAAGGAAACGGCAACTCACTCCAGGATTCTCGCCTGGAGAATCCCACGGATGGAGGAACCTGGCGAGCTGTGGTCCATGGGGTCTCAAGGAGTCAGACACAACCAAGCTGCTGAACAACGACAGCGTATGTATACGATTTCCGTCAGTCTCCTTGTAAACGTGCCAATTAACAAATACGACTGCGTAAATAATACAGCTGCCATCCACATCCCTCCAGGACGAGCTTTCAAGAGAGACACACAGAGCGGATGAGGCTCTGGGGGATTCCCGACAGGAGGAAGAAGCCTCCATGTGCACGAGTGTGAGCCGAGAGGGCCCGCGGAGGCCCTCTGATGGTGAGACCCGCGTTTCTCCCAGCCTCACGCACCGCCCCCATGCACAGGAGTGTGAGCCGAGAGGGCCTGCGGAGCCCCTCCAGTGGTGAAACCCATGTTTCCCCCAGCCTTACGCACCGCCCCCAGATCAGGATCCCGGACGCGAGTGTCTCTTCTGAACAGAAGCCTTCCCACTTCTCTGCAGCTCAGGGTAAGCGGACAAGGGCATCGATGTGATTTCTGCCCCAAATCAAGACTCCGCTGTTGGCCCAGTGAGTGGAGACAGCGCTCTCTCACACCTGCCTAGGTGTACCAAGTGGGAAGCCCTTCCAGAAAATATTTTGACAATAGGTTTGATAAATTTTCAAATTTCACTTTTGGAAATCTGTCCTGAGGGACTAAACTTGAATACATGAGAAGTTTTATCCACAAGGACGCTCCCTCTCCAATCACAGTTTCTGGGGCCGGGATGATCAACTCAGAGGGGTCTCCACCCACGTCCCGACGTCCATGCCCAGACCCCCTGTGAGCCTGGCCTTCGCTCTGAACGTCACAGAAGTGTCCAGGCGTGTCCCCTGCGTGGTGACTCACAGGCAAACCCATCTGTCCACGAGGAACTCAGCCCTCACGCCCTAACACTCCAGTCATGTCCAGGATAGTCCCCCCCCCCCCCCCCCCTGCCCCACCCAACCTCTCCTAATGCCACCTGCCCACTTCGCCCCCGATGCCCCCATGCCCAGGCCTTCGCCTCACGCCCAGGCCTCACCCCAGCCCCCTCAGAGCCATCTGCCTCGCGAGAGCCGGCGTGACCGACCCCAGAGAGGAAGACAGACCATCTCCCCGACCCGTGACAGCACCTTGAGGCCCACAACCCGCCCCAGGGGTCACCCCGTCTAGAGGGCTGGCAGGTCCCCCACTTGAGTGGAGCCCAGAACACGCCTTCAGGGCAAACCTGGAGATGCAGCTCCAGAGGAAGCCAGGGCTCCGCACAGAGACCCGACCCCGGTCACCTCTGAGTGTCCGAGTCCCCCAGGTGGCCCCAAACGGACCCCAAGAGCAAGCAGCCGCCCTGGGAGGAGACCTGCAGGCCCAGAGGGGCTCGGAGAGCGCGCGGGTGGCAGGGAAGCAAGCAGACGCAGGGAGAAGCCGGGTGCTGTGACGAGGCCACGCCTAACCCTGCTGGGTGCCGAGCACCCAGGGCCCGAGGGAGCGGGGGTTACGCACCAGCACCGTCCTCTGGGGGCTGCGGGCTGCCCAGGGCGGGGGAGGCAGGAGCTGAGTCTCCAGCTGGGCGGAGGGCCCCCCCAAGGAGGGAACAGCAGGCGTCGAGAGCTGGGATGCATCGAGGTCGCCCCAGGTCTGTTCACCCCGTCAGGACCTGGCCTTCCCCTTCAACCTCCGCCGGGAGGCTCCGCAGTCTCCTGGAAGCAGCGGCCCCTGTCTGCTCGCACCCTCTGCCAACCTGGCTGGTTCCCAGGGAGGGGTCCTCTCCAGGGGCCGGCACCCTTCAAATACACCAGACGCACGGACCAAGTCCCATCTGCATCTCACGTGGGGGTCCTTCACGTGTTCACACACGATACTCACAAGCCCGGGGACCACCCAGAAATCTAATACCTGTGTATCTGCATTTCAGAGAAATTATTTAGAAGCAACTTCTGGCAAACACGCATCCTCATCCACACACCGCACGTTCCAGACGTGATCCCGAGCAGAGCCCTCCCCGGCTAAGCAGAGCACGTGCAGGTGGGAAGCGCAGTGCCCGTCGTGGAGGGAGTCAGACCAGGGTGGGTGGCTCTCAGAAGCCTGTCTGCAGACTCGGTGGCGGTGGGCAGGGAGCGGGCCCCGGCCCATCAGCAACACCAGGCCGTCTGGGAATCCGAGCCACCGCCTCTCTCTGGACCCAAAAGCCAGGTGCAGGCCGGAGGCTCTATGAGCAGCGGACGTGCTGGGCCCGGGCAGCCGGATGCCCTGGACATCGGCGAGCGCAGCACGGCTCCGGCTGGGGCGCCCCCCACCCCGAGAAGCTGAAGGGGAGCGGCGGCCTTAGGCGAGGGCACGCGTCACTCCTGCCTCCGGGGACGGGGGTCAGGACGTGAGGAGGGTGGGGGTCTTGCCTAGGTCAGAGACGCCCATCGGGCACCCGACTGCCCTCTCACACACCCAGGGACCAAGCTGGAGCTCTGCCAACGTTCCCTGGGTATGGGGGGGCATCCACTCGGAACAATGCATCCTGGCCCCTCCGCACCAGCAGGAGGGCAGCGAGGGCCGAGACGACCCCGGATCCCGGCTGCACGGAGAAGCCGACCCAGGAAACAGATGCGGCACCTGGAAGAACCGTGGTGCCCCTTCAGTCTCAGGACAAATCAAGGGCTCGTAGGGGCAGCTCGCTGAGCCACTGGATTTTAAAGTATTTCTTGCACCACCAAGTGACCTCAGGAAAACACGTCAGGTCCCACCCAAAATCCACACAGGTTCTGCCGACACAGGCACTGAGGGGACTGAGGGACCAGGACACGCGTGGGGCAGGGGTCCCCTCCCACAGCCAGGCCAGAAGCAGTGGATGGAGCAAACATCACTTCCTATGGACGACAGTTACACCCCAAATAAGGAAAGCACCACAGTGAACTTGGATGAGCTTAAGAACAAGGCACTGAGACTTTTATATGAGGCCGAGACGAATAAAAATATTTTCAGGTTTGACAGAAAAGCAATTAGGGTGAAAGAATCTAACCTACAATTCAATCTTCAAACACTGAAATGGACAGAAATAGATGCGATTGTAGGGGGAAATGAATAATATGATTAATAAGGTTGATTTAATAAATATCCCGTTCAGACAGAGCACACACTTTTCCTCCAAAATTCACGAAGGGTTTGCAAATGTTGATCGTAAATAAGATCCCAGAATAAAAACCACAATAAATTGCTACTGAGAGAAACTGCAAGTCTTATTATCTCTAGACAGTACAATTAACACCAGGAAACATCACAAAAATGAATAAGGTTTAAGGAAAAATCCAACCATACGCAATTTAGAACACATACATGAATAATTCTGCGTTTAAAAAGGAAATCAATATTCCACACAGTAAGTTTTCTGAAAATTACAAGAAGAGTTCGGTGAGTGGAAAATGCAAACAGCTCGGCCACCGTCCATTCAGAGGGAGGCCCCAGGCTTCCGACTAAACGAGCAAAAAGGGAAATGGAGGTCTTGAATTAAAACTCCCAGAGTCACCAGGAGAACAGGGGAGCAGGAAGGAGGCGCTCACAGGGACGTGGGCAACTAGAACTCCTCGAGATCTCTGAAAACTCGCCAGTTCTCAGGGGGAGGGGGGTGGACAACAAAGTACGTAAAGCTCGGAAAACCAATGGAAAAGAAAGCAGAGCTCCTGAAATCGCTGAGACATCCCATCACAGCAGCACACGCAGCCAGCGTGCGATCCCAGGAAAGGGACTCCCAGGGAACGAAGTGCCATCTTCCAAAAGAGGCTCAACACACACAGAGAGCCGGAGTGGGCAGGAAGCCAGGCAGAAAAACGATCCAAACCCACCTCGGCCATGGCTGTGAGCCCAGAGCCTCACTGAGGAGAGCTTACAAATATTCAGCCACAAGACAGGAGCCGTTCCGCAGCTGGGAGAATAGGAAACACGGCCCAGAGCATCTGAGGCTGGGAAAGCTCTCATCCCCAAAGCTGACAGAGAGGCGAGAAGGAAGCCGCAGCCCAGCCCGCTCCCGAGCGGCTGAACACGCAGCGCTCCAACAAGTGTGGAGGCTGGGAGCAGACGGAGCCTGTGCTCCGGCCTGAGGGTTGTCTTGGGTCACGGCGGACAGAAAACCCGAGGGACGCTGAGAGCTGGATGAGAGCTGTGGGGACACCATCAGATTCATAAAAGCTATCTGGTAAAAATCAACATCTCCTGATGAAGAAAAAGGAAGACTTTTTTAACCTCGGGATAAAAGAGCCTTTTCTTAATTACAAGTATTATTTTTCAGTTTTGGGCTTCCTCATATACACGGGGGAAAGCCCTTTCACACACAGGGCTGGCAAAGGACAGGAAACCCAGGGGACAACACCCCAGAGACCCAGCCTCACCTGGGCCAGGATCCACGTCTGGTGGGAAGCAGGGAGACCTCCCACTTTGCAGAGAAGCAGAGGCTTAGAGGCTGACGTGGGACCCTGACCCAGCGGGGTGGGGTTGGCAGGGCAGGCGGGACACCGCAGAGCGAGGGTGTGGGGGGCGTCCTGATGAAGGCCAGGGTCCTGACCCCCCAGGCTCCCTCCCGGGGCTCCTGTCCCTCCTGGACAAACCCCGAGGATGGCCTTCCAGCCAGGTGGGTGTGCACACAGCTACAGCACGGATGCTGCACCCCAAGGGGGCAGCTGGACAAACGGACAGGCCTGCAGTCCTCCCCTCCCAAGGCTGCCCCCGGCCGCCGGCCCTCAGAGACCCTAGATCTCGGGTTTCCTTTCTTCAGGGACACCTGCGGCTCCAACTGAGCGGGGCCCACGGCCCACAGGCAGCCAGGGGTCTGCACAGGGCACTTGGGGTGCTGCGTTATCGAGGGCCCTCGAAGAGGCACTAAAGGTCCTTGAGTTTGCTTAATAGCTAAAGTATTAGTGTTTCGTTTTGCTTGGTGGATTTCCTTTCTGCCTTCTCTCACTTCTCTGATTGAATTTATTCTGGGACTAAAATTTTTCTGCAGATCGAAGGTAGGTGGAGCACATGGGTGGGGGTCTATCTAGAAAGAAGACCCCATGGGATCCTGTTCGGTTACACGTCAGGCCGTCCTGTGGCTCCGAAGGGGCTCTGCGCCCCCCCCCTCGGCCTCGCTGAGCCGCCCCCGCTTCCTAGCCCCCTTCCTGCCCCTCCTGGCTCCTCTCCACCCAGAGCTGACCCTTGCAGGCAGGGGCCTGACCCTCCCCGGCTTCTCCTGGAGTCCTCTGTTCTCTCTTCCGAAACCACCTGCCATGATTGCTCACACCTGGCTCTGTTTTCAGCATCTGGCTTTCAGTTAAAAACCACAGCAGACATCAAGCCCAGAAAAGACACGGAGGAGACGGAACAGCACGCCAGTGGGCAAGGAAGCTCTCTGAGGAGCCCACACGCTGCACAGCTCCCACGAGGGCCCTCTCTGGAAGCACAGCTGCCGAGGCGGCGAGAGACCAAGGCCGCCAGGCCTGGGTCAAGGGCCCAGCACAGGGCTCCTAGGGCACTAGGACCGCTCTGCCCGACGGTGGGTCCGCAGCGCTGCACACGCGCCGGACCGCGGAACGTCCCACCGCGAGGGGAGCGACCTAAACCGTGGATTCTGGGTGCCGTCGGGCGGCATGGAGGCGTGGGAGCATCAGTCGTGACAAACGTCCCCTCTCTGTGCAGCAGGCAGGGGCGTCTCTGCACCTTCTGCTCAGTTCTGCTGTGAACCGAAAACCACTCTTGTGAAGTCTGGTGATTATTTTAAGACAGGATAAACAAACAAGCACATCACGCTCCCGGCGAGCCAGGCTGAGCCGTCCAGGCGAGCCACACCTCTCCCCTGCCCGGCGGCTCTCTGACACCTGGGCGCCAGGCGTGACAACGTGGGCTCCGGGATCTCTCAGGTCAGCGCAGCGGCTGTCAGAAAAGCTGGACGGTGGCCGCAGAGCCCCTGTGGGTGAGCGAGACCACCACCATGGTCCTGCCCGACTCATCCTCTGCGCCGGAATTCCTCTCGAGACAGAGCGTCCACTCTCCCTGGGATGCCCCTGGGTCACCAGCAACGTCCTCCTCTGTGGGCGCTGACCCCCTCTCTGCACTCTGCCCCGGGCTCCAGCCCCGCCCCACCTGTGTCTGCACCAGACCCCCCCACTGGCTTCCCCCACCCTCCCCACCCCCGCCCTTCTCGCTGCTGCCAAAGCGCCGCGAGCCCCTCCCACCGGGAGTGCTGCTCACGGCGCTGCTCCCCCAGCCGTGCCCCCCCACCATCCCGGGTGCTATACTCTCGTTAATGCAGCCAGGCAGGCATGCCCTTCACAGGCAGCCTCCTTTCAGCTCAGACCCACCCGCCTCCCTCACTCTCTGTTTGCTGCGGGCATTTGGGGCACGGCCATGCTGGCCTCTGCGCAGCTGTCTTTTCTCAGGACCCACTTCTTAGACCAAGAGTCTAGAGCTGACCTTTCCGAATGCCGGCCGTAGGTTCAATCCAAACCTATACTTAACCTCTCGTTCTCCGGCAGCTGAGCACCCAGAGCGGGTGTCCGGACCGCGTGAGGCAGACAGGGCGGAGGGCCGACCTGCCATCAGCTGTGTCCAGCTCCTCTGGGGGCCGGAGGAGCCAGCTGGGACCACTGGCAGGCTGGAATCCTGGCCTGTCACTCACAGGCCGTTCATCCAATCCCCAGCTCAGTTTCTCATCTGCAAACTGGGGAGTAAACCTTTGTGCTGTCAGAGTTGTGAGTATCAGTGAGCTAGTGTACAGAGAAGTGCCGCCCCCCGACACACACATGTGCGCTCCGCACGCACACACAGGAGGAGCTGCGGCGTTTCCTCCTCGCGCACGTTTCCTTAAAAGGAGGACTTTAAAAGGGCCACGCCCGCAGCCAGCACCTCCGCCTCCTCCGAGGTCCAACGCCCCATTGCCCCATTCGCCCCAAACAAAACAGTCACCGCCGGGAAGGGGCTTTCCCGGGTGAAGGCGGGGCGCCTTTCTGTGTTCACAAAGCCCCCACTGGAGGGCGCGTTCTAGAACTCTGCGGTGGGAAGGAGGGGAATCCCAGGCTGAGCCAGGCAGAGCCCGGGAGGGGAGGGCGGAGGCGCAGGCACTCAGGGGCCAGCCGGCCTGGCCCCGCGGAGCCCGGCCGCAGCGCCGCGCGTGTGGTTCGTGCCCGACGCCCTGGGCATCGTGTGCGCCTCGGCCACGTGGGCGCTGACGCTGAGCGAGGGCGCGCTGCTGCTGAGCGCCTGGCTGCTCCCGGCGCAGCAGCCGGCCTACAGCGCGGTGCACGGCTCGCTCTTCCACCTGCTGGCCTCCCTGGCCCTGGCCTCCCACGCGCGGACCATGTTCACCGACCCCGGCGCCCTGCCCGCGGGCGCCCCTCCAGCACCCGGCCTGGCGGGCTGCTGCCCGCTCTGCGGCGCCGTGCGGCCGCCGGGCGCGCACCACTGCAGAGTGTGCCAGCGCTGCATCCGCAGGGCGCACCACCACTGCCCGTGGGTCAACAACTGCGTGGGCGAGGACAACCGCAAGTTCTTCGTGCTCTTCACGCTCTACACGGCGCTGGGCGCGCTGCACGTGCTGCTCCTGCTCTCCGTGCCGGCCCTGCGCGCCTACGCGCGCGGCGAGTGGGACCTGCGGACCCCCGTGCGCCTGCAGGCCTCGCTCCTCTTCCTCTTCATGGTGGCGCTGAACGGCTTCCTCTTCGCCGGCCTGATGTTCACGATCCAAATGCACAGCATCCTCACCGACCCGCAGAGTCAGCCGGGCGAGCCGGGCCAGGCGTCCGCGTGGACGAACCTAAAGGCAGTCCTGGGCCCACGCCCCTCCCCGGCCTGGATCAGCCCCTTCGCCTCCGCGGGACCTCGGGCCGCCAGCGGGCCCCAGGCTGTGGTCTGAGCCCGCCTGTTGTGAACGCAGCTCCCTCCGTGGAATCGGAACAGGTGGTCCGCAGAAAACCGCCGCAAGACTGTAAACGCCAAGCCGCCTTTTCTCGTGTCCACTGAGGAGACCTCCACGACAGAGAATAAAAGCGCCAGGTTCCCCTCTGAGCAGCAGGTGGGGTTTAGGGCCTCCAAGTTTCCAAGGAAATACACAAGACCGGCCCCTCTCCCCAAAGGAAAGGCGACATGTGCCCCCTCTTTCACTCTGCCAACACTCTCTTGGGGAAAGCGATTAAATCCGCAACATCTGTGAGCAAAGTATGGTGAATCCGTGCGGAACCCCATTACAGGTGGTAGCTACACACTGAGGCAAGGGTGTGACCGCCTGCACGTGGCCCGTTGTGCGCTGCCTTATCTGATGCAGAACCATCCTTGCATCCCTGGTTATCTCAGCTCCTTAATGAGGGATTATGCTGTGTTATGTCAGTTTTCATGAGTTCCTATTTTATTTAGGATTTTTTTATTTATGCTCATCGATGAAATGGGCTTAGAAATCTCTACTCCTTTGCTAACTTAATCTGTTTGTAATTTACTCCAGATCCCAGGCCAATATAAAATGGGCAGGGCAGATGTGGCTCTCTGTTTTCTGACAACCTGCGTGAGGTTGGCACCAGCTAGTGCTTGAAACTTTGGTGGACCTCACCAGTCAAGCCATCAAGGTTGGGTTTTCTTGTTTAACTTTTGAGATACTTATAGGTTAGAATGAGATATTGGATGGCATCACTGAATCAACTGACATGGGTTTGAGCTAACTCTGGGAGGTCGTGAAGGACAGAGGAACCTGACTTGCTGCGGTTCATGGGGTCATGAGTCGGACAGGACCTAGCAACTTACAGCAACAAGCGCAGGGGTAAGGGGCCATGAAGAGCTCCCTGCCGCCTTCGCCAGCCCCTCCCGTGGTACCAGCAGGAAGGGTGCTTGACTACAGCCTCACGTCCGACGGCAATGCCAACGCACCCCTTTGACCCTGTTCACAGTCCCTCAGTTTTACGTGCAGGTGCTTGTGTCCGCCTTGCTCATCTTCACACCAAGCCTGAGGCAGCTAGAGCGTTCAGCCCCGTTTTAGACATGGGAAGACAGAAGGATCACGCAAACTCCCCAAGACGACACAGCAGTCACTGGTGAGGCTGAGAACTGGACCCAGACAGCCTGGCCCCAAGCTGGGCACCTGCCCACCACGCTGCCATGCACGGCCAAGCAGAAACCCGAGGGTGACCGGCCCCGTGAGGACGGCCCTGCAGCCACCTAAGCGCAGGGCAGAGCCCTCTTCCGATGCGGATGGCTGACCTGTGACCCTTCATCCCATGGGTGCCCACAAGGCACGGGGCAGGGGGTCCGAGCTTGAGAGTGAACACACAGCCCTTCCTCTGGGAGGCTTTTCAGTGATGAACCAGAAGCCATTTCAGGGAGATTAGGTAGAGCTGAAGCTGGTATGAAGTCTGTAAAACAGAGTGAAAATGTCACGGGGTGAGAAGGCTTAGCCAGGAGATAAAATCTGCGTCCCAAAGCCCCAGATCTCAGCCAGCCGCTGGGAGGGTTCCCAGTGAGACTGGTCCAAAGGGTGATGACTTGTGGAGGAAACGTCACTGCAGGTCACTGGGTTGCCTGGTGAGAGTCTGGAGTAATCAGCAGGCCTGGTTGCAGGTTGTGAAAAACACGGATGCTTTGAGACGGAACCACGGTCTGGATCCCTGAGTACTCACGGGATTATAGCTTTTTAAGTAAAATTGTACAAAGTGGTCTATGCAAGTAAGCTGTGAGGGCTCCAACTCCTATTGAGACCCTCAGAGGGGCCAGGAGGGGCAGAGCCCACCCCAGCGCTTCCAGGGCCAAGAGCACTGAGGAGCATGTGCAGGCCCCACAGCGAGACAGCCACGAAGCCCCTCTGGTTAGCTGCCCCCAGCGCCCTGGGGTCTCCCTGCAGGGGCCGCGGCCCAGTGCAGACCTCACGCCAGCTCACCCTTCCCAGGGTCCTCTGAGAAGGGCACCGAGGGCTACGGGCATGCATGCAGAGCCGGTCAGCTGTGGGCGGGGACTGGGGCGCCTGGACTCCAGCTCCCGTCCAGGACCTCAGCGTAGATTAGTGAGGCAGGCAGGACGCGCTTGGGCCCCCCTCGCAGCCATAGAGGTGAGGAACGGATGGCCGTGGACCTGGGGATGTGGATGGGGAGGCGAGTGGGTCTGCTGGAGCCCTCCCAGACCTGCCCCTCGGTCTCAAGGCCAGCGCCCTCCCGCGGTCCGCAGCTGCCCAGCCACACACCGGCAGGGGCAGTTGCGCTGGAGCAAACACAGCGGACAGGGCAAAGCGCCGTCAGTGTCCGGCCCAGCCCTGCGTGAACCCTGAGGTTTGTACCTGAAGACCCCAAATCTCTCTCCCCTCCTCCTGCCCCCCAGAGGTCTGAACAGAAGGGTCTCCCGTCTCGGGGCCATGAAACCAGAGCCGTATGTGACCTCATATGCATGGTCCAGCCACAGGCGTGCCAAGAGGGCCGGGCTGCCCGGTGATCCTCGTGAATTAAACACACATCCCCCCGCACCGCCCACCCAGGGCTGTGCGCCAACTCAGTGTTACAGGCAACCCCGCCCCTGAGAAAGAGAAACTTCCCCAGATGCTTCCGTAGGGGCTGCTTTTCCTTACGCAGCGCTTTGTGGGAAAGATTTAAATGAGGTTTGGGGGTATAGAGTCTAACTGGTTGCAAGACAGTTGCTAACAGTGAGAACGGCCAGCTTAGCCGTCAAGTCCTCAAACTCTAATCTTATGCAAGAACTGGTTCACTGATGTGTGACTCCAGCTAGCACGTGCTGCCACGCTTCTGTCTGTGCGATTCAGACTTTCACCCCCAGAGTTATTTTAAATCTGTCTCCAGAGAATGTCATTAAGTTTGGCAAATGACGTTTCTGTGGACTCCTCTGGAGGTGTCATTTGTCAAGTGGCCGTCTGAAATGTAATCTGTGTCATTTGCTGGGGTTCATGATTGCAGATATTAGCAATCAATATTTCTTCCCTCAAACAGGACAGCAGCTGGCCCTTAGGAACCCACAGGAAGATTTCTCCTCCGCTTTAAACTGCCCTAGAGGATCTTCCAAGTGGGCACTGATCACCCCTTGGGGACAGGGACAGTCAGCTCCCAGTGCCTGGAGTCTGAGGATAAGACAGAGACAGGGAGTAAGAGACAGACCCTCAGAAACGGACACGGAGAGATGGAGCTGCACGGGCAGGACCCCAGGGAGCCGAGCAGGGTCCCCACCACGCAGGCCCACGGTGGGAGGAGGACACGCTGAAGCGGCAAGGCCCCCAGGCTGTAACGGTGAAGCTGAGTTCGGACCACACGGGCCCCTGCGGATGCCCCATCCCGAAGGTTGCAAAGGCCAGGGCCTGTCGGTGGTGCCCACTAGGCCTGCAGGCACCGTGTAGCATGAGCCACTTAAGCTGGGAAGCCTTGGGACCCATTTGTTACGCAGCAGAGGCTAACTGGTACAAGGGACGTGGGACTTGGGTGGGTGTCCTTGCTTTATTACTCAGCAGATGAGAAGACTTCAGACTATACGTAAGATACAGGTATTAACCATCAATGAACCCTGGATTATCTACCACCCAGGCCAAAAAAAAAAAAGCACAGAATTTCTGAAGCCTCCTGAGTGACCTTCTTCAAACCCACCCTGGGTGAAAAATCACCCTGAGTTCTGTGTTTCCTGCTGTTTGGAATTTCAAGTCCTTTCCCCACACCTGCAAGGAAGCCCGAGGGAGGCTCTGGACCCACGCTCCCGGTGGCTCACCTGCTGTCGCGACTGAGTGTCCCCCACTGTCTGAACCTGTCACACCTGGCTCATCCACTCCACCAGGCCAGGCAGTTTGCAGAATTACAGACATCGCTGCGAGGATGGGTCCAACACCCGCCCTGGCTCAGACTCCCTGCGGGTGCCCGGGGGGCTGAGGTGTGGCGCCCTCAGCCGCTCACTTCACGCGCACACTCGTCCACGCGGGCCACGACAGGGAGTCTGGATGTCACTTCTGTGGGCCCGCATCTCAACCCTGCTCCTTTTCACTGAGTCTCTCTCGAAAATCCCCCCTCAGTTTACACCCCCAGTCCAGCGCCTGCCACCTCACCAGTGCGCCATGTCAGACTGTGGACAGGTGTGGGAAGCATTTTTAATTACAGTTTTAATTTGCTTTCAGCTGAACACTGGGAGCTTCTCCACTGGGCGGTCCTATTTCTCTTCCAGGCTCAAATCCTTCACTCATTTTTATCTTGTTATTTGTCTGTTTCTTACTGATTTAGAAGAGTTAGTTACACATTCTGGACACTAATCCTTTGTCAGCTGAATGCATTGAAAATATCTCCTCCCAGTCGGTGGCTTCTGTGTCCATTTATTTATGCCGTTGTGGACGGTTTTGATGGAGCAGAATTTCTCAGTCTTCTGCTTGTGTCTCACTTCTGGGTTTTAATAAACCATTTCTTAGTCAGCGGTCATAGTATGCTCTCCTACATTGTCTCATAAAAGTGTTACAAGCATTTACATTACCATTAAGTGCTTAATCCCTCCAGAACTGACTTTTATGTGCGGAGTGAGGTAAGAGCCCCTTTGCTTTCTTTTTCAAGATTTTAACCAGTTTCTCCAGCATCAATTACTGAACATCTCCTTTCCCCACTAAGGGGCAAGGCCATCTCTGTTATTAACAGAAATCACACACATATTACCTCACACAGATATTATATTACACAGATAATACATCCCAAATATATTACATCACACAGAGACTACATCCCCATATATGACATCACGCAGATACTACATCCTGCACACATTACATCACACAGATACTACATCCCACATATATTACATCACACAGATACTACACCCCGCATGTATTACATCATGCAGATAGTACATCCCGCACACATTACATCACGCACATACTACATCCCCATATATTACATCACACAGATACTACACCCCGCATGTATTACATCACGCAGATAGTACATCCCGCACATGTTACATCACGCAGATAGTACATCCCGCGCATGTTGCATCGTGCAGAGACCGCATCACGCGGATACGACACCCCACGTATATTACGCTTTGCTTCGCACACGGCATCATCAGTTCCTCCCCAGACTCTCCACACTGTCAGGAGTGAGCTTCGGCCACCAGGGCGCCTCTGCCCCCTCAGTAGAATTTCGTCCCCCACGATTCCCACTTTCTCTGCACACTGGCCTCTGAATTCTCCATACTGCGCTGTACTTATTGCTCAGTCATGTCCAGCTCTTTGCAGCACCACGGACTGTAGCCTGCCAGGCTCCTCTGCCCATGGGTACTCTCCAGGCAAGAGTCCTGGAGTGGGCTGGCGTGCCCTCCTCCAGGGGAGGCCTCCTTACTTCCTGGACGGTCGGTGATGGGATGAAAGGGCCTTCACACAGATGGCATGTGGCACTCACAGTTGTCTGTGGCCAGAGTCTGCTCAGGGCGTCGTCAGCCACACTGCCAGGTGCGGACATCCAGAACTGGGGTAAACCGCTGAGCCAACCGCCTCCTTACACTGCCATTCAGACTTAACGCTAGGTGTGCCAGTCCCATCGCAATGCCAGGCTGATCACAGTCTTTTCTGGCGTTTCATTCTGAAGCACGCCCTATTGAGTTCCTCCAGTGAAAGCAAATTCCTGGCCTTGGCCTCAGACTGTCAGTCTTGAGTGTTTTAGCTGGGTATAGACCTGGACTGATGGAGACTTCCCATCAGCACATGCAAGGTAGCTCACTGCCCTCAGCTGCCACCACTGCTGATGGGAGTCTTTCTAACTCTCTCTCTTTCTTTGGACCGTAGCATTTTTGCTCTCTGGTGAAGTATATTTTTATGTATTTGTGTGTGTGTGTGTGTGCACGTTTGTGAATTTGCCTTGTGTATGAATGTATGTATATGTGTGGATGTGTGGATGGGTGTGGATGCATTGTTGTTCAACCACTCAGTCTTGTCCAGCTCTTTGCGGCCAACCCCATGGACTGCAGCACCCCAGGCCTCCCTGTCCTTCAGTGTCTCCCAGAGTTTGCTCAAACTGATGTCCATAGAGTCGGCAATGCCATCCAACCATCTCATCCTCTGTCATCCCCGCCTCCCCCTGCCTTCGATCTTTCCCAGCATCAGGGTCTTTTCCAGTGAGTTGGCTCTTTGGATAAGGTGGCAAAATTACTGGAGCTTCAACTTCAGCATCAGTCCTTCCAATGTACATTCAGGGTTGATTTTCTTTAGGATGGACAGGTTTTGTCTCTTTGCTGTCCAAGGGTCTCTCAAGAGTCTTCTCCAACACCACAGTTCAAAAGCATCAGTTCTTCAGTGCACAGCCTTCTTAATGGTCCAACTCTCACATCCATGCATGACTACTGGAAAAACCATAGTTTGACTATATGGACATTTATAAGCAAAGTAGTGTCTCTGCTCGTTAACACACTGTCTACGTTTGTCATAGCTTTTCTTCCAGGGAGCAGGCGTCTCTTTATTTCATGGCCGTGTGCGTGTGACTGTATGTGCGGTGGGTCCCCAGCTGTGCGGATGTGCATGCGTTTTTGTATGTATGTGTGTGGCTGTATGAACGGACAGATATGGATGGACAGGTGTGTCTGTGCGTGTGTGGGCGGGTGGACAGATGTGGTGTGGGTGCATGCATGCGCCCGTCCGTGTATGTATGTGGGTGTGTGCATGGATGGATGTGCATGGATGGGTGTGTGTGGGTGGGTATATGTGGGTGTGGATGTGTGTGCACACACGTCTCTAGTGTGCTACCATTTCATGTCAACACGACCGAGGTGCATATTTGCTTTCACTCGCTCAAGGAGCAGAGGATGCTTGCTTCACTCTGGGGAGACCTTTGTCTGGCGTCTGTCCAGACACCGCCCACGTCCCCCTCTTTTTCGTCTCCTGGAATCTCAGCAAGCGGGCTAGACTTTCTCAGCCCTCTGCCCTTCCCAAGAGTCTTCCTTCTTTTTGTGAGAAAGTGACTTTCTCAGGTCGTCGACCATTAAATTCACTGATTTTCTCATCAGCTGTGTCCATCAGCCATTTGACCTGTTTATTTCTCACATTAAAAGGCTCTGCTTTCATTTCTACACATCACGTCTGCTTCCTTTTCATTTGTTTACAATCTACATGCCTCCTTTATCCATAGATTCCTGTTCTTGCCTTATTGTTCCAGTATTATTTTCTCTCCTCATGTCTGCTAAACGGCCCACTTCACAGAAGCTCCTGGAATGCTCCCCCGTCTCTTGTCTTCGTGGCGCACACTCCACCTATTTCATCAGCTCCAGGGCTGCCCTCAGGGGCTTGACCTTCATCTCTCCTTCCAAGTTCACCTCCACCGAGCTCTTCCACGGCAGCCTCTTGGGCCTAATTGGTGGGGCTAATTGGGAGCTGCTGGGGTGGATCCCCAGCTGTAGGGTCAGGGGCTCCTCTGTGAAGCCTGAATAAATGAGCCTCTAGCTCTCCTCCCACAGACAACAGGAAAGTTGCTAAAAAGAGGGGAGAGTGTCTGAGCGGCATCTGCGGGAGGCATAGGCCACAAGCTCTATTATAAGTTTCTCCAGAAGCTGTGGGAAATCAACCTCCTTTCTTCACGGAAACGATGAAATTTCCATATTCCTCCCCAAAGACGGTGGCTCCCAGGGGTGCCAGGACATGCCGGTGGGATCCTAGGAGGGGTCCCGGGAGGCAGGCAGATGGGCTGGAGAGCAGGACATGCCAGGTGGCTGAGCTCATCTACCAGGACCCAGCCACTCACCTGAGCTGTCCCTGGCCTCCTTGTCCCCCAGGGGCACACACAGGTGAAGGGACAGGCCCCTAGGAGGGGTCAGCGGGGCCAGGTCAGGGACCCACCCAGGACGTGATGTCCACTTGGCCCCGTCTCCTTAGCCCCTGTGAGGAGCAGAGAGAGGCTCAGAGGTGTGTGTGCGTGAGTGTGTGCATGTGTGTGCGTGTGTGCGTGTGTGTGCGAGTGCACTAGTCCATACATGTGCAGGCATGAGCCTGTGTGTCTGTGCACCTGTGTTAGTGTGTGTCTGCGTGTCTGCGTGTTTGAGGTGGGCCTCGTGCACGTGTGTGTATGCGTGTTCATGTCTGGAGCACGCTGGTGTGACTGCCTGTGTTGTGTGTGAGTGGACCTGTGACCGTGGGTGTACATGTGTCTGTGTCTGTGAGGCCCCAGCTTGGAGCCTGCAGAGTCCTCACGCAGTCTCACCCTTGGGTCACGCTGGGCCCAGGCCATTCACCCAGGAGTGGTTGGCGGGCCGTGTGGCCGCTGGCCACAGTGACTCAGCAGGAGGGTCGCAAGGAGCAGGACTCACCCCCGGGACACCTCACTGCTCCTGACGCCCAGCCTGGGGGGGGGGGTGCCTGGCGTCCAGGGGCCAAGGCCCCAGTGCTATTTAGTGTGGCTCCTGGGGTCCCCCTGGGGTGACGGGGACGTGCTGGCAAGGGCGAGGCTCTGGGCACACAGAGGGCTGGACGCAGCCACCTCGACACCTGTCCTCACCCTCCCGCAGCCCAGGGTCACTGGAAGGCGGTCAGGAGGAGGTGCTGACTCCTGAAGCCTGGGGTCACCTAGGTCAGGTCCCAGCAGGTTGGGATCATGAAGCCGGAAGTCTCTGCCCAAAGCCAGGACCAGCCTCCCAGGACCCTGCGTGCCCGTCAGTGCACTGCCCCCGTGGCGCCCCCCAAGGGCGCTGGGCCCAAACACAGGCGGCTCTGCCCTCACCCACGACCGCCCAGACCCCGGGGCAGCACGCCCTTCTTCTCTGAGGCGCCCTGCCCGAGGAGCCCCAGGACAGGCCCTGGCCATCCCGACCGGACAGTTCAGACCTGCTCCCCGACCCTGCTCCCCCCTCCCCCAAAGAGAGCTCAGGTGCAATAGCCTAGCACCAGCAGGCCAGTCTCAGGCCGCTGTCAGGAGGCCGTTTCATTAGGGAACACAATTAAAGGAGAAATTGATTTCTGGCCAGAAATGATAACAAGATTTAGCCCTCCCAGGCGGAAAGAGGTGCTTTTGAAAAGCCGGAGGGAAGGCTTTGAGATGCTGATGCCACCCCGAACTGCAGGGGAGGCTGGAGGGCGGAGACTGGCGGCACGGGAGGCCCAGACCCTGCGTCCACATCCGGGCCGTCCCCTCCACACCACGGTCTGGAAGTCCACCTTCTCCCCGAGACCCAGCTCTCGGCCACCCTGGCCAGTACCTCAGGCCACGGTCAACGTGGGCGGCAGAGGCTCCCTGGGGTCAAGGTCTCCAGGAATCAGGGGTGACGATGCCCATCCACAGGGCAGGGAGCCCCAAGTGATGAGTGGCCTTCAGAGAGCACCCCCAGGAGGCCCCCGAGTCCCGAGGACGGTGACCAGGCCTGCAGCAGTGGCTCCCGTCCCGCCCTCTCACCCAGCCCTCAGCTGGGGGCAGAGCTGCCGAGCAGGGGAGGTCCTGGTGGACACCCCATGGGCCCAGGAAGGGCGAGATCACCCAGGTACCTGGAGCTGAAGCCCAGCCCAGGGGCCACCTGCAGCGCAGGCCGAGCGAAGCCCCTGGAGCAATCTGCATGAGACACCCCCACGTGCTCAGGGAACATGATCTGGAAACACATGTGCACAGGCGAGAGCCCATGCGTGTACATACCATGGTGCCATGGGCCCCCACCGTGCACCCGGAGGAGTCCCCACCATGCTCCCGGAGGAGCCCCCATCATGCTCCTGGGGGAGCCCTGCTCTGCCCCTGGAGGAGCCCCCACCGTGCTCCTGGAGGAGCCCCCGTTCCGCCCCTGGAGGAGCCCTGCTCCGCCCCTGGAGGAGCCCCCACCGTGCTCCTGGAGGAGCCCCCGCTCTGCTCCTGGAGGTCAGCAGCGTTTCCTGGTGGGACATCCAGGGAGCTGACAGGGCTGTGGCCCTGGAGATGTCACAGCGGCTGCAAGCAGCGTAGGCGGACAGCCGACAGGGCGGGGCAGGGGGCCAAGCAAGGGTCTGCAGCCCCTTCTGCCTGCACCCCACCCCCATCAAGGGCACAACATTCGGGGTTTCTCACCGTTTTGCTGACTGTTCCCTTTGCTTTGAAGAGTGGCTTCTGCTACTACAAGCAAACTGAAACTAGAGACCCCTGAGCCCCGCCCCCCACACCCCGCCCCCAGGAACCCCGCCTAAGGGGCCGACCTCCTCCCTGTCCTCCGGGGCCCTGGGGCCTCTGTCTGCCCGTGACCGTCCGGGGGTGCTCTGTCCGGGCGGCCCCAGCGGGGAGAGGGGCCGGGAAGGGGTGGCCCTCTCTCATCCTTCTCCAGCCTCCAGAGAGCTGGGTCTTGCTTTCTTATGACATAACACCCCAGCCGAGGGCACACCAGGCGATGCTGAGTGCCCTGGCCTCAGCGAGCTTGGGGCACTCGCGCCCCCGACGCCTGGGAGGGCTGAGAGGCCAGCGTCTTCCTGCAAGTGGAGGTGCTGCCAGGCTCCAGGCCGGCCCTCGGGGCCGTGCAGGAGGCCTGCAGGGGGAGTGGGCTGGAGGGCTGGGCTGGACACAAAGGCCCATCGAGCCCTGGAGGCTGGGCCAGGGCCTGTGCTCTCAGCAGCTCAGGGGGGGTCTCAGGACTTATGGCCTGGGGGCCTCAGGGCTTATGGCCTGGGGGCCTGGGACACAAAACAGTGCTTGGAGAAGGGTGTGAGTGACCGCTGGGATGCCCATGCCACACCCTCGGCCTCCAGGCAGCTGGGTCAACCTGGTCCTGCGGCAGCCAGCCCAGCCCCAATGCCTCTGCGGGACCTGGATCTGTCGGCTGCTCATCTGAATTCTCCCCAGGAGGACGCATCACGCAACTCAACCCCGCGACGGCTCGAGGGGTGGAGATCCTTTATGAGTCACGAGTCGGCCCTCACGGTACTGTCACAACTCACTGAAACGATCTCATCACGGCCCCAATAATCAGGACACTCCCTCCTCACCCTGGGATCCCAGGCTCCTCGGCAAGACACGCATCCCCTGTTCCAGCCACTCTCTCGCGTGGGGTGGTTTGCTTTGTTTACGCACCAAAATGTATTTCTGTGGAGAATTGTGATTTCTGTTCTGAGTATAACTAAACACAATTTTTAACCTACATATCAATTACTTACAGAAAACACTGTATTTTTTAGAAAGCCTCCCCACCGGGGGAGACGAGGCTGGGGGTAGGGGATCTAATTTTAGCCAGTGAAGTCCTGAGGAGGACCCAGGGGGTGCCTGAAGGGAGGCCAGGGCCCAGCTGCATGTAGGGGCGTCTGTGGGCACTTGTTTGGAAGGTGGATACCCTGGGGTGCCGCAGGTCTCGAGTCCCAGTCCCGAGCAGGCCCACACCAGGCCTTCCCCTGAGAGTGGGAGGGAACCCTGTGAGCCGGAGCCTGGGCAGCAGAGACTGGCCTCCTGCCCCCACGCCCACAGCCTCCCCGCTGGGAGCAGCCATCCCCGAAGGTGGGTGAGCCCCACCCACTGCTGGTGACCAGTTCAAGGGAGGGAGGCTCCTGGTCGCCTGGACGGCGCGTCCATGGAGCTGAGAGCTGCAGCTGCTGCAGGGCGGGAGCAAAGGAGAGGCTTGGTTGTGGGCAGCGTCCCCTTGCTGGGACCACATCCCCAGCAAGACTCAGGGGCCTCCCTCCCCTCCAGGGGCTCCCCTTGGCCAGTAAGTGAGGTGCTCGTCCTCCCAGTCCATCCACGCGGGGGCGCCTGCAGTCAGGGAAGCCCACGGTTCGCAGGCCTGCTGTGGCCCTTGCCCAGCCCAGCGTGGAGGGCAGCTTCTGAGGCCCGTTAGAGCTCGGTTCTCGCAAGCCACAGTGACTGTCCATCTACTCAACTCTACACGTGCAGAAAAGCGGACCTCCAGTACCCCCAGCTCCCCGCCCATCAGCTCACTGCACTGACCCCACCCACCCGGGCTGTCAAGCCCACAGCCACGCTCACCGGCTCCAGCAGGGTCATGGGGCCCCTGATGGAGGTGGGGGCACTCTGATCACCTCCCCGGAAGACCCTCAATGCAGCCCCTGCGCCCCCCTCCCCTCTGGGCTGGGGCCTCCTCTCCCCTTCCCCCCACCCCTACTGCAGGCCCTGGACGCCCCTGCCCTGAACCAGCCCCCAGGAGCTGCTCACCGCTCCTCTGTCGGCTCGACCCCGCCCCCGGGGCTTAGTCCTGCGTGGTGTGCGCCCCGCCCTCAGCCCAGCCCTGCCTCCAACCCGCACCCTGCCAGAGCCAAGCCGCATCCCAAAGCCCAGGACGAAAGTGCCCGCAGCGCCCCGCCCCGGGTAGAGCTCAGCACACCCTGAGCGGCACATGGAGGGTCAGGCCCCACCGTGTCCACTGGGGGCTTGCCCTGGAAGCACCATCAGTGGGGACCCCTGGGCGGCTGGGTTACACGGAAAGCGGAGTGGGGACAGAGAGCCGCAGAGCCTGCCCTCCCAGTGACTTTGGCCCCACCTCGAGGGCGCCCTTCCGGCCGGGGCTGGAGGAACAGGAGCCCAGGGTCCCGGTCAGCCCCAGGGGACTGGCCACTGGCCCGAGCCCTGGGCGGCGGAGTGGCAGCCAGGGAGTCCCCTGAGCCCCGCCCTCCCCGCCCGCGGCCTGGACACCCCTCCCCCAGCCGTGATGCCAGGGACGCCGCCGCGGGTGGGCTCGGCCACAGCTCCAGCAGCTCCTCTGTCCTGATCTTCACAGCCTGTGCCCACCGCCCTGCCAGTCACTGGCGGCTCCTGAGGCTGGAGGGGGTTCGGGTGAGAGCAGTCAGCAGAAATGGCCTCTCCCCGCCCAGGGGGCAGCAGTCTGCTCCGGCTCTGGGGTGGGCAGGGGGAGGGCTGCAGAGAGAGGAGGTCCTCCCACGAAGCCCCTGACCCTGCGCCCACCCTCGCGGTGGGCCTGCGTCTCCTCCAGGGTCGACGGCTCCCTCCTGAGCCTGCAGCCTTCGCCTGCCGCCCAAGGCCGTCCAGGCACCAGGGTGGCTAAAGGCTGCAGAGGGGCTGCCCACCCTCTGTCCTGGTGCAAGGGCAGGTGAAAGGGCCCCAGGACCCCGCACAGTGGGTGGCTCTGCCCAGCGCCTGGAGTCAAGCCTCAAGGTGGGGGTCAGAGCCCTCGGGCACAGGGCTGCCCGCCAGCGGAGGGAAGCGGGCCTTTGAGGAAAGAGGGAGTGAGGGACTTCTTTCCCCTGATGACAAGTCCAGGTGAAGCGCAGGCGTCCACGTGAAGGGCCGGCAGAGGCCCATGGAGCGTCTGGACGCCCCCGGGACCCTGCATCCCTGCCACCCTCTCTGCGGTGTTTCCCCCGCGGCTGTGTTTCCCCCGCAGCCGCAGTCGCAATGTTTTCAGTTGAGTCTAAGAACACTGTGCCCTGATTTCAAGCAGCGAGCAGGTTCCCAGCTGCTGATTTTGACACGGGCTCTCCGGGGGGTGGGGGCGGGGCTGGAGAGTTCAGGAAAGGGGGTTCTCAGGGGCAGGGGCTCCCGGTGAGCAGCAGCCTCAGGGACCCTCCCCACAGCAGCCTCTCCGGGCCTTCAGAGGCAGGTGGCCCAAGACCACGAAGACGCTCCAGGAGAAATAAGAGAGCACAGGAGACAGGCGCGGCAGACCTGGAGGCAGAAAGCTCGTTCTCGGCTCAGAGACAGCGAAGGAAAGGCCCGGGCAGAAGCGGGGAGAGAGGAGCCTGCCTCACCCCGTGCGGGGACCCAGCCCGCCCGACCCACCTGGGAGACCCCAGGGAGCACGTGGCGTGTCCCACCTGTCAGGTACCAGGGGCTGCCGCGCACCTGCCGAAAGCAAGCCGGGTGCTCTGATGGCATCAATCAAGCACACCTGTGTGCCCCTTAACCCACGTCTATTTTGGCCGCACCATGAGGCCTGTGGGACCTTAGTTCCCAGACCAGGGATGGAACCCCAGACCCCAGCAGTGGAAGCACAGAGTCCTAATCACTGGACCACCGAGGAATTCCATTAACCCATTTTTTAAAGTAAATGTCCCAAACTACAAACTTGGGCTCAAAGATAACAACTGCAGTATCGTTTATGAAATGAAAACTCAGAAATAACATCAATATCAGCAAAAGGAAAAAGGTAAATAATCACATATCCATCCATTTGACCACATACACGCTCAATGTCCGGTAGAAGGGAAAGCAGCACAGCCGGGCTCATGGCAAAATGTTAAAAACTGCACGATGCCTTCAGAACATAAATTAGGGCTATGTTTTTTAAAATGTTCATAGAAGAAAATATGAAACAGACCAAATTATAACAGAAGCTATCTTTTGTGGATGGATCTATAAATGACTTTTTAAATCCTTTCTATTTTTAAGTGTTTTTCAAATTCTGTTACATAAGCACACATCACTTGTATATTAAATCTTCACATATTTTTAATTGAGGCCAAGAAACAGTCACTTGTGTCAGTCCGTGTTACAAGATCCAAGACTTTCCCTCATCAGGGCCCTGTTGAGCAGTACGCTAGAGAACTCACCCCCACCCGCGGCCCCAGGCCCAGATGCCCACCGCCCTGCTACGTCCCCAGTGTGCCGGGTCCCCAGCGTGGCTCAGCCCCGGCACCCAGGGCCCTCAGTCTGCAGATGTGAATGCACAGATGTTCCTGAGCACTTGAAATCAGGCTTTGCTAAAGGGACAAATCCCATTAAGAAGGGCAGACCTCTAACCAGAGTGGCCTCTGGATGTTTTAGGACCTGCTTAGCAAATCTGCTTTCAGCTAAGTCTTCAGGCACCAGGACCAAAGGTGAATGACTTCTGAAGAGTAAATCTGATGAGTCTTACATGAAATACTGAGCACTCAGGGAAAACAGTCTCAACTATGACATAAGCCAGAAGTGGCGGAGAGGATGGGGCTAAAAGTCCTGAGGATACAAGACAAAGTGAAACAGACACGCCGTCTCCCAGTGAGCAGCTCTGAGACCCTGGGACCCAAAGCCCACTTTTCTGGGCAGTGGAGCCGGGCTGGGCGGCTCACTTGGGGGCTTATCATGACCAGGATTTCCCTCCCCATAGAGGGTCTTGAGGCCTTTGCCCGCTGTCCTACTGGGGTCTTGGCTATTTATTAGCAGCTATTTGAGCTACTTGTGTTTTTAAATGTGATCTTTGCTATTGTTGTTCCAATATGTGGGTTTTGCCTTTTGTGTTTACAACAGTCTTTTCTCTAGTTTCACGATCTTTCTCTTTGAATGCCAAGTGTTGCTCTCGTACTAAAATCACCTCGCAGCGCAGAGATCAGAGCACCTGGATGGTCCGCTGGACGCGCGTGGTGCTGGCTGGATCGGAGGGCTCACCCACCCTCCTGCCCCGAGGACACCAGCCTCCGTCCATCGCCTGGTGGGCCAGCCTCTCCTTAGGTCACTTCTCACTGAGCAAGTGACAAAAAGGTGCTTCTGGTCCCCCATCTCCCCACAGGCAGGGCCCACCTGGGTATCCTCTCCTAGGTCCCCAGGACCCAGCCCCGAGCTCAGCCCAGACGGAGTCCTCATCCACCCTGAGTGCGCTGAGCCTCCACGGCAGCTGTCCAGGAGGGTCTGGGGTGGGCAGGACACGGGGCCTTCTCCTCACAGGCACCACGGGGCAGAGACGGGGCTCCACGGCCTCGGGTCACAGGCTCAGCCACCAGCGGGGTGTCGTGTGGGCACGGGGAAGGGGGACAAGCCCGTGTGCAGGGCTCCCGCAGAACGCTCAGCCAGGGAGGAGGGGAGTCCCCGACGGTCCAGAAGCTGTCTGTGGGGGCCCGACCCCCAGTCTTGCTGGGCCCTCCAACCTGGGCGAGGCTGGGTCTCAAACGTGTCCCTCCTCAGTCACATGACCCTATGACCTGCCTGCCACAGTCACATGACCCTATGACCCCCAACCAGTCACATGACCCTATGACCTGCCTGCCACAGTCACATGACCCTATGACCTGCCTGCCACAGTCACATGACCCTATGACCCCCCAACCAGTCACATGACCACATGCCCCCCACCACAGTCACATGACCCTATGACCCCACCACCACCACAGTCACATGACCCTATGACCTCCCTGCCACAGTCACATGACCACATACCCCCCCCGCCACAGTCACATGTCCCTATGATCCTCCCCTCCACAATCACATGACCCTATGACCCCCAACCAGTCGCATGACCACATGCCCCCACCCCAGCATCTGCAGGGGCGCCTGCAGCTCCCTCTGCCCACACCCTGCTTTCTGGGAGTCACACACCCTCTCTCAGCATCTGCTCCCTCGAGGGTAAAGTGGGAGTGATTCCGTGTCCCCTGAGTGCTGGTGGGGGTGGCAGGCATGGCACGTGGTGGGTGCCCAGTGCCCAGAGAACACCACCATGGGCTCCCACGAGGCCCCACTCTGATGTGGCCCATGGCTGGCCCCGAGAACTGCAGGGACTGCAGACGCCATCTCCAAACTAGACCCAGACGGGACAAGGACCGTGGTGGACGCGGAGCAGGTGGAAGATAACAGCGCTGATCCCCAGACACACAGATGCGGTCACACACACGTCCATTAGATGCCTGCACACATGTACACGTAGACGCGTACACATATCAACACAGACACACGCGTGCACATCAGCTCAGCTCAGTTCAGTCACTCAGTCGTGTCCGACGCTTTGCGACCCCATGAATCACAGCACGCCAGGCCTCCCTGTCCATCACCAACTCCCGGAGTTCACTCAGACACACGTCCATCGAGTCCGTGATGCCATCCAGCCATCTCATCCTCTGTCATCCCCTTCTCCTCCTGCCCCCAATCCCTCCCAGCATCAGAGTCTTTTCCAGTGAGTCAACTCTTCGCATGAGGTGGCCAAAGTACTGGAGTTTCAGCTTTAGCATCAGTCTTTCCAATGAACACCCAGGACTGATCTCCTTTAGAATGGACTGGTTGGATTTCCTTGCAGTCCAAGGGACTCTCAAGAGTCTTCTCCAACACCACAGTTCAAAAGCATCAATTCTTTGGCGCTCAGCCTTCTTCACAGTCCAACTCTCACATCCATACATGACCACTGGAAAACCATAGCCTTGACTAGACAGACCTTTGTTGGCAAAGTAATGTCTCTGCTTTTGAATATACTATCCAGGTTGGTCATGATTTTCCTTCCAAGGAGTAAGCGTCTTTTAATATCATGGCTGTAATCACCATCTGCAGTGATTTTGGAGCCCAAAAAAATGAAGCCTGACACTGTTTCCACTGTTTCTCCATCTATTTCCCACGAAGTGATGGGATCAGATGCCACGATCTTCCTTTTCTGAATGTTGAGCTTTAAGCCAACTTTTTTGCTCTCCTCTTTCACTTTCATCAAGGGGCTTTGTAGTTCCTCTTCACTTTCTGCCTTACATGCACATACTACCGTATAAACACACACACTCTTAAATCTACACACTAACACACAGACACTGACATATATACTAACATATGTGTCTGTGTGCTTGTTGCTCAGTCGTGTCCAACTCTTTGCAACTCCATGGACTGTAGCCCACCAGGCTCCTCACTCCATGGGGTTCTCCAGGCAAGAACACTGGAGTGGGTTGCCGTCTCCTCCTCCAGGGGGCCTTCCCGACGCAGGGACCATACCTGGGTCTCCTGCATTGGCAGGTGGGTTCTTTACTGTCTGAGCCTCAGGGACGCCTGTACTGACATATACCACACATGTTTTCATACAACATAACACACGCATTGTATAGCTAACATATGCACACACATACCCACAAAGACAGGTACGTGCCACATAAGCACATACACACACGTGTACAAATGCATCCGCACACGCTTGCACTCACGTGCGTGCGTGTGCAAGTCCACACGGGCAGGTCAGCAGCCTCGGTGCTGGTTTGCACCCCCATGCCGACGGGCACTCGTGGCCCCACGGGGCTGCTCCCCACCAGCCATTGCACGTGGGCTCACACTCGCTGCTTCTAGAGGCAGGAAAGCTAACCTGGCCTGTACTGGGAAGAAAGCTGAGCCCCTTAAAGAGTTGAGGAGCACCCATTGCCGGGCGCTGAGGGCCGACCCCTCCTGTACAGCTGTGTTTACATCCTGACTTCATTCTGGGGGCCAAGCGTGCCCATCAGCGTGAGCAGCCTGCCCCCAGGGGACACGCGGCCCGGCGCTCCACAGATTGGCAATTTGATTAGAAGCTGGAATAACGCTGCAGTGGCCGCGTATGTAATTTACTTAAACGGAACAAAACGAGACACACAGCCCTGGAACCCAGGACTGTACCTGTAGGAGCTTATTTGACACAAATTGAGATTTCAAGGTTTACAGATATTGCAAATGAAAACTCCCCGTAGGCTGTCAGTGAGGTTCACTGGTGCCTTTTATTTGGCTTGAATTAATCACAAGATGGGGAAAAAATAGGCTCTATTTTATTTTTGAGGGCTTTTTAAATAAAATCATTCTAAGGAGCATACATGTCTTCCAGAGACATAATTAAATTTCCAAATTGCAGTTTCGGGCTCCCCTCCTGCGTCCAGCATCTGACAAGAATCTCGCTGATGCTCGGGCGTCCAGCATCTGAGGCGTCTAGCCCTCGGTCAACACAGCAGAGACCCAGCCCGCGGGGCGCCCAGCGGAGACAGCAGATGGAGGGAGCCATGTGCAGCCCGTCCCGGACCAGACCGCTCTCCTGCGCTCTCCCTTCCTGTCCTCCTCCGGGTGCTGGGTGCAACCGTGCACACCAGGGTCCCCTGGGCTGGGGGTCGCATCACTTCCTGTCACTGAAAGCAAACAAACACCCCAACTCAGCCGCTTGAAGTGTGCCTTGCTGCTCAGGAACCAGTGGGTCTACAGGTTGCTCTGGTCACGTGGGGGGTCACCAGCGAGTGGGGGTCAGCTGTGAGTGGGGTGAGCTGTGAGTCGGGTCAGCTATGAGTGGGGTCAGTGAGGTCGTCTGTGACTGGGATCAGCTATGAGTGGGGTCAGCTGTGAGTGGGGTCAGCTGTGAGTGGGGTCAGTGAGGTCGTCTGTGACTGGGATCAGCTATGAGTGGGGTCAGCTGTGAGTGAGGTCATCTGTGAGTGGGGTCAGCTGTGAGTCAGGTCAGCTGTGAGTGGAGTCAGCTGTGAGTGGGGTGAGCTGTGAGTCGGGTCAGCTATGAGTGGGGTCAGTGAGGTCGTCTTTGACTGGGATCAGCTATGAGTGGGGTCAGCTGTGAGTGGGGTCAGCAGTGAGTGAGGTCATCTGTGAGTGGGGGTCAGCTGAGTGAGGTCAGCTGTGAGTGGGGTCAGCGGTGAGTGGGGTGAGCAGTGAGTGGGGTGAGCGGTGAGTGGGGTCAGCTGTGAGTCGGGTCAGCTGTGAGTCAGGTCAGCTGTGAGTGGAGTCAGCTGTGAGTGAGGTCAGCTGAGAGGGGGTCAGCTGTTAGTGAGGGTCAGTGGTGAGTGGGGTCAGCTGTGAGTCGGGTCAGCTGAGTGGGGGTCAGCTGTGAGTGAGGGTCAGCTATGAGTGGGGTCAGCTGTGAGTGGGGTCAGCTATGAGTGGGGGTCAGCTGCGAGTGAGGTCAGCGGTGAGTGGGGTCAGCGGTGAGTGGGGTCAGTGGTGAGCGGGGTCAGCTATGAGTGGGGGTCAGCTATGAGCAGGGTCAGCTATGAGTGGGGGTCAGCTGCGAGTGAGGTCAGCGGTGAGTGGGGTCAGCTGTGAGGTAGGCTGTGAGTAGGGTCAGCTGTGAGCGGGGGTCAGCTGTGAGTGAGGTCAGCGGTGAGTGAGATCAGTGGTGAATGGGGTCAGCTGTGAGTGGGGTCAGCGGTGAGTGGGGTCATCTATGAGTGGGGGTCAGCTGTGAGTGGGGGTCAGCTGTGAGTGAGGTCAGCGGTGAGTGGGGTCAGCTGTGAGTGGGGTCAGCGGTGAGTGGGGGTCAGCTGTGAGGTAGGCTGTGAGTGGGGGTCAGCTGTGGGGGGTGGTCAGCTGTTAGTGGGGGTCAGCGGTGAGTCGGGTCAGCTATGAGTGGGGTCAGCTGTGAGTGGGGTCAGCGGTGAATGGAGTGAGCTGTGAGTGGGGATCAGCTGGGGGGGCTGGTCAGCTGTGCCTGCCAAGGGAGCCTCCGCCCCTCAAGGCAAAGCGCGAGAACAGCGCCGGGAGGCACTCACGGGCCCTCTTCGCTCTGTCTGTACACGTATCCTGTCTGCTTGGAGCAGGGCCACGCGCTCCGAGCAGAGCGATCCGCTGGCGCGTCTGCCACGGGAGACCCTCCCCATCCCCCGCCGGCCTCAGATCTGCCTGCAGCAGCGTCCTGCAAACCCTGCCAGCAGAACCTAAACGGGCTCCGGGCTCCGGGCTCCGGACGGTAGAGAGTAAGTGACTCCCCTCTGATGGGTAATCAGTAAGCCCTCTTCAGTTTCATTCCCAGGCTCACACGCTATCAGCAGGCCTCGCGCTCTCCTCCTATCAGATTTCATTCGCTGGTCCTTCCAGCTGCACCTCTTACATCATTATTGCAGACGGGTCTCTCCTCAGCGCCTCTGCAGGAGTATATGCTAAATTAACCCACAATATTCATTTCAGCTTCACCGTTGAGGGCTTTTATAGTAAATGTCAATAAACATTTTTAATTTGTGTGTTTAACATTGTGGGCTTGAAAACAAAAGCAAGAAGAAAATATTTTAATGAGAAATGGCAGATTGAGAGGCAAATAGCCACCACCTTTCAGTCGGGTGTTTTCCAGGAAAGAGGCAGGAAAGTGCCCGCAGTTTTTCCCATTTGAAGAACAGTTGAAGAGCCCACTGGATAAATTACGGGGAAACCTTTGTTTGCACCAGCAACGAGAGTGTGTTCCAGCATCCTCGGCCGTCATGCTAACTTCCAGAAGCGTCTCGGGTGACGAAGCACCAAGGCCCCAGGTCTGGGAAGCCCCGCCCCTGCCTCTCTCTGGGGCAGCGGGCACTCTGGGACTCAGCCTCAGGGGGCCTCTTCTGCCCAGATCTGACCAGGGCGGTTCTAGACGCAGCCCTCCCGTGCTCTGGGTGGGACACCATGGCACAGCAGGACGTGGTTAGGCTGGTTGGGAGTGGTTGGGTGTAGCTGGGTGTGGTTGGGAGTGGTTGCTTCCGGTTAGGCTGGTTGTGTGTGGTTAGGCAGGCTGGGTGTGGTGGGGGTGGGGGTGGGCAGAAAGGGGCCTGCAGACTGCATGGGCGTGCTCCAACGGGAGGAACTGGGAAGTGGCGGGGGTTGAGGGGTGATGTGAACAGGAAATGAGGAACTTGGCCCTGAGCTGGACTGTAAAGAAAGCTGAGCGCTGAAGAATTGATGCTTTCGAACTGCGGTGTTGGAAAAGACTCTTATGAATCCCTTGGACTGCAAGGAGATCCAACCAGTCCATTCTGAAGGAAATCAGTCCTGAATAGTCATTGGAAGGACTGATGTTGAAGCTGAAGCTCCAATACTTTGGCCACCTGATGCAAAGAGCTGACTCATTTGAAAAGACCCTGATGCTGGGAAAGATTGAAGGCAGGAGAAGGGGACGACAGAGGATGAGATGGTTGGATGGCATCACCGCCTCCATGGAGATGAGTTTGGGTGAACTCCGGGAGTCGGGGATGGACAGGGAGGCCTGGCGTGCTGCAGTCCATGGGGTGGCAAAGAGCTGGACACAACTGAGGGACTGAACTGCACTGAACCCAGAGCTACCATGTGGGAAGATGGGGAAGCTCTGGGGATGATGCAGTTCACTTCAGTCGCTCAGTCATCCCCACAGTTCAAAAGCATCAATTCTTCGGCGCTCAGCCTTCTTCACAGTCCAACTCTCACATCCATACATGACTACTGGAAAAACCATAGCCTTGATGAGACGGACCTTTGTTGGCAAAGTAATCTCTCTGCTTTTTAATATGCTGTCTAGGTTGGTCATAACTGTCCTTCCAAGGAGTAAGCGTCTTTTAATTTCATGGCTGCAGTCACCATCTGCAGTGATTTTGGAGCCCCCCAAAAAATAAAGTTTCACACTGTTTCCACTGTTTCCCCATCTATTTCCCATGAAGTGATGGGACCAGATGCCGTGATCTTCGTTTTCTGAATGTTGAGCTTTAAGCCAACTTTTTCACTCTCCTCTTTCACTTTCATCAAGAAGCTCTTTAGTCCTTCTTTACTTTCTGCCATAAGGGTGGTGTCATCTGCATATCTGAGGTTATTGATATTTCTCCCGGCAATTTTGATTCCAGCCTGTGCTTCTTCCAGCCCAGCGTTTCTCATGATGTACTCTGCATATAAGTTAAACAAGCAGGGTGACAATATACAGCCTTGACGCACTCCTTTTCCTATTTGGAACTAGTCTGTTGTTCCATGTCCAGTTCTAACTGTTGCTTCCTGACCTGCATACAGATTTCTCAAGAGGCAGGTCAGGTGGTCTGGTATTCCCATATCTTTAAGAATTTTCCACAGTTTGTTGTGATCCACATAGTCAAAGGCTTTGGCATAGTCAATAAAGCAGAAATAGATGTTTTTCTGGAACTCTCTTGCTTTTTCCATGATCCAACAGGTGTTGGCAATTTGATCTCTGGTTCCTCTGCCTTTTCTAGAACCAGCTTGAACACCTGGAAGTTCTCAGTTCACGTACTGTTGAAGCCTGGCTTGGAGAATTTTGAGCATTACTTTCCTAGCGTGTGAGATGAGTGCAATTGTGGGGTAGTTTGAGCATTCTTTGGCATTGTCGTTCTTTGATATTGAAATGAAAACTGACCTTTTCCAGTCCTGTGGCCACTGCTGAGTTTTCCAAATTTGCTGGCATATTGAGTGCAGCACTTTCACAGCATCATCTTTTAGGATTTGAAACAGCTCAACTGGAATTCCATCACCTCCACTAGCTTTTTTCGTAGTGATGCTTCCTAAGGCCCAATTGACTTCACGTTCCAGGATGTCTGGCTCTAAGGAGTGATCACACCATTGTGATTATCTGGGTCGTGAAGCTCTTCTTTGTACAGTTCTTCTGTGTATTCCTGCCACCTCTTCTTAATATCTTCTGCTTCTGTTAGATCCTTACCATTTCTGTCCTTTATTGAGCCCATCTTTGCATGAAATGTTCCCTTGATATCTCTAATTTTCTTGAAGAGTTCTCTAGTCTTTCCCATTCTATTGTTTTCCTCTATTTCTTTGCACTGATCACTGAGGAAGGCTTTCTTATCTCTCCTTGCTATTCTCTGGAACTCTGCATTCAAATGCTTATATCTTTCCTTTTCTCCTTTGCTTTTTGTTTCTCTTCTTTTCACAGCTGTTTGTAAGGCTTCCTTAGACATCCATTTTGCTTTTTTGCATTTCTTTTTCTTGGGGATGGTCTTGATCCCTGTCTCCTGTACAATGTCATGAACCTCCGTCTATAGTTAATCAGGCTCTCAATCTCATCCCTTAAATCTATTTCTCACTTCCACTGTATAATCATAAGGGATTTGGTTTAGGTCACACCTGAATGGTCTAGAGGTTTTCCCTACTTTTTTCAATTTAAGTCTGAATTTGGCAATAAGGAGTTCATGATCTGAGCCACAGTCAGCTCCCGGTCTGGTTTTTGCTGACTGTATAGACTTCTCCATCTTTGGCTGCAAAGAATATAATCAATCTGATTTTGGTGTTGACCATCTGGTGATGTCCATGTGTAGAGTCTTCTCTTGTGTGGTTGGAAGAGGGTGTTTGCTATGACCAGTGTCTCCTCTTGGCAAAGCTCTATTAGCCTTTGCCCTGCTTCATTCCACATTCCAAGGCCAAATTTGCCTGTTACTCCAGGTGTTTCTTAACTTCTTACTTTTGCATTCCAGTCCTCTATAATGAAAAGGACATCATTTTTGGGTGTTAGTTCCAAAAGGTCTTGTAGGTCTTCATAGAACCATTCAACTTCAGTTTCTTCAGTGTTACTGGTCGGGGCATAGACGTGGATTACTGTGATATTGAATGGTTTGCCTTGGAGACGGACAGAGATCATTCTGTGTTTTTGAGACTGCACCCAAGTACTGCATTTTGGACTCTTTTGTTGACCATGATGGCTACTCTATTTCTTCTGAGGGATTCCTGCCCGCAGTAGTAGATATAATGGTCATCTCAGTTAAATTCACCCATTCCAGTCCATCTTAGTTCTCTGATTCCTAGAATGTTGATGTTCACTCTTGCCATCTCCTGTTTGACCACTTCCAATTTGCCTTGATTCATAGACCTAACATTCCAGGTTCCTATAAAATGTTGCTCTTTACAGCATCAGACCTTGCTTCTATCACCAGTCACATCCATAACTGGGTATTGTTTTTGCTTTGGCTCCATCCCTTCATTCTTTCTGGAGTTATTTCTCCACTGATCTCCAGTAACATATTGGGCACCTACAGACCTGGGGAGTTCAATTTTCAGTGTCCTATCTTTTTGCCTTTTCATACTTTTCATGGGGTTCTCAAGGCAAGAATGCTGAAGTGGTTTGCCATTCCCTTCTCCAGTGGACCACATTCTGTCAGCCCTCTCCACCATGCCCGCCCGTCTTGGGTAGCCCCACATGGCGTGGCTTAGTTTCAGTGAGTTAGACAAGGCTGTGGTCCGTGTGATCAGATTGGCTGGTTGTCTGTGATTGTGGTTTCCGTCTGTCTGCCCTCTGATGCCCTCTCTCAGTGCCTGCCATCTTACTGGGGTTTCTTTTACCCTGGACGTGGGTATCTCTTCACGGCTGCTTCAGCAAAGCGCAGCTGCTGCTCCTGACCTTGGGCCTGCCGCATCGCCTCACAGCCCATTGTGGCGAGCGGCCGAGAGGAGGTGCCCCACGTCCCAGGTCAGTGACGGAGATGATGCCGGTGGAAGCCGAACAGCGGCAGGACTGTACTTAATGCCCCGGGGCCGAGCGCCTGAGATGGTCACCGCGGTAAGCCCTAGGTGCCTTTTTACTATAATTAAAGACAAAGTAAACAAAGCCTTAGTGAGTCCATTCTTTCCGGAAGATTCCATGGCCAGATGATTTCTTTTTAAGTCCCTCTGGAAGAAGATGAAGAAGATGTGGCCAAGTGCCAGCACCAAACGTGGAACCCAGCGCGTCACGAAGGGAGTAGACGGCGGTTGTGTAAAATCTAGCCCCTCCTAGCGGAGGTGGGGCTCACAGGGCAGGCCCCCGAGAGCTGCCGCAGGCGACCTGCAGCCGCATCACCGCACCCAGCGCCCTGTCCACCCGGGCCCCGGCACCCACGGCTCCCTGCACCATCCCCGGCCTCCAGGCCCCAGCAGCGGGGTCAGAGGTGCTCCTTGGAACCTGACCGTGGGCTTGCAGCCCCGGGTCTGAGGGCCCCCAGCCAGGCCCCCACCTCACTGCAGGCTCCCCGACCCCCCGCAGGCCTGCGCCCTTCTGCTCAGGGCCTTTCCATGGCCACTTCTGCAAAGCTGGCCTTCACTTAACTGTCGCCCGTTTTGTGCCCGCTCACCCTCACTCACTGCCCGGGACACCGCGCCCACCTCCTGCATGCCTGGAAAGACCTTCCTTCAGACCAGCAGTCCCAAAGAGAGGCCCCATGAGTCCAGAGGTCCCTGAGCCCCTGGGCCAGACTCCTTTCCCCAAGAACATCAGGGTGTCACAGGCTTCTCCACTGAGGTGACGCCTGCACAGTGACATGAAAGCTGCTGGTGGGCG
This sequence comes from Ovis aries, assembly GCF_016772045.2. Classification (NCBI taxonomy): domain Eukaryota; kingdom Metazoa; phylum Chordata; class Mammalia; order Artiodactyla; family Bovidae; genus Ovis; species Ovis aries. The sequence continues at coordinate 225,100,086 of NC_056056.1, forward strand.
CCAAGCCCCCCACCCTCCACCCGGTGCCCCGCTCTCCTGGGGCCTGGGCCCCCCACCCCACACCCCACACCCGGTGCCCCCCACCCAGTGCCCCCGCTCTCCTGGGGCCTGGGCCCCCCACCCGGCGCTGGACGTGGGTGAGGGTTGGTCGGATGGAGAGGGTGGCGGCCAGCCTTGCGGGGTGACGGCGCTGCAGCGCGTGCAGACCTCGGGTCGTGACGCTGCACACCTGGAACATCAGATAGAGAATCCCACAGCGGCTCCACCACAGGGTCATGGGAAAGAAGAGAGGCGAGCAGGCGCGGCGGTGCCCGCTCCATCGTCAGGCCCCGGAACCCGCCCGGCCTCCTCCCGGGCCCTGCAGGGCGGCTGCTCCCTCCGTCCTGGCCTGACCTCCCCGGGGTCCTGTGTCCAGGGGTCCGGCCGTGAGGGTCCCGCAGGGGGAGGCACTCACCCTTTCAGAATTAAAGGGACTCCCTGCTGAGCTCATCGTGCACACTACTTTCATCGGGAGTGAAACGTCAAGTCTTATTTGATGAAGTACTAATTCTTGCTTCTGTATTTTCACTCAATATGTGGCTTCAGTGTTTTCCATTGACGTGCCAGTACTGAATGTGGTAGTTTCCTGCTAGGCTTGACTTACTGGGATTTCACTTCTGTGTTTCCAGGGTATTTTTCTTTCCTTTCTGATCCTGGTGTCAGCGCTGTGCCAGTCTCATGAAACACCGCAGGCCTCCGCAGAGACCCTCCTCCTAAGACCCCCCGGCAGCCCCCTACCTAACGCTCGGTCCTGGGAGGGCGGGGGAGGAGGGGTCCTGTCCCCATCTCTGCTCTTCTGAAGGGTGCGTGTCGCTTGCTGCCGCTTGGCTTTCGGCCGGGACCCAGTGCACACTGTCCCCGGTTTTCCGCGATACGAATCCTTTGTGGACCGTACTATGAAAACGACAGAAAGACGCTTTATTCCTGTTCGGTGCACCTCGCCTTGAGCTCCATTCTGTCTAATGATAACTTTAGTGTGTCTGCTCTGCTGGTTGGCGGTCGCCTGGTATACGTTTTATTCTTCATGTTTCACCATCTTTTAGGTTGTCCCTTATCACACGGGATGGGGTCACGCCTGCACTCAATTTGAGAGTCTCCGTCTTTAAATAGAAGCCATCCAGCCGGCCGCTGTGCCTTGGGCCCCACGTGCCGTGGTCCAGCCCTCCCTCCCACACGTCCTATCTTCACATTCCCCAGCTCTGCGTTTCTTGGCCATTGCTGGATGGAGCTTTCTCCATTCCATTTCTCCCTCTGGAGAGTTATCTATCCAATTTCTAGTGGTTACCCTAATTTTTAAAAATAGGTTACCCAGGTTTTTAAAATAGAACATGCTCATTATAAAAACTTAAGGCAACACGAAATGAAAGGAGAGGATTAAAATCTAAAACGCTGCCACGCACACCCTGGTGAACGCAACACAGCTCCCGACACCTGCCAACCGTCCCTGGAGGAAGAGCGGACGGGCAAGCGGGCAGAGCCGGGTGCAGAAGCAGCTTCCCACAGCAGACGCGAGTCTCCACCAAGACTGCTACGTTCTACTCTAAGCAGATTTTTTTTTTAAGTGAAAGTGGAGAAATTTCTAGAATATGTTCTTCCTTCTTGAAAGTTCCTCTAAGATCCCACCGAACCAGGATAGGGAGGAGAAATTACAAGAACATAGTAAGAGGTTGGAGTACTGAGAGGTCGCATGGCTTTCCTTCTAAAGCCCTGTAGTTACTCATTGGCCCTGGGTGTGAGGAAACTTCCTGCCTCTCTGCCCCGCTCCTGAGCATCATGAAGAGCCTGCCCGCCACACTCTCGGTCCCCTGCACCTGCCCGCTGTTCCCGCACGGCTGTCTCTGCCCTGCGTCCCCAGCTCCCTTGGGAACTGCCCGGCTTGACTGTGTTTTGCGGTCATGTGGCCCTGTGTTGGTCGTTCCAGGTCTTTTCAGGCTTTGAATGCAACTGACATTTTCCTTCCATTTTATTTTCTTTATTGTGGTAAAAATACTTATAACGTGAAATGTACCATCTTAGCCATCTTTCAGTATGAGATCAGTGGCTTTAAGTACCTTCACACTGCTGTCCAAACCATCACCACCATCACCTCCAAAACTCCATCACCACATCACCTCCAAAACTCCATCACCACCATCACCTCCAAAACTCCATCACCACCATCACCTCCAAAATTTTCTCATCCTCTCAAACTGACACACTGCCCCATTAAACACTCACTCCCTATCTCCTGCCCCAGCCCACAGCCCCTGCCGTCCACTCTCTGTCTCCGTGAATCTGACTCTCCCTTGGAGCAGCAGGATCACATCATACTTGTCCTTTTGTGACTGGTTTATTCCACGGAGCACAGTGTTGTTCCGGTTCATCCGTGTTGTAGCAGGGACCCAAATTCCAGGCCTCTTGAAGGCTGGATAATATTCCCTTGTGCGTGGGGACCATGCTTTGTCCTCCATCCACTGGCCCGTGGACGCTTGGGCTGCTCCAGCTCTGGCTGTGGTCACCAGGCTGCTGAACGCAGTGTACAAACGCCTGCCCGAGCCGCTGACTCCACTCCTTCGGGGGACGCCCCACGTAAAGGGCTGGAGCTTCCCTGGTGGCTCAGGTGGTAAAGGATCTGCCTGCATTCACTTTGTGGGTGCATCCCCTCGAGTGGAACTGCCGGGTCACACGGTAATTCCGTGTGTGATTCTTGAGGCGCCTCCGTGCAGCCTTTCGCGGGGCCACGGCGTTTGCCCGCAGCGGTGCACAGAGGCCCAGCCCCCCGCACGCCCCCAGCCCTCGCTCTGCCCTGCTTTGCCTAGCTGGCACCATGAGGGGTGTGCGGTGGGTTCTCGTGCGGCTGTTTTTTTCTTTTTCTCCATGCGGCTTTGGTTTGCATTTCCCTGATGATCAGTGGTTTACACCTTCCTTGAAGAAATACCCTCTCAAGTATTTTGCCCGTTTTTAATCACCTGTTTCTTTTCTGTTGTCGAGTTGTAAGAATTCTTTATTTATTCTGGACACTAGACCCTCGTCTGATACATAACTTGCAAATATCTTCTCCTATTCCATGGGTTTTCTTCCACTCTGTTGACAGTGTCTTTGATGCACAAAAGAACACTAAATTTGGTGAAGTCTAATTTATCTATTTTTTATTCTGCTGCCTGTTGGTATCACGTCCAAGAACTCAGTGCCAACCCATTAACGTGAAGGTTTTCCTCTTTGTTTTCTTCTAAGAGTTTATGGTTTTAGCTCTTCCGTTTAGGCCTTTGACCATTTGGAGTTCATTTTTGTATATGGTGTTGGGTAAAGATCCAACTTCGTTCTTTCACACGTGACATCCAGCTTTCCTGGCATCATTTGTTGAAAAAAAACTGTCCTTTCCCCATTGAATGGTCTTGGCACCCTTGCTGGGGATCACCTGGCCGTCTCTGCCAAGCGATTGTCTGTCCTCACCTATGGGTCTGTATGCTGGTCGTCATGCCAAACTGCTTGATTACTGCAGCTTCGTAGTAACTTTCGAAACCAGTGTGAGTTCAACTTTGTTCTTCTTTTTTTAGATGGTTTTAGCTATTCTAGGTCTCCAGACTCCATATGAGATTTAGGATAAATTGCTTTTTTTTTTTTTCAGCAAAAAAAAAAAATGACACTGTGATTTTCATATAGGTTGCATTGAACCTGCAGATCACTTTGGACAGTACTGACCTCTTAATAATTTTCAGTCTTCCAAGACATGGACACAGGATGTCTTTCTACTTACATCTTTGTTAATTTCTCTCAGCAACATTCTGTAGTTTTCCGTGCATGAGTCCTCCACCTCCTTGTTAATTCCTAAGCATTTCAATTTTTTTGATGCTATCATAAATGGAATTGTTAACTTCCTTTCGGATTGTTCACTATTGCTGTACAGAAATGCGGCTGATTTTGGGGTGCTGATTTTGTATCCTGCAAATTTGCCGAATTTTAAAAGAGCTTTTGTGGAGTCTTTACAGCTTTCTACATTTAAAATCATGTCGCGTGCAAGCAGAGGTTAATTTTACGTCTTCCTTTCCACCTCGGGTGGCTTTCCTTTCCTCTTCCCCCGATGGCTTTGGCTGGCACGTCTGTGCTATGTTGGACTGAGGTGATGGAATTGGGCCTCATGCCTTGTCCCTGACCCCATCGGTCAGGGGCCGTCAGTTGTGCTGTCTGCTGTGGGTCTGTTCATACGGGCATTACTGGGTCACGGTAGTTTACCTCTGTTCCTAGTTTGTTGAGTGTTTTCCTCAGTTAGATTTTTTTAAAACTGAAATATATAACTGGCATACAATTCTGCACCAGTTTCAGGTGTACAACACAGGCGCTTCACATTTACTTACAAGACGGCCGTCACGAGCGTCGGGCATCTCACCACGGAAGTCGGGACGGCCGCCACGAGCGTCGGGCATCTCACCACGGAAGTGCACCTTCTGCGCCGTCGGGACGGCCGTCACGAGTGTCGGGCATCTCACCATGGAAGTGCACTTTCTGCGCCGTCGGGACGGCCGCGCGCTCCTCCTCTCTTTGTTCACTCTGCTCCTGTGGCTCATCTTGACTCTCCTCCGCAGCAGGGTCGCCCGAACACTGGCCAGCTGAGCGTGGCCTCTGGGACCCGAGCAGCGCCACCACCACGGCCACACTCAGAGCACAGCGGTCATGGAGGCCCCCTTCTCCAAGACCAGTCGTGTCTGCCAGCCCCTGGTCGAGGGGTCCGAGCGGCACAGAACAAAAAGCCGCAGAGAAACGAGGATGTAGGGGCCGGGGCGATAGGAGCCAGGACCAGCGCCAGTCCACGCCCAGAGGAGCACAGGTGGGGCACATGACCCTGCTGAGGCGAGCTCCAGGGGGACAGTGCCCCAGGGGTCCAGGGCAGGAGCCGCAGAAAGACCCCTGAGCGCCCCCACCCCAGCCATCTGCACCCTCAGGCTGGGTCAGCGCATTCCGGCATCTCAAGAGCTCACACCTGCACAGGGGTAGACCCCCACGTGCGGGTTGGGTGATGAGTGGCGTTTAAAGATATTCCTCAGGGCCCTTCACCCCAAGAGACCCCGGAAGACATCAGTTCACAGATGACCCAAGAAAGAGGGCAGGTTGAGGGTCTCGTGGCAAAGACTACTTCCAACTGAACTGCTGAGGGAAGTGTGTCCTGAGAGGGGCTGGTCCCTGGGGCCCGGAGAAGGAGGTGGCCAGCCCCGAGCGGGGCCACGTGGCGTGACCCTCGCCCCACCCGAGTCTGGTCCCCGAGAGCGAGAGAGGCACTGTCCGCGGTGCTGAGCAGCCCAGCTCCGGCCATAGGAAGTCGCACAGTCACTCTCCAAAGCCTTGCGGGTGACACGGGGCTGGGAATGTTTAGGGATGGACCTGGGGCACACGAGGACATGCCAACAGGGAAAGGGGTACTTCCACAAGGGGCGGGGGGACGATGGGGCTCACACAGACGGGGATCCTGCTCAGCCCCCGTTCTCGGGGTCACGGGGGCTGGGGAGTGCAGGCACCATCCAGGAACTGACGGGACACAGCTGTCGGCCCATAGCCACCAAAGTACCAGCAACCCCAAGGCCCTAGCTTCCGTCCCCCTCGGGTGAGGCGCCCATGAGGCCTGAGCTCTGGCAGGGGCAGTGCAGCGCTGGACAGAGCCCGAGCAGGGGGCTGGCAGTGGACAGTTGGGGCTTCAAGCCACGTGAGAGGAAGGCCAGGGGAAGACAAGCCACGCGCGTCCATGAGAATTGGCAGCGAGGGCTCAGGGCAGCGGGCAAGGGAAAGGGGGGCCACTGGCTGGGCAGCCTTGCTGGTCTTCAGCTTGGGGAAAGAAGATACTTTCTGGATGACAGAATTGTGCAGAAACAGACCAGGCGCTTCTGCGAAGGAGTGAGCTGCCTGTCCGTTCTGCAGGAGCTGGCAGACACATCGCATTAGGCCACAAAGAAGGGTGGGTGCCACCTGGAGAGACAGGTGAGCCACGGTGTCCTCGCCCCAAAGTCACCCTTGACCTCTGAGGCCTGGGGCCTGCCTGCACCCTGACCCTGGAGCCAAGGTTCTGCCGCTGTTGACAGGAACAGTTTGCAGCTGTGTGCCTATATTGGCTCTCCAAGCCGGCTATTTATAACCCCTTCCAAACGGAACTATAAGGAAATGTGTTGGCAATTTTGTCTTTATTTCATAAAACACAGGATGAGGCCAAATGGGAGTCGGTTTCCGAATGAGCACAATTACAGATCTGAAAAATCGAGTTCACTTTCAGCTGCAAATATTATTTAGAGGAAATCTCTTGTTTTGTGAAAAGAAGCTGTGTGTTGACAAATTTATTTGCCTCAAATTCTGGAGGGTTTAAAGCTCCCAGAGTCAGGGCTCTACCTTGAGCTGGGGGCTTGGATCCCACCTTCCGGGGACTCTCTCCCCTTTGGAGCTGGTTCAGGGTGACATCACCAGGTCACACGCAGCTGGAAAGGAGTGCTCCTCCGCACCACCACCCCCCCCCCACTGCCCCTGGAAGACCAGCCCACGCAGCGTCAGGTTCATGAGAGTGCTCCTGTCCCCCCACCACAGCTCAGCCCCCGGCTCCCCAACGCAGGTACAAGTGGCCCCGTCCACCACCCGGAGACCCACCAGCTGCCCCCTCCTTCCAGACCCGCAGTCGGAGCACCCTGCCCCACCTCCACCTCACAGGACCCCCGAGGGCCCCGGGGGTCCACAGGCTCCTCCTCTAGTTGGGACAAAGGCCTTCCGTCCTCCACTTCCTCGTTCCCAGTGGTCCCTCCTCAAAAGTCACCCCCTCACAGCCCTCGTCCACTGCCTGAGACACAACCGCGCCTGCTCACACCACTGACCCGCCAGCCCCTGCCTGTATGTTTCCTGCCCCAGGAACTGCATCCACACTGTCTATCTCCCCACCATGTCAGCTGCCTCTCCCGGTGCCAGCTGCAGCCCAGGAAGACTTCCTGGAGGCAGCATTTTCAATGTCAACCTAGACACATGGAGAGAGTGGTCACCCTCTGGGCTCAGGCTCCTCTCAGTCATGGGACTGGGAGGCAGTGGCCTGCGGGTATGTAGCTAGAGCATCCTCCCCCGTGGACAGAGACGCCCGGGGCCCATGCAGGCAAAGGCACAGTCAGAGGCCAGATGCGAGCCCAAGGCTGGAGGGGGTGGAGCTGCCCACCACCCACCTCTCGGCCAGAGTCAGACCCACCTTCGCAGGACCTGTGACCTGGGAGCTCCCCAACGGCTCGCCCTCCTGCTGGCCTCAGGGTCCTGCCCTCGGGGCCCGTCAGCATGTGACCCCATGTGGAATTCGTCTTGAGCACACCCTTGAGGACCAGCAGGGTGGACAGGAGAAAGCCACCAAACGTGGGCCCCAGGTCCTCACTGTGTGACCCCAGGCAAGTCACTGAACTCCTCTGGGCCTGTCTCCTCTCCTGGAAAATGGTCAGGAGGGCAGCTCTGTGCTGTGGTATGAAAAGAATTGGCTGCATGGAAGTCAGTTGGCCAGGTGTCTGGAACACAGTAGCCCTTAGTCATATGGCATGAATGAGTGGGTGCCTGGATGGGCCATCAGACAGTGGAGGAGAGGATGATGGGCGGTGGGTGGTGGGTGGGTAGATGGGCGGATGGAAGAGTGGATGGATGGATGGGTGAGGCGGGGAGGTGGGTGGATGGATGGATGGGTGGATGGATGGGTGGATGGATGGATGGGTGAATGGTTGAAGGGACGAATGGAGAGATGGATGGTGCGTGGATGGATGGATGGATGGGTGGATGGAGAGGTGAAGTGAAGAACGGAGAGATGGGTAGGTGGAGGGATGGATGGATGGGTGGATGGTTGAAGGGACGAATGGAGAGATGGATGGTGTGTGGATGGATGGATGGATGGGTGGATGGATGGATGGGTGGATGGATGGATGGATGGGTGGATGGGTGGATGGATGGATGGGTGGATGGATGGATGGGTGGATGGATGGATGGGTGGATGGTTGAAGGGATGAATGGAGAGATGGATGGTGTGTGGATGGATGGATGGATGGATGGGTGGATGGATGGACGTGTGAGGCAAGGGGGTGGATGGATGGATGGGTGGATGGAGAGGTGAAGTGAAGAACGGAGAGATGGGTAGGTGGATGGATGGATGGATGGGTGGATGGTTGAAGGGACGAATGGAGAGATGGATGGTGTGTGGATGGATGGATGGATGGGTGGATGGATGGGTGGATGGATGGATGGATGGGTGGATGTGTGAGGCGAGGGGGTGGACAGATGGATGGGTGGATGGACAGATGAAATGAAGAATGGAGAGATGGGTAGGTGGATGGATGGATGGATGGGTGGATGGATGGACGTGTGAGGCGAGAGGATGGATGGATGGGTGGACGGACAGTTGAAGGGATGAATGGAGAGATAGGTGGTGGGTGGATGGATGCAGGAAGGACCAAAGAAAGAGCATTCCAGCCCATCACACTGCCATCTCATCACAGCACCGCCCCCAAGATGATGCGCTTTGCTCAGAGGCATGAGGTGGCCGGCTCACCTGTGACGCCCAGGTTTCCACAGCACTGGACACCCAGAGAGCCTTGTCCTCCCACACAGCAGCCCGCGGGGCCTGGGCTGTCTGCTTTGTCTTTATTCTGGGGCGAGAGGCCGGCGTCCCTGCCAGGAGAGAAAAGAAGGGCCAGATCACACATGCGCACAACCTCACCGCCAGGCTAATGAGAAGTAGCGATAAAATACTTGCAGGAGCCAGAGAGAAATGCACAGCTACCCCAGCTCCAGCCCTTCTGTCTTTAAAATTATGGTTAGTAATTAGCAGAGAATTTTGACTTAAAAAAAAACAAGAGTAATAAGACATTTAATGGTTTCCAAACTAATTACAAATATGGCCATAATTGGAAAAGCAACTCCATAAAAATGATAGCTTGGCTCACAGGAGAAACAGTACGTGCATGGCCCGTGGACGTCAGGCCTCCTTTAATCTCCGGGGCCCAGAGGCTGAATGCCCTCCGGTCCGTGCCCTTCTGCTCCAGCCTCCGGGGGGCGGGGGGTGCGGGTAAAGGAGCTTTTAGTATAGCTCTCATTTTTATACTTAATGGCTTTATTGAAGTATAACTCACATATTATTCAACTCACCCATTTAAAGTGTGCAATTCAATGCCTTTTCGTATATTTATAGAACGCTGCGACTACCGCCACCTCAATTTCAGAGTATTTTTATCAACCCCAGACCCCACCCCCCGCTCTTGTCAACCACTAACCTCTGCCTCTCATAGAAGTGTCCGCTCCAGACGGTTCGTGTAGTGAATCGTACGGTACACGGTCCTTGATCCTGGCTTCCGTCGCTGAGCGTATCATTGTCAAGGTTCGTCCACACCGTGGTGTGCCGTCGCTTCGTTACTTTCTGTGGCTGAGTAATAGTCCATTCTGCGGCTGCACCACGTCGTGTTCGCTCATCTGTCCTCTGACAGACATCCGGACGGCTTCCATTCCTTGGCTGTCACAGATAATGCTGACATACAAGTTTCTGTGGGCATGTTTCCACTTCTCTTGGATGTACACCTAGGAGTGGAATTTCAGGGTCATCTGGTAACTTGACATGTGACCGTTGGAAAAAGGGCAAAAGTGTTTTTCCAAGAGGTTATAGCCTTTGTCATTCTGATCAGCAAAGCAGAGCTTGTGTCCCTTAGGTGCTGTCCCTTAGGTGCCGGCCATCCTCCTGGCTTGGAGGTCGTGTCTCTTTGTGGCTTTGATTTGCACTTTCCTGATGACCAATACTGGAGAAGGCAATGGCACCCGACTCCAGTACTCTTGCCTGGAAAATCCCATGGATGGAGAAGCCTGGTAGGCTGCAGTCCATGGGGTTGCTGGGAGTCGGACACGACTGAAGCGGCTTAGCAGCAGCAGCAGCAGATAACTAATATAATAACGTTGAGCATCTTTTCATATGCTTACTGTCCATTTACATATCTTCTTTGAAGAAACATCTTTCGGATCCTTTACTCATTTTTCAATCAGTTATCATTTCTTACTGAATTGTAATGGTACCTCAGTGATAATAAGGAGAAGGGGAGTAGAGGATGAGATGGTTGGATGGCATCACCGACTCACTGGAGATGAGATTGAGCAAACCCCAGGAGACAGTGACGGACAGGGAGGCCTGGCGTGCTGCAGTCCATGGGGTCGCAGAGAGTCGGGCGTGACTGAGCGCCTGAACGGCGACAACGATTCCGTATGTAATTCTTACATATTCCAGACACAAATCACTATCAGATATAAGATTCGTAAAGACCTACTCCAGTTCTCTGGGTTGTCTTTTTATTTTGTTGATGGGGTCCTTTGATACACAGATCTTTTAGTTTTGGTGAAGTCCAACTTATCTATGCTTTCCTTTGCTGCTTGTGTGTTCGGTGTCCATTTAAGAAACCATTACCTTATCCAAGGTCATGATGATGTATACCTATTTCCTTTCAAGAGTTTTATAATTTTAACTCTTACAGTTGGATCCTTGATTCATTCTGGTTTAATTTTTGCATGTGGTCTGAGGTAGGAAGCCAAATTTATTTTTTTGCATAAGCTTATCCTGTTGTTCCAACACTATTAGTTGAAAACTGTTCTTTTCCTCCTAGGAATGGTCTTCAGTTCAGTTCAGTTCAGTTCAGTCACTCAGTCGTGTCCGACTCTTTGCGACCCCATGAATCGCAGCACGCCAGGCCTCCCTGTCCATCACCATCTCCCGGAGTTCACTCAGACTCACGTCCGTCGAGTCCGTGATGCCATCCAGCCATCTCATCCTCTGTCATCCCCTTCTCCTCCTGCCCCCAATCCCTCCCAGCATCAGGGTCTTTTCCAATGAGTCAACTCTTCGCATGAGGTGGCCAAAGTACTGGAGTTTCAGCTTTAGCATCATTCCTTCCAAAGAAATCCCAGGGCTGATCCCCTTCAGGATGGACTGGTTGGATCTCCTTGCAGTCCGAGACTCTCAAGAGTCTTCTCCAACACAACAGTCCAAAAGCATCAATTCTTCGGCACTCAGCCTTCTTCACAGTCCAACCCTCACATGCATACATGACCACAGGAAAAACCATAGCCTTGACTAGACGGACCTTAGTCGGCAAAGTAATGTCTCTGCTTTTGAATATGCTATCTAGGTTGGTCATCACTTTTCTTCTAAGGAGTAAGCGTCTTTGGCACCTGTCAAAAATCAGTTGACTTCCAGGGTAAGGTCTTTTTAACATTCTGGTTTTTTAATTCATGCATTCATTTCTGGCTGTGCTGGGTCTCTGCACTGCGAGAGGGCTCCCTCTGGTTGCAGTGAGCAGGGGCTGCCCTCCAGCTGCGGGGTGGGGCCTCTGCTTGTGCAGGCCTCCCCTGCTGTGGAGCGCCAGCCCTGGGGCACCAGGCTCAGTAGCCGTGCTGGACGGGCTTCGTGCCCCCAGCACGTGGGGCCCTCCCAGGCCGGGGCCTGCGCGCGTGCCCGGCATCAGCAGACAGACTCTCGAGCCCGGGCTGCCGGGCAAGCCGCACCGCGAGCTCTCACTGCCGCTTTCTGGCTCCCCCTTCTCGCGGAGGCACCACACTGACTCCAGACCAGGAAAGAGGCCCCTCCTCTGTGTTCTTCCTCTTTCAAGACGGCTTTACCCTATTCAGGGTCCCTCAAGAGGCCATAGGACCTGTAGAAGGACCTTTCTGTTTCTACAAAGAAGGCAGCTCAGACTTTGGTCGGCATGACCGTCTGCAGGCCGGCCGGGGGTATTGCCATCCTGGGCTTTCCTGGTGGCTCGGGTAAAGAATCCACCTGCAATGAGGGAGACCAGGGATCGATCCCGGGGTGGGGAAGATCCCCTGGAGGAGGGCGTAGTAACCCACTTCAGTATTCTTGCCTGGAGAATCCCCACGGACAGAGGAGTTTAGCAGGCTACGGTCTGGGGTTGCAAAGACTCAGACACGACGGAGCAACTAACACTTTCACAATGCCACTTTAATAATATTAAATTTTCTGACCATGAACACGTCTTTGCATTTATTTAGATCTAATTTATTTCAACAATGTGTTATAGCTTTCAGAGTACAAGTTTTGCTCTTCTTTGGTTAAATTTATTCCTAAGTGTTTTGTTATTTTGATACTATTATAGGTGCAATTGTTTTCCTGATTCCATTTTCACTCTGCTCAGTGCTAGGGTGGAGAAACACAATCTCCTTCTGTGTTTGGCTCTGTGTCCTGCAGCCTTTCTGAACTTGTCTGTTAGCTCTAACAGGTCTCCTCCCCATCTGTCGGTCTGCCAAGCCGCCCACCTCCTCAGGCATCACACCCAGCCTGTGAGGCTCAGCTGATGCTCTGCTGCTTTCCCTGCTGGGTCGTAGGGCACTCAGCAGGTAATACAACTAAACCCAGGCAGGGGCATTGCTGAGCCCATCTTTGAGGTTTGCTCTTGCCCAGGGGGCCCTTCTCATCTCTTTCCATGGTTCTTTCTAGCGGCCCACGGGGTATCGAGTGCGATTAATTAAGAAGAGTTACTCTTTTCCAGCTGTCTGAGGAGGCCTTACAAATATCTGTGAAAAGAAGAGAAGTGAAAAGCAAAGGAGAAAAGGAAAGATATGCCCATTTGAATGCAGAGTTCCAAAGAATAGCAAGGAGACATAAGAAAGCCTTCCTCAGTGATCAGTGCAAAGAAATAGAGGAAAACAATAGAATGGGAAAGACAAGAGATCCCTTCAAGAAAATTAGAGATACCAAGGGAATATTTCATGCAAAGATGGGCACAATTAAGGACAGAAATGGTATGGACCTAACAGAAGCAGAAGATATTAAGAAGAGGTGGCAAGAATACACAGAAGAACTATACAAAAAAGATCTTCACGACCCAGATAATCACGATGGTGTGATCACTCACCTAGAGCCAGACATCTGAGAATGCGAAGTCAAGTGGGCCTTAGGAAGCGTCACTATGAACAAAGCTAGTGGAGGTGATGGAATTCCAGTTGAGCTATTTCAAATCGTAAAAGATGATTCTGTGAAAGTGATGTACTCAATATGCCAGCAACTTCGGAAAACTCAGCAGTGGCCACAAGACTGGAAAAGGTCAGTTTTTGTTCCAATCCCAAAGAAAGGCAATGCCAAAGAATGTTCAAACTACCGCACAATGGCACTCATCTCACACGCTAGTAAAGGAATGCTCGAAATTCTCCAAGCCAGGCTTCAGCAATATGTGAACCGTGACTTTCAGATGTTCAAGCTGGTTTCAGAAAAGGCAGAGGAACCAGAGATCAAATTGCCAACATCTGTTGGATCATTGAAAAAGCAAGAGAGTTCCAGGAAAACATCTATTTCTGCTTTATTGACTATGCCAAAGCCTTTGACTGTGTGGATCACAATAAACTGGACAATTCTTAAAGAGATGGGAATACCAGACCACCTGACCTGCCTCTTGAGAAATCTGTATGCAGGTCCGGAAGCAACAGTTAGAACTGGACATGGAACAACAGACTGGTTCCAAATAAGAAAAGGAGTATGTCAAGGCTGTATATTGTCACCCTGCTTATTTAACTTATATGCAGAGTACATCATGAGAAACGCTGGACTGGAAGAAACACAAGCTGGAATCAAGATTGCCAGGAGAAATATCAATAACCTCAGATATGCAGATGACACCACCCTTATGGCAGAAAGTGAAGAGGAACTAAAGAGCCTCTTGATGAAAGTGAAAGTGGAGAGTGAAAAAGTTGGCTTAAAGCTCAACATTCAGAAAACTAAGACCATGGCATCTGGTCCCATCACTTCATGGGAAATAGATGGGGAAACAGTGGAAACAGTGTCAGACTTTATTTTTGGGGGCTCCAAAATCACTGCCGATGGTGACTGTAGCCATGAAATTAAAAGACACTTACTCCTTGGAAGAAAAGTTATGACCAACCAAGATAGCATATTCAAAAGCAGAGACATTACTCAGCCAACAAAGGCCCATCTCATCAAGGCTATGGTTTCTCCAGTAGTCATGTATGAATGTGAGAGTTGGACTATAAAGAAAGCTGAGTGCCAAAGAATTGATGCTTTTGAACTGTGGTGTTGGAGAAGACTCTTGAGAGTCCCTTGGACTGCAAGGAGATCCAACCAGTCCATCCTAAAGGAGATCAGTCCTGAGTGTTCATAGGAAGGACTGATGTTGAAGCTGAAACTCCAATACTTCGGCCACCTGATGCGGAGAGCTGACTCATTTGAAAAGACCCTGATGCTGGGAAAGATTGATGGCAGGAGGAGAAGGGGATGACAGAGGATGAGATGGTTGGATGGCATCACCAACTCAATGGACATGGGTTTGGGTGAGCTCCGGGAGTTGGTGATGGACTGGGAGGCCTGGCGTGCTGCGGTCCGTGGGGTCGCAGAGTCGGACACGACTGAGCGACTGGACTGAACTGAACCACTACAAAATCGAGCAGAACGTCCCAATTCTGCCCAAAGCTACTATTTAAACTTACCCTGCTGTATATCTCACGTTCGCCCCCAGCCTTCGAGTTCACAGGAATGGGTCACGGGCACTGCCCTGGCGGCTCGGTGGGTAAAAATCCGCCTGCCAGCGCAGGGGGCAGGAGTTTGACCCTCGGAAGATCCCACGTGCCAAGGGGCACCGACGCCCGTGTGCCACAACTGCTGAAGCCCAGGAGCCGCAAGCCTGCTCACCGCACCTGCTCGTGCAGTGGCATGGCCCAGAGAACACAAAATAGTAAATACATAAATTTTAAAGAAAAGGAACGAGCTGGGGTTGGTGACAGCCGCGAGCAGCCGGGCCAGCAAAGAGCACGTCTGCCACCTGGTGGCCGTGCCGGGGATGACACCACCCGCGGGAAAGCCCAGCCGGGGGAACCGGAAGACAGGAGTCCCCGCCCCGCGTGGCAGCGGCCGAGAGCAGGACGCCTTAGACGCTGCAGGAAACACCTGCTGGCGGCCACGCTCTCCTGGGGCTGGAGCTGACAGTCTACAGCCGGTCCCCTCTCAGCCTCCCTGCTGTCCCCCTGAGCCCGGCAGGCACGGAACAGATCCCGGAGAATGGGCCCCCAGGCCCAGCACTGGGTGGACAGGGAGGAGCCTGGGCCGCCCGAGACCACCAGGGCAAAGGGCTGGAAGGGAGCGGGCTCGGCTCCTCCGTGGGCAGGGCCTCCGTCAGCACCCACCTCCGCTTCCAGCCTCCCCTGAAGGCCCCAGGTCCCAGCGAGGATGAGCGAGGGTGAGAGCAGTGCCCGCAGACAGCACCTCTCCCCGGGCCTGAGGCCAGAGCCCAGCCCGGAGGCCGCGCTGGAGAGTGGGGCACATGGCGCCCGGTCAGGGCACCAGGTCAGATGGAGCAGGAGGGGCCGGGGCAGGAGGAGAGGGGCCCAGGCCCGCCACTCGGGAAAGCTGCCCTCCCTGCAGGGCTCACCCTGAGTTGCTTTTCTCCTTTATTCTTAGATCAGCCACTTCGCGTAAATTCGAGATCCTAGTCCTAAGTATCATATAATGCATTTTCTTGCTTTTAAGCAAAATTTACTTGTATTAATAAAAGTCACTGCATATGCACTGCAGTTAAGAAAACCCTCCTTATAAACAGAGCCTGAGCAATTTTACAGGTTGTCCTCGGAAACCCACCTCTGATAGTAAATGGCCCAGGGGGTCCCACCCAGAGCTCAGAGAAGCCCTGCCCTCTTGACACCCCGCCTGCATGCACGTATGCAGTAGGTGACTAATGTGCGCCGTGGGAGGCAGGCTGAAGAGGGCAGGAGTGTCCTCAGAGGGCCGGTCCTCACGGAGCCCCGGGCTGACCTGGGCCCCAGGAGCACCTGGACAGTGAGACCTCGGTGGGGGCAGCTTCTGAGGGCTGCACATACCTGAGGGGCCCCCGAGGGGCCGGCAGGATGGGGGGGCGGGCTGCAAAGGCCCCTCACGTCCAGGTCCAAGAGGACACCTGCCCCACGGCCCAGCTGCAGGACTCAGGGTCCCGTGGCATCCTGAGGGGATCTGAGGAGCCCCCAAGCCCTGCTGAACTACAAGCACAGCGGCAGAGCGCCCCGCTACCCTTGGACCCCACTGTTGCCGCGGCGGAGCATCCCGCTTCCCTTGGACCCCTCTGTCGCCGCGGGGTCACTTAGAATGGCGGTGTGCTTCAGACAAGGACACGTGAGCGCCACCGTGTACCTGCAGCCACTGCACAGGGGCTGAGAGACCGAGACAGCGGCTTGTCTATAAAGCTGGACCAGGACCACTTACTGGGCTCTCGTTCACGATGGAGTCAGACGGCTTCTTTTAAGTCCCTTCCGAGTGTTTTCTTGGGATGAGCGAGGGGCCCCTGCTGAGGCCACCCCTAGGGATGGATCAGGGTGACGAGTGTGGACTCGAAGGGAAGCAAATTTCTCCACCTCCTCAGAGATTAAGATCTGTAGGTGAAATATGAATCTGGAAAGACCCCCGAGCCGAGCTCTTCTGACAGTTTTAAAGGTGAGTGTTGGGGCTTGCCCGGTGGCTCAGTGGTGGAGTCTGCCTGCCAGCGCAGGGACACGGGTTCGACCCCTGGTCTGGGAAGATTTCACATGATGGGGAGCAACGAAGGCCACGCACTGCAGCTGCTGACCCTGGGCCCTGGGCCCCGGGCCCCACGCTCTGCCTCCCATCACAGCTGGAGAGCGGCCCCCATGCTCCACAACTAGAGGAGAGCCGCACAGCAACCGAGACGCAGAACAGCCAGAAATAAATGAGCGATTTTTGATACACGTGGAGGTTGCGCGTCTGGGCTTTTAGCCTGACAGGTAGCTGGCTTCCGAGGAGCAATGCTGACAGCTGGGTGGTGATCAGGGCTCCAGGAGGAAGTCGCCCAAATAAGCTGGTGCCCAGGAAGCTGTGCCGGGCCTCCTCCTGTCTTGCCCCTCCAGGCCGTGCATGCCCCACGTGGACGGGGCTCAAGCACGGGGCCTGTAGATGAGCTGGCAGGAGCTCCTTGGAGAAGCGGACAAGACTCAAACACCCCTCAGGTTGAGCAGTGGGTTTCACACCAAGAGCAAGAATGGAGATAACCCCTCACATAAAGCTGTGGCCTTGGGACCTGTGAGGGCTGCCCCGGGGTGGAGAGGGGCTTGACACAGCACCCACCTCCTCAGAGGGGCTGGCTGGCCCCCCAGTTCATTCCCAGAATCCAGGGAGCATGGGCATGGAGCATGCATCCACAGTGAAGTCAGCTAAGATGCTGGACACAGGTAAGGACCAGCTGTATCGCTGGATCCTGGCCGGACGGCTGGGTGTTCAGAGGGACCCCCGGGACACGACCAGGAAGCCTAGATATTCAGGTGGATGGCTGGGTGTTCAGGGGGACACCCAGGACATGACCAGGATCCCTAGATATTCAGGTGGATGGCTGGGTATTTGGGGGGACCCCCGGGATACAATCAGGAAGGCTAGATATTCAGAGGGACAGCTGGGTGTTCAGGGGGACCCCCCGGGACACGACCAGGATCCCTAGATATTCAGGTGGACGGCTGGGTGTTCAGGGGAATCCCCAGGACAGGACCAGAAAGCCTAGATATTCAGGTGGGCGGCTGGGTGTTCAGGGAGACCCCCAGGATACAATCAGGAAGGCTAGATATTCAGGTGGACGGCTGGTGTTCAGGGGGACACCCGGGATACAATCAGGAAGGCTAGATATTCAGGTGGACGGCTGGGTGTTCAGGGGGACCCCCGGGACACGACCAGGATGCCGTGGCCCATGGTCCTGGGGCCCCTGGAGGCAGAACGTAGATCGACATAGCTCACACCTCAAGATCCGCCAGTGTCAGGGTGGGGTGGGGTCCCAGAGCAGACCCTCTCAGGATCCTCCCTGCCCAGCTTGGCTCCCCCAAGAAGGGGGCCTCCTTCTGATCAGCCAGGCGCTGGGTGGCTCAGGAGGGTCTCCATGCCCAGGAGTGCAGCCACATGGCAGCCTGGCCCTGTCTCCACCCGCCCCCGGCTGGGTGCCAAGACTCAGCTCTAAGCTTCAGGAGAAGCAGGCAGAGCAGACCTCACGGCTGCTTTGCGTCTCCTGGGGACAAGCTCTCTCAGGTTCGTGCATCTGGGAGTATTTATTCTGTCTTCAATTTTGAAAGATATTTTAATGTGAAGAGCTCTTGGTTCCAGTATCTTACTGCAATACTTTCATAATGTTGACCCACTGAGTCCTGCTTGCTTATTTCTGAGCAGAACTTAGCTGTCATTTTTATCTTTGTTCTCCCTGCGTGTGGGATGTTCTCTTTCAGTTCAGTCCAGTCGCTCAGTCGTGTCCAAGTCTTTGCGACCCCAAGAACCAAAGCATGCAAAGCCTCCCTGTCCATCACCAACTCCCGGAGTTCACCCAAACTCATGTCCAATGAGTCGGTGATGCCATCCAGCCATCTCATCCTCTGTCGTCCCCTTCTCCTCCTGCCCCCAATCCCTCCCAGCATCAGGGTCTTTTCCAACGAGTCAGTTCTTCACATCAGGTGGCCAAAGTTTTGGAGTTTCAGCTTCAACATCAGTCCTTCCAATGAACACCCAGGACTGATCTCCTTTAGGATGGACAGGTTGGATCTCCTTGCAGTCCAAGGGACTCCTAAGAGTCTTCCCCAGCACCACAGTTCAGAAGCATCAATTCTTCGGCACTCAGCTTTCTTTATAGTCCAACTCTCACATCCATACATGACCACTGGAAAAACCATAACCTTGATGAGACGGACCTTTGTTGACAAGGTAATGTTACTGCTTTTTAATATTCTGTGTCTAGGTTGGTCGCAACTTTCCTTCCAAGGAGTAAGCGTCTTTTAATTTCATGGCTGCAGTCACCATCTGCAGTGATTTTGGAGCCCAAAAAATAAAGTCTGGCACTGTTTCCACTGTTTCCCATCTATTTCCCATGAAGTGATGGGACCGGATGCCATGATCTTCGTTTTCTGAATGTTGAGCTTTAAGCCAACTTTTTCATTCTCCTCTTTCACTTTCATCAAGAGGCTCTTAGTTCCTCTTCACTTTCTGCCATAAGGGTGGTGTCATCTGCGTATCTGAGGTTCTCTTAGCACTCGTTTTAAGCAATGTCCCTGTGTCCTTTTCCTCGTGTGCTTGGAGTTTATCAAGCTTCTTAGATGTGTGGGTGGATGGGTGGCTAGATGTATGATGGAT
Organism: Ovis aries; assembly: GCF_016772045.2. NCBI lineage: Eukaryota > Metazoa > Chordata > Mammalia > Artiodactyla > Bovidae > Ovis > Ovis aries. The sequence continues at coordinate 225,119,242 of NC_056056.1, forward strand.
GGATCGTTGGGTGGATGGGTAAGTGGATAGACAAACAGAGGGAGAGATGGATGACCCTCAACATCACCAGAGCGTGCCCAGAGTTCGTGACCCTGCTCAGTCCTGAGCCTCCTCTCACCTGGCAGCTGATCAGCCACCTTTGAAGACTCACTGCACAAGATCACCAGCTCCCTGGGTGCAGTCCCACCCCCAGCCGTCACACACAGCCGCCCACAGAGTGGAGGCAACAGCCTTGAGGCCCGGCGGCCAGTCACTGGCCCGGATTCTGCACGTGCCTCGTCACTGCCCCGCTCAACCACCGCCCACACCCGTGGGCCACATTCTGAACGCGGCCCCCTTGCTCCAAAAGCCCCTTGAGGGATGTCCTCACTGCAAAACTTAGCCATCCCATCTTGGGGTGTTTCGTCGTCTGCTGTATGCAGCTCCTCCGCCCAGGCAGACGAGCAGCGGATGCACAGATGGCAAGCTGAGACCGCACAAGGACCTGGGACCCCAGAGAGGAGGTCCCTCACTCGGGAGAGGGAGGGGGGCATCCAGAAGGCCACCTGGAGGCGGTGCCTCTGCTCCCATCTAGCTTCCCATCACTGAGTATGATGCCCTCTGTAGGTTTTTGTGGATGTAGAAGCTGAAGAAGTTCCACTCAATCCCTATTTTGCTAAGAATTGTTATCAGGAAGGAGTATCGTATTTCACCAAAGGCTTTCTTTGTATCTATTGATATAATTCTGCAGAACTTTGTCTCTAGCCTGTTGATGAATTATATTAATGGATTTTTAAATGCTGAACCAACCTTGCATACCTAAAACAAATCCCAGTTGTTCGTAGTCACAGTTCATTGTTTTTATACACTGTTGGATTCGATTTGCTAATACGTTGTTGAGAGCTTTTGCACCCTACATTCGTGAGAAATACTAGCCTGTAGTTCCCTTTTCTTGTAATTAATTAATCAATCTTTGTCTTGGCCCTTGAGCGACAGAGCTTCACCGAATGAGTTACAAGATAGTCCCTCCGCTGTTTTCTGGAACAGCTTGTAGCGAACTGGTACAATCTCTCCCTCAAACGTTTGGCAGAATTCACTGGAGACGCCGTCTGGGCCTGGTGCCCTCTGTTTAGGAGGGTTGTTGTGTGTGTGCTCAATCTCTCAGTCGTGCCCGACTCTTGGCGATCCCGTGGGCTGCAGCCCGCCAGTCTCCTCTGTCCATAGGACTTTTCAGGCAAGAATACTGGAGTGGGCATCCACTTCCTCTTCCAGGGGATCTTCCCGACCCATGGTTTGAACCCATGTGTCCTCCATCCCTTGCATTGGTAGGCAGGTTCTTTGCCACCAGTGCCATCTGGGAAGCCCCGTTTGGGAAGGTTACGAGTAGTTAATTCAACTTCTTTAACAGGTATGGGCCTATTCAGACTGTCTGTCTCTTGCATGAGCTTTGGCAGATCGTGTCCTTGAAGGAACTGGTCCACCTCACCTAGATTATAGAATCGGTGGCATAGAGCTGCTCACGGTGTGCCCTTCTTGCCCTTTCAGCATCCGCAGGGTCTGAAGTGGTGGCCCGCCTTTCTGCTGCCATTAACTGCTGCGTCCTGTCTCTCTGTTTTCTGGGCCTCGGTAGAGGCTTGTCACTCCCATTGCTCTCTGCAGTGAGCCAGCTGTCAGCGTCTACGCCATCCGTGTTGTTCCCCGGTCCCCCGCCTCGTCAGCGCCTGCCGTTCCCATCCCTCTTTTGCTTCTTCTTTCTTTGGATTCAACTTGTCCTTCTGTGCCTAGGCTCCTAAGTAACAGCTTAACGATGGGCTCCAGATCTTTCTTCTTTTCCGACACACTCGCTTTTCTTTAAATTCCTCCGTAAGCGCTGCTTCTGCTGCATCCTACCCATTTTGATGACACGCTTTCGTTTTCATTTACTTCGCAATATGTTTCAGCTTCTCCTGAGCCTTTCCGCTGACCCTCGTGCTGTCTCTTCTGCAGATGACCGGAGGTTTTCCAGCTGTCTCTCTCTTCCGCATTTCCCGTTTAATTCCGCTGTGGTCTGAGAGCGTGTTTTGTAAGATTACAAGGCTTCTAAACCTGTGAAGGCACCTTTTGTGGGCCAGAATGCTGTGCGCCTGGGAAGAGTGCGCGCTGCTGCGCTGGGGGCAGCCATCCGCAGGCGTCGGCCGCAGGCAGTCGGTGGACGGCGCTGTGGGCTCAGCTCCATGTTTGCGGTCGTCTCTCTGCCCCTTACTGAGAGGAGCCCAGGGCCTCTGCCGGCGGATTTGGCCATCTGTCCTCGTAGGTCTAGCAGTCTTTGCCCGCTATTCGGACGCTCTGTTGTCGGAGCAGACATGGCTACCTCTGCCAGGCAGTCAGGGGGCGCTGAGGGGGCGGACGAAGGCCCTGGGGGCTTGTCTGGGCAGCGAGGGGGGTCACACCAAGGGGAGGGAGCCAGGTCCAGGCCAGTTCGTCGAACCCGGCGAGGGGAGCCTAGACTCACCTTCCCCAGGAAGTGTGTGCATTGGGTACTGGGGGCTCAGACCCCTGCGTGTTAACACAGCAGACAGACACGGGGCAGTCCCGGGCCACCCACGTCCTGCTGTCCACCCTGTGTGTGGCCCCCGTGAGTGGGGGCAGGACCCGTGACTCACTTCTGAACAAGGAAACCAGTGAAGGTACCCATGCCCTCCTCACGTGGGAACCGTCTCTGTGGACCGGGGCAAAGCAGCCACGTCAGGACAGACACACACCAGGAAGGAGGGTGGCCTCTGGCCAACAAACAGCCAGCAGAGAGGGAAGCCACAGTCCTACGACCAAAGGAAGCTGGTCAGGGCCGACCGCTTGACTGAGCGCGAAGCACCGCGGTCACGTGCACCGCGGGCACGCGAGGCCGTAGCGGAGGGCCCGGTGGCACCAGCCAGCCCACAGAAACCGCAGGGGAGGCTCCTGGCAGAGCTCAGCAGCGCGGGGGCCATCATAGCTGGTCCCCAGGCCGGGCCCAGGAGCCCGGGGGACGTCACCAGCAGTCCCACGCCCACAGTGCTGAGAGCCGAGCTCAGGAAGGAAGAAGGGCAGAAAGTGGGGAGCAGCAGGCACGGGTGGGCAGGGGGTCCCGCGAGGCTGGGGTGCATGGCCCCCCACCCCAGCCAGCCCCCAGCTCCAGCTCCTGGCTGCCAGTCAGTTCCCTGGCGACGGTCAGCGGGCGTGAGGAAGCGGACGGCATCAATAACCAGCCGTGATGAAGTGCGGTGGCGGACCTGGGCTGTGTCGGGGGCGGGGCGGCGCCTGGCGGCCCAGTGTAGTGTATCATAATTCACACAGTCTGGGGAGAACTACCATATTTTTCAAATGCCTTCAAACTTATTTTCCTTCCACGGGCCCCAAGTTTCTCCAGCCCCATTGCTGATTAGTTCCAGCTAAATCTGCCTTTTCTCATCACAAGAAAAGATCATGCATTTTATTTTCAATTAAGTTGCAGGAATCCATCAGGAGTGATTCAGCCAAACCTCATCATTCACAATCCAGTTTCTCAAACTGCCAGGAGCTGGGAAGGGTGAGGCAGGGTGGGCCTGGGGGGCGTGTCCACCCCCCAGTCTGGGTCGGGGGTGCGGCATGCCCCGAAGAGGGGGGCCAGGCCTCCATCACCAGCTGTGCCCGCAGCCCCTCAGGGCGCCGGTGGACCTCACTGGCAGAACTCGGGCCCTGGCCACCCACCGGGAGGGCGGCTCCCAGACCCCCAGGGAGCTGCCAGCAGGGGTCTGAACCCCCAGCCCCGCCCCCCAGCAAGACTGGAAGCAAAGTGGCCCCGAGGCTTCCCATCCCACATCCCAGGGGCATCTGGTGGGGCCTGCGGGTGGGCTGTCTCCCCGGGTGGCCTGTCCTCCCGTCTCTCTGGACATGACCTCGCCTGCGTCCCAGCTCCCCTCCGACCGGGCACCTGTGCGTCTCAAGGCCACAGAAGCCTCGTGGCCCTCCGAGGCCCCCGTGTCCACAGACTGCGCTATCCTGGCCTGGCGGGGCCGCGTCCCAGCCGCAGAGGTGGGATCAGACTGTGGGCCTGAGAGCAGGCAACCCGCCCCGGCCGGACCCAGCTCCTCGGCAGCTCCACCGCCCCCCTGCATCGAGACGACCTCGCCAGGGCCCCAGGGGCCTCCAGCTCCCCTCCGACCCCCTCGGTCACCCCACTACCCCCACCAGAAGTTTCTCCACTTGGTGTCCAGGACGCCTCCCTCCCTGGACCCTCCTTTCGCCCCTCCCCCTCCAGACCACTCTGCTCTGAACACACACACTCTCTGGGGACCCTCCCTCTTTCTGAAGAATTCCTGCCCCGCCTTCTCCAGCCCCCAAGGACTCCCCGGGACCCCCACCTCAGTGGTCAGCACGCTCAGGCGTCCCACGGTTCCCCTGCCCGCAGGTCCCACCATCAGCACACCTGTTGCTGACCTGCAGGCCCACCTGCGCACCGGGCCTCTGTCACCTCCCCGCAGGTGAGCCGCCCTGGGCGGCCCCAGGCCCTGCATTCAAAGCCACAGCTTCAAGGGCCCTCGTAGCTCGGATTGCGTCACCCACCGTCGACCCCCAGGCCTTGGAACACAGCCCCCAGCATCTCCCCCTCCTCATTTGCTCTGGCCTTATGGCCCCTGCCTGGGTGCCAGGTCTCTGCCCTTGCCTTGCCCTCCACCCAGGACCCGCCACGTAACAATGAGCAGAGTGCAAAGCCGGCTCAGAAAGAACTGGGAGCCGAGGCGCCCGCCCCTCCTGACACCACGCGCTTCCGTGCTGTGTCCTCAGAGCCCCTCTGCCCGGAAACCCCCGTGGGCACGACTCTGTCCACAGCCTCAGACCTGCCTCCTCCACAGTTCAGTCCAGCCATGTCACGGCCTCCACCTCACCCTTCAACATGCACAACCATCCGGCTAGCGCAGTGGCACCCCTAGCTAGCTAACCTGGTACCCCCGTCCAGGTGGTGGTCTTACGCCCCTCCAGGGGCCTCTCAGGGGCTCCTCCATTCAAACACTCCTCCCCACCTCCCTTGAACTGATGCCTTCCTGCCGTGCACGCAGGAGCACCCCACCCTGGGCAATGCTGTGAGACACCTCTTCCAGGCAGCCTGCCTGGCATACCTGTGACTGCACACTGTCATTTTGGGCGCTGCCCAGCTCCTGCCTGGGAGGGGGCACCAGGCCCTCACCCATCTCTTGTTCTGACACAGAACCCGGCACACAGTAGTTCCCAGAAAACAGCTGTGGACCCAAGTGGATACATGCAGAAAGGTGGGGGAGAACAGATGGGCTAGAGGAAGGAGGCTCAGTAACCAGGGGGCTCGAGGAAGAACCAGAGGAGGAGGCCAAGGAGGCCGAGCTGGGGGGCACTGCCCGAGGATGGCCCTGCCAGGCTTGCAGCCCAGGAGACAAAGGCCTGGGGTCTGGAAAGCAGTGCGGGGGACGGGGGTGGATGGCAGGGGTGGACGGGGAGCTGGTGCGCGCCCAGCAGGGCTGCCCCCAGGCCCAGGTGTGCCATGAGGACCGTCTCTGTGCAGGGAACAGAGAAGGCCGGGTCTGGTCGTAGTCCTGGGGGAGCCATGGAGGGGCCCCAGCACCTCCAAACCGGAGGCACCTCCCTCCCGGAGGCCATCAGCTCCCCAGGGCCCCCTCAGCAGCACTGGCCGTGGGGGCCGGTCATCGTGCCCTGTGGAGCGAGCCTCCTGCCCAGGCACCCTGCTGGCTGGGCACTCACAGAGGCATGGGGAGGACTTGCTCGGGGGCCACCGTGCGTGGGCCAGGGGCATGTGGGGCTCCCAGGCCGGGGTGGGCGGCTGAGGGTGGGGAGCCAAGTTCCCAGGTTCACACCAGCCCCCAGCCCTGAGCTGAGCACCTTCTGGGCTCCAGATTGCTTAATATTCACAGAGGTCAGCAAGCACAGGCCACAATCCACTGGGTGCACCAGCAAAGTCGCAGCATCTGCTACGGATAAATTAAAACAAATCTGCCGTCTCTCTAAGGACATGCAGCCGCCACAAGCGCGACCAGCACGTGACACACGGTGATTTATGTGCAGAAAGAACAGAATCACCAACACAGCCAGGAAGCTGCTGCTCCGGGGGCCACTGGCCAGACTGCCCCCGACCTGTAGCCCCCACCCCAGGACCTCTAGCTTCACCCTCGGCAGAGCAGAGCAGGATCGGCCTGTCCTCAGAACTTGGCGGTCACCCACTGAGGCCCACGTCCACCGGGACAGGTCACAGAAGCCAGGCTCACGGAGGACACGGGGGCAGAGGGAAGAGGAATGGAGGGCGTCACTTTCCAACTCAGTTCAACACAGTTCAGTCGCTCAGCAGTGTGCGACTCTGCGATCCCAGGGACTGCAGCACACAAGGCCTCCCTGTCCACCACCAACTCCTGGAGCTTACTCAAACCCATGTTCATCAAATCAGTGATGCCATCCAACCGTCTCATCCTCTGTCATCCCCTTCTCTCGCCCTCAATGTTTCCCAGCATCAGGGTCTTTACAAATGAGTCAGCTCTTCGCATCAGGTGGCCAAAGTATTGGAGTTTCAGCTTCAGCATGAGTCTTTCCAATGAATATTCAGGACTGATTTCCTTTAGGATGAACTGGTTGGATCTCCTTGCAGTCCAAGGGACTCTCAAGAGTCTTCCCCAACACCACAGTTCAAAGCATCAATTCTTCGGCGCTCAGCTTTCTTTATAGTCCAACTCTCACATCCATACGTGACCACTGGAAAAAGCATAGCTTTGACTAGACGGACCTTTGCTGGCAGAGTAATGCCTCTGCTTTTTAATATGCTGTCTAGGTTGGTCATAGCTTTCTGTCCAAGGAGCAAGCATCTTTTAACTTCATGGCTCCAATCACCATCTGCAGTGATTTTGGAGCCCCAATAAAATAAAGTCAGCCACTGTTTCCCCATCTATTTGCCATAAAGTGATGGGACCAGATGCCATGATATTAGTTCTTTCACTTTCATCAAGAGGTTCTTTAGCTCCTCTTCACTTTCTCCCAGAAGGGTGGTATCATCTGCATATCTGAGGTTATTGATATTTCTCCTGGCAGTCTTGATTCCAGCTTGTGCTTCTTCCAGCCCCGCGTTTCTCATGATGTACTCTGCATAGAAGTTAAATAAGCAGGGTGACAATATACAGCCTTGACGTACTCCTTTTCCTATTTGGAACCAGTCTGTTGTTCCATGTTCAGTTCTAACTGTTGCTTCCTGACCTGCACACAGATTTCTCATGAGGCAGGTCAGGTGGTCTGTATTCCCATCTCTTGAAGAATTTTCCACAGATTGTTGTGATCCACACGAAGGTTTTGGCATAGTCAATAAAGCAGAAATAGATGTTTTTCTGGAACTCTCTTGCTTTTTTGATGATCCAGCAGATGTTGGCAATTTGATCTCTGGTTCCTCTGCCTTTTCTAAATCAAGCTTGAACACCTGGAATTTCACAGTTCACATACTGTTGAAGCCTGGCTTGGAGAATTTTGAGCATTACTTTACTAGCGTGTGAGATGAGTGCAATTGTGTGGTAGTTTGAGCATTCTTTGGCATAGCCTTTCTTTGGGATTGGAACAAAAACTGACCTTTTCCAGTCCTGTGGCCACTGCTGAGTTTTCCAAATTTGCTGACATGTTGAGTGCAGCACTTTCACAGCATCATCTTTTAGGATTTGAAAGAGCTTGAGTTGCCGGGGGCCAGCGTGAGGAATTCCGCCCATGGCAAAGGTCATGAGGAAGGAGGCTTGGCATACGCAAAGGCGTGATCAAGCCTCAGGAAACCCCCTGTTCCCGAGCATCTAACCCCAAAACCAGAGTCTGTTTTATGCTCTCACCTACACCTCTGACTTTACGGGGGGCTCTCCCCCATAACCGTTTCTCTCGGAGAAGGAGTAAACGTGCAGCTCCAAGGCAATAAAAATTCTTGGGCGTGACAAGAGTGTTTCAGCTTACGGACTCCTCTGAAGGTTATCTGGCCCGCCTGTATAGGTTCGTCCGGCCACAGGTGATTATTTACAGCCTCCCAATCTGAGAGGCACGAGATGTTTTAGACTTATTAAAGGCAAATTCTTTTGGGGAGTTGGAAATTATTAGTATAGTTGGTTAGGAATTATATTGGTGAAGGGTCTCTTCATTTGTTGTGTCAATAATTGTGCTGATTCCCTGCCCTGGGTGGGACAAGGATGTCTCAGGTCAAACCTCTCTGCTGACAGACTAGCTTGTGTGACAGGATTATCCTTACTCCTGCCACATGATTGTTTACTACCTCTCAACCATAAACAGCACAGAGAGTTTTGGAGTATTTTGAGAGTCTTAATTAGCGTAGGACTTTTTCTTCTTGTTGAGTCAATGATTGCCGCCAGGCCTCCATATCCTTAGGCACTTGGGAATATATTAATCAATGTATTTGGAGTATAGCAAAGGAAATATAGTAGTTTTTGATGTTAGCAATACTAGACTTTTTGAGTTAATGGATTTTCTCTTTTGTAATAGATCACTGTACTTTGTTATAAATCACTGTGTCCTTGCTATGTAAGAATGTAACTTTATCATATCTTAAGACTAAATAGATCTTAAGGGGAGCATTGGTGAAAGGATTTTCATTTGTTGGGCTGATGTTTGCTGCTCAATCTCCATGTTCCCTACCCTTATAATGAATATAACTAGCATATAGGAAGAAATAAGTATTAACCTTTAAGCATATAGGAGAAATAAGTATTAACCTTTAAGACTAATCATGTTAACCTCGGGTTAAATAAATTCCTTTCCTGATTGTAACTCACTACACCCTCACCCTATAGGAATGCAGCTTTATTTGGAGGATGGTGCCTGGTTTAAGAAAAAACACCCTTGGAAGAAATAAGTTTTTTGGTTATCAGAAAGAAAGGATCATAAAATGTCAGCAGGTCTCACTCATGGCCAGAAGATGATGTAATATCCCTAAGACCTTTTTTTTTATACATTTATGTGAAGCACCTGATTTTGACAAAGGTCGGGACTGCTGACCCCCGCGTGACTCTGTATTCATCCCTATGTGTAACAAAAGGTATATAAGCAAACCCAAAATAAAGAAATCGGATCAGTTTCCGGAAAGACTGATTCCCCCATGTCGCTTCTTTCTTGCTCCCGTTTTTCTGGCTGAATTCCCATCTGGAGCATGGATGCTATTCCACGTAATCCAAGTTATTCAGCCTCCTTTTCTCCACTAATCTTCCTACTACACTATCCGTTTCTAATCTCTCTCTATCTGTGATTAAATATGTATTTTTCCAAAGACGCCGACTCCGTCCCCCCACCTTCGAATCACCCTGGATCCACCGGGGCTGGACCCCGGCAAGTGGCGCCCGGAACAGGCTATTCAAAGGTAAGTTCTTCGGAGCAAAGGCTCCCCCCGGAGCACTCTGTGGCTCCCCCCGGAGTGTTCAATCACTCCCCCCGGAGTAATTTTGGTTACTCCCCCAGTGTTGAGTTCTTCGGAGCAAAGGCTCCCCCCGGAGCACTCTGTGTGGCTCCCCCCGGAGCACTCTGTGTGGCTCCCCCCGGAGCACTCTCTGTGGCTCCCCCCAGAGTAATTTTGGTTACTCCCCCAGTGTTGAGTTTTCTTTCACAGTTCACATACTGTTGAAGCCTGGCTTGGAGAATTTTGAGCATTACTTTACTAGCGTGTGAGATGAGTGCAATTGTGTGGTAGTTTGAGCATTCTTTGGCATAGCCTTTCTTTGGGATTGGAACAAAAACTGACCTTTTCCAGTCCTGTGGCCACTGCTGAGTTTTCCAAATTTGCTGACATGTTGAGTGCAGCACTTTCACAGCATCATCTTTTAGGATTTGAAAGAGCTTGAGTGGAATTCCATCACCCCCACTAGCTTTGTTTGTCATGATGCTTCCTAAAGCCCCCTTGACTTCACATTCCAGGATGTCTGGCTCTAGGTGAGTGATCACACCATCGTGATTATCTGGGTCGTGAAGATCTTTTTTGTACAGTTCTTCTGTGTATTCTTGCCACCTCTTCTTAATATCTTCTCCTGGCTCCGTGGCACTGGAGCGGCCATGAAGAGAGACCCCACATCCAAGGTAAGAGAAACCCAAGTAAGACAGTAGGTGCTGAGAAAGGGCATCAGAGGGCAGACAGACGGAAACCACAATCACAGAAAACAAACCAATCTAATCACACTAGGACCACAGCCTTGTCTAACTCAATGAAACCAAGCCATGCCCGCGGGGCAACCCAAGACGGGAGGGTCATGGTGGAGAGGTCTGACAAAATGTGGTCCACTGGAGAAGGGAATGGCAAACCACTTCAGTATTCTTGCCTTGAGAACCCCATGAACAGTATGAAAAGGCAAAAAGATAGGACACTGAAAGATGAACTCCCTGGGCCGGTAGGTACCCAATATGCTATTGGAGATCAGTGGAGAAACAACTCCAGAAAGAATGAAATGATGGAGCCAAAGCAAAAACAATACCCAGTTATGGATGTGACTGGTGATAGAAGCAAGGTCCGATGCTGTAAAGAGCAATATTGCATAGGAACCTGGAATGTCAGGTCCATGAATCAAGGCAAATTGGAAGTGGTCAAACAGGAGATGGCAAGGGTGAACGTCGACATTCTAGGAATCATCGAACTAAAAGGAACTGGAATGGGTGAATTTAACTCAGATGACCATTGTATCTACTACTGCGGGCAGGAATCCCTTAGAGGAAATGGAGTAGCCATCATGGTCAACAAAAGAGTCCAAAATGCAGTACTTGGATGCAATCTCAAAAACAACAGAATGATCTATGTTCATTTCTAAGGCAAACCATTCAATATCAGAGTAATCTAAGTCTATGCCCTGACCAGTAATGCTGAAAAAGCTGAAGTTGAACGGTTCTATGAAGATCTATAAGACCTTTTAGGACTAACACCCAAAAGAGATGTCCTTTTCATTATAGGGGACTGGAATGCAAAAGTAGGAAGTCAAGAAACACCTGGAGTAACAAGCAAATTTGGCCTTGGAATGTGGAATGAAGCAGGGAAAAGACTAATAGAGTTTTGCCAAGAGAATGCACTGATCATAGCAAACACCCTCTTCCAACAACACAAGAGAAGACTCTACACATGGACATCACCAGATGGTCAACACCGAAATCAGACTGACTATATTCTTTGCAGCCAAAGATGGAGAAGCTCTATACAGTCAGCAAAAACCAGACCGGGAGCTGACTGTGGCTCAGATCATGAACTCATTATTGCCAAATATAGACTTAAATTGAAGAAAGTAGGGAAAACCACTAGACCATTCAGGTATGACCTAAATCGAATCCCTTATGATTATACGGTGGAAGTGAGAAATAGATTTAAGGGTCTAGATCTGATAGACAGAGTGCCTGATGAACTATGGACGGAGGTTCATGACATTGTGCAGGAGACAGGGATCAAGACCATCCCCATGGAAAAGAAATGTAAAAAAGCAAAATGGCTGTCTGGGAGGCCTTACAAATAGCTGTGAAAAGAAGAGAAGTGAAAAGCAAAGGAGAAAAGGAAAGATATAAGCATCTGAATGCAGAGTTCCAAAGAATATCAAGAAGAGATAAGAAAGCCTTCTTCAGCGATCAATGCAAAGAAATAGAGGAAAACAACAGAATGGGAAAGACGAGAGATCTCTTCAAGAAAATTAGAGATACCAAGGGAACACTTTCCAGCTATGGCTGTTTTATCTGACTTGATGGACATGAGTTTGAGCAAACTGCGGGAGTTGGTAAAGGACAGGGAGGCCTGGTGGGCTGCAGTCCATGGGATCGAAAAGAGTCGGACAGACTGAGCTGAACTGGTTAATAACAGCAGGAGGGCCTGGGGCTCCTGCCCACCCCCTACCCCCACCCAGCCCAAGTCCTGTGCACAGGGCCGCCCACCACCCCAGACACAACCACAGCTCTCAGACCTCTGGGTACCTCTACCCCGGGGGCCTCTTCTGGTCGGGCAGGCGGAAGGAGGCGTGGGGGCCTAGAGGGTCTAGGCTCCAGGATGGGAGTTGGTAGCACAGAGACGCTTTTCATTTGCAACAGAAGCACGTTAATGAGATAAGGCGATAGAACACCATCAAACGGATTTCCCAAGGAGCCTCTGCCCTCCACGGTGTCTCCCCATATCTGCAGCAAAGAGCTCAGGCCCCCTGCTCCCAGCCACCTTGAGAAATCACCCCCTTGTGTCTCGGTGAGCCTGATGGTCTTGGAGCACTGATGAATTTTTAATTTTCAATATCTTTGTGTATATCGCTTTTTAAGACCAAATAAAATAAGTCCTCCAGGACAGGTAAGTATTTATTTTTAAACACAAGTCTCGTGTGTCAAGTGGGGTGATAACCATGGGACTGGACCCAGGCCGAGCCTCCGCTCAGCAGTCAGCACATGCTGTGACCACACGCCGGTTCTGTGCTTTTATTGACGTGCTTTTTTTTTTTACAGATTTAGTCTTGCTTTCGTGTGTGTGTTAATTGGAGGATGTGTGTAAACAGCCAGCCGGTGGAAGCTACCAGAGGGGCGCTCTGTGACAAACTAAAGAGCGGGACGTGGAGGGGGGTAGGTTCGGGAGGGAGGGACGTGTGTTCTTGTCACTCATTCACGTCGTTTATGGCAGAAGCCAGCGGAACAGTGGCGAGGCATTGTAAAGTGAGAGTCGGTTATAAACGGTGGGGCCCCCAACGGGGAGGAGGCACACGGAGCCCCGCGGAGCCCCCCAGCCAGCCAGTGTCCCCCAACCCGAGGCCGGTTCCCACAGCCCCGGCTGCCTGGCAATGGAGCCGAGACCGACCGTCGGCTCTGTGTCCCTGACCTTTAATACGGGAACCAGGAGCAGCTGGATGCTGGTTGGTCCTAGTCGGACCCCAGGCTGGACCCCCGCCCACCCAGCCTCACCTGGAGGGAGCCCCTGGGCTGCCGGGCTCCAGGCCCGCTCCAGGGATCGGGGATCGGGGATCAGGTCTCTGCACGTATGCAAGCGGGCGCCCCCTCTGACCCAGCAGGGCACACGGTGTCCACCCTCCCCCGTCAGGGGGCGAGGCCGTGAGGAGCCCCGGGCACTGAGTCTCCGACGGGCCCAGCCTCCCTGCCTGTGGACGTCGAGGGCGCTGCCAACCGTGGCTCTTCCTAGATTCTGCCGCCTGAGAGATCGCTTCTCGCGGCGGGCACGGCTCACGGCTCGTCACTCAGGCAGTGCCTCGGGCCGGAAGGGCTCCGGCCGGATGACCGGCTTGGGGCCCGACTGGCTGCGCCGCGTCCTCCGGCCGCCAGGCCGCACCCCGTCTTGCTTCTCTGCCCTCCCGACGGTTTAAAATGGCCTTTATGGCGCCACTGTAATTTGCATCTCTATTACTATGCGTGAAATTCAGCATTTTTTTCACCATGTGTAGAGCCAATTGTATTTACTTTTCTGTGAAACGAGTCCACTGTTTGCCCGTTTTTTTCTGTCCTATTGGTGAACTATCGGGCTTCCCAGGTGGCACTTGTAAAGATTCCGCATGCAATGCGGGAGACCTGGGTTCGATCCCTGGGTCAGGAAGATCCCCTGGAGGAGAAAATGTCAACCCACTCCAGTATTCTTGCCGGGAGAAGCCCATGGACAGAGGAGTCTGGCGGGCTACAGTGGATGGGGTCTCAAAGAATCAGAACTGAAGTGACTTGCCACACACACACAGTACATAGTCTTCAGGATTCATGCTGTTGATGAAAAATTAATCAGCCAAGCTACATAAGAAATGAAACATTTTATCTGAGCCAAATTTGAGGATTATAACCTGGGAAGGGCATATCAGTAAGCTCTGAGAGCTGTTTTGCCCATTTTATGTCAAGGCACAGTGATACAAGGTTTCTGAGACCTTGTATCTCAACCTTGAGGGTTGGACATCAAATGACTTATTATTGACAATTTACACAACCCAGATCTAAGTGTCATCATGGCCCCTCAGGAGATTAAGAAGGAATTTATCTTTAAGGAGTTGTCTTGCTGATGCTGGGAGAGTATTGGTTTTCATGGTTGAGCAGGTATTCCTGCCAATGGGGAAAGTTTGGTTGATACATACTGCTGATTCGCCATGCAGAGGTGAAGTAGGGGGAGAGAGTGGTCCAAAGGGTAGAGAACATTTTTTGTACAAACTTTTGTCTTGCCGTAAAATATGAATTGCATTTCACAACAGGAAAACTCTGTGCTTGCATCCAAGATCCAGGCTCCGTCCATCTTGTGGTCCTGCCACTCTCCACATGACCCAGAATGGCTGCTCTGGCTCCAACCGCCCCATCCACATTCCAGCCAGCAAGAGGAAACTCCTCCCACCTGGAGGACATTTCCTGGAAGTGGTGCTTCCAGTTACTTAGCATCTATCTGGTCCCCAGGCCTCACCGAGCTGCAAAGGAGCCTGGAAGTGTGGCCTTTATTTCAAGAGGCTTCATCACAACACACAACCAGAGTGCAGTGGGGGCAGCCAGCCAGCATCTCAGCAGCAGGCGCTGTAGGAGAGGCCATGCCCCCCCGCCCCAGCAGAACTCGGCTCTGAAAGCCTGGGGCTCAAGGATGAGGCTGGGGGCCTCAGCTGCCCACGGATGGTGTTCCCTTTGGGGGGGGGGGTCCCAGGAGGGGCTGGGGTCTGAGTGACGGTGGCAAGACCTGACCCCACCAGTTCTTGGGGTATGGGGGGTGTGAACAGTCTCCCCAGCCTGGGGTCAGGCCCTGGTTTGTGGGGAAGGATTTGGGGGACCGCTGATCCCTCCTCCCCCGAGAAGCCAGACGTACCTGGTCCAGGAGCGGCGAGTCCATCATACTCACAGAGCAGGCCTGGAAGGGGGCCAGGAAGACACATCTGGGATGGAGGGCCCCACAGAGGGCGTGCAGGGGGACGCAAGGATCCCTGCCCCACTCAGTGCTGCCCACAGGACTGGCAAGGAGCCGCACCGCTGGGGGACCCTGTGTGAGAGGACAGGTCGGGAGTCCCAGCCCTGTAACAAGCACCCTCTACACTGCCTTGAACACAGAATGCCCTAGGACAGGCTGGGAGCTGGACGCCAGGGCCACACTTGCGGGGGCCGCATACTCTGCCTGGACCAGGAGACCCTGCTGTCTAGTCTCTGGCCCTGTGGCCTCAAGTCAGTAGGGCCAGGGCCCTGAGTAGAGAACACACAGGGTTAGCTGCAGGAGCTAAGAGATCAGCCCGAGGGCCCCAGCCGCCCGTGCAGACCCCCACATGCTGAAGCTGCCCCCCGCCCACTGGTCCCCCAGGACCCAGCCCCTCCCCACACAGCCCCTGGGAAAACCTACTCCCCTCCACCAGCCCCCACACTGCCCACCCAAGGTGTTGTCTCCACCAGGCCCAGGACACCTCCACATGACCCAGGGCCAAGAGACCCCCAAACACAGATGCCCCCACTTTAAACCGCCCTGCGAGGGACAGAATTCAGACTATAAACGAGATGCTCCACCCTGGCCAGAGACCGAGGAGCAAGACCCAGGGAGCAGGTGCCCAAGCTGGCTAACACCCCCAGCGGGCACACACCACCCCGCACCCCCGCCAAGCTCTCAGCAGCCCGCTCTGCACTCACGTCTGAAACAGAGATGGGGACGAAAGATGATCTGGAAGCAACAAGAGGGGGATAGGCTAGAGTCGGGCCCCAGGAGACTGGACTTTAGACAAATCCTCTCAACTGTGAAACATCTACATCCTGGAGCCCCAGGGCCATTGGGGCGTGACCCAAGCTAAGGACACAGGGTGCCCTCGGGCCCGGGGAAGGGGTCCGCCAGCAGCCCCACCCTCTACAGCCCTGCCCAGGGTCGGGGCCCAGGCCGTCAGCACTGGGCCGAGGGAGCTTCCGAGATGGGGCCTCCCTGGGGCTGTCCTCCGTCAGAGGAGCCAGTGCCAGGCTGGGCGCGCCTCTGAAGCCTCACGGCGGGGTGAGGAACGGCGATGCTAACGTCCATGCCGACACCACGGAACCTTGGCAGACGGGCAGGCTGCACGCGGGCAGGGCCAAGCAGGTGGCCCAGAGAGGCGGGGCAGCCCCAGAGGGGTTGGGGGAGCGGAGGTGCAGGAGCGCCCACCCCACCACGAGCACAGGCCCCGGGCGGGAGGCCTCTGTCCCTCTCACCCCCCTCGGACCACGGCCAAGGCCGCACCGCGGCAAGGCAGCCCAGCAGGCCGTCCACGAGGACCCAGGATCCCAGCAGAGAGAAGGCGGCCGTCAGACACGGGACAGAGCTATCCAAGGAAGATGTTTTATTTTCAAGTTTCTATGGAAATGTTACAAACAATGGAAACTGAAAAGAAAAAAACATGTAAAGTTTCAAGCTACCATTTTAAAATAAAAATATGATTAGGTGAAGTAATAAATAACGACACCCCAGAACACTGAGATGAAGGCGGGGCGCGGGCCAGGGGCGGGCCAGGCCGGGGCACCCTCCCCAGCCCGGCTGCCGGCCGCTCGGCGTGCTAGGGAGGCGGGAATGAAAGGGCCACATCGTCCAAATCTTGACTTTATTTTTTTTATATAAAAAATGCAATTTTGGAAACCCACCCGACCTTTTCCCCTAACATAATGCTTTTACCTCTTAAAAATAAAAATAAAGTACTAATTCTATATACATCACATGTACCATACAAAAATGTATCCAAAGTTTCTATTGCTACCAAAGTGTTCTAAATTAAAACAAGTTACAGAAAGCCCCTCATTGTAAACAAAAGATTACAAGTTACAAAATCAAAGCACACACAGCCAGAGTCATTTATACAACAACCAACATCCTGCTCCCAAAGCAAGTTGAATTTTTATGTGCCTGTATAAAAATGCATATCAATATACTTCTGCAAATTTATTTTTCATTATAAAGCAAATGAATACACTTTCTACAATAAATAATCCGCTGGGAGGCACACCGTGGGAGGCTGGCAGGTGGGCAAGGCGGCAGGGGAGGCCCAGGAGGCCTGCCCCGGCCCTCACGGAGGCGGCGGAGTGTTTTTGGTGATTTGCGAGTGATGCACGCGGCATAAATTTATTCTCCACCTCTTTCCACAAAGTACCATTCAAAATAATGTCATTTTCTTTCTTAAAATACACATTTGTCATTGTAAATGTACATCCCGTCTATTAAATAGTGGTACTCTGTGTAAAGAGTATGATTTACAAAATTATTAAACATTCAAAAGTCTTTAAAAAAAAAAAGAGAGAGCGAGCGAGCTACAGATTGAGGAGACGACGCCAGCAGCGCCCCCGCCGGTGCCCTGTGAGGGGCACGGAGCGGCGCCCAGGGTGAGCCCACGCCGTCCCGGGCGCCCAGATGGGGATGGGCCACAGGAAACCGGGAAAGAACCCCTCCCCCTCCCCGGGAGAAAGAACCCGACTGAGCGGAGCTGAGAATAAGTTAAGTGGGGGGCAATGTACAGCATGTACAGCTATGCACGCCGGGCCAGCTGCCGTTCAGTCGATGTCGCTGAGGTCGCTGGCCGGCTCCCCGTGCACGCGGCTCAGGTGGCTCATGGCACGGTCGAAGGCGACCCTCACGGCCTTGCGGATGCTCGAGTTCCTGCCCTCCATCATCTTCAGCTTGTCTATCGTCTCGTCAATGCCCAGAGGGACCATCTTGGACTTCGGAAGCCACTGCCTTTGAGGAAGAAAACAGACTGTGAGGCCCGAGCACACCACCTGCCCATGGCGACCCTACACATGCCCGGCCTCCACACCCCAGGCAGCTCCTTGGAACCCCAGAGCGCAAGCCCTGCGGGCACGCCCGCCGCCCCCCACCTGACTGCCAGGCACACCGCTACCCAGCCGGCGGGGCACAGGGCTGCCCAGCAGAACCCAGCAGGGCAGCCGGCTGGAGGAGGCAGGGTCAGCAAGACGTCCCACCAGTGCCCTGGGGACACTGCGGGGCCTCAGACGGGCCTCAGGGCGGGGGCTGCGGAGGAGCCTGGAGCTGGAAGCCGTGCAGCCACAGCGGGAGCGGCCCTTGCAGAGAGCCCGCAGAATGCACGAGGACCCGGGGGGCCCAGCGCTCACGGTCCCCCGCCCGTCCCGGGGCTGGCCGAGCGCCCGCTCCCGCTCAGCGGGGCCGAGCTCACCAGCTCCTCTTGTTGTCGAAGAAGAGCACGAGGAAGAGCTTCTCGTCGGCCTTGGTCTGCATGTGCTCGCCGATCTTCAGCACGTCCAGCGGCGGGGCCGGGATGGTGACCCCGTTGTGGTGGCCAGGCACGCGCGGCATCTTAGGGTCGATGATCTGCACAGGGAGGGCGCGAGGTCACGGCACAGGCGGCGGCCAGACGGGAGGTGGGCGAGGAGGGACCCAGCCACACCCCAACGCCAAGACCCTGACACCCCGACACCGTGAGGCCCTGGCTTCGAGACCCCCACACCATGACTCCAAGAGCCCCACCCCATGACTCCGAGACCCCAACTCTGAGACCCCCACACCCTGACTCCCCAACACCCTGAGACCCCCACACCCCAACTCCCTGATTCCCTGCCTGCCTAACACCCTGAGACCCCGACTCTGCATGGGGTCTCCAGGGACAGCTGTCCCGGCAGTGCGGGGTGGCCCCAGGCCCAGGAGCGGGGGACACGGCCCCGAGGCTCGGCGCCTGTATGCCTGACCCGCCCACCCGCACTCACCAGGGCTGGGTACGAGGGGTAGCCACTGCACTTGGCCCACACGACCTTCAGGGGCTCGAGAACGGAGGCGGCCGCGTCGGTGGATATCCACATGCTGTTCTGACCGACCTCTGGGGAGAAGGGTGGGGGAGAGGGGAGTCAGGGGCCCTCAGGACCCGCTGGGCCGCGCGCCCGAGGTCACCTGGGCACCAGGACCGGGGGCGCGAGTGGCCCCGTGCTGTGTCGGGGTCCTGCAGCTGTGCCCCTGCCCCGCTCCACAGCCCCGGGCCTCCGGGTTCCGGCACCCCCAACTCCGTGCAGGGCTGGTGAGCGCGGACTCACCAGCGGCAATGCGCGCCGCCTTGGCATAGTTCCCATTCTCGATGCAGGATATCAGCTCGCTGCGGCCCTCCAGCGTGTGCCTGCGGACCAGGGCTGGCTTGCCGCGGCCGCACTTCGGTGCACTGAAGCTTCAGGGGAAAGCGGACAGACCGTCAGCACCCAGAGCACACAGGTGCCGGGCGTGGGGGGTTCAGGGGACGCAGTGTGGGCTA
Organism: Ovis aries; assembly: GCF_016772045.2. Lineage (NCBI taxonomy): Eukaryota > Metazoa > Chordata > Mammalia > Artiodactyla > Bovidae > Ovis > Ovis aries. Next base: position 225,138,378 of record NC_056056.1, read on the forward strand.
CAGCCACTTTTTTTTGGCTCCACCATGTGGGATCTCAGTTTCCCAACCAAGGACCAGCCTGGGCCAGGCAATGAGAGCGGCAGGTCCTAACCACAGGACCCCCAGGGACTCCCAGCCGTCTCCGTGATAAACCAGGGCTGGGGGGAGGCCCGTGTGGACGTGACCTAGACGCTCGCAAGTTGTGCTCAACTCTCGAGTGCTGTCGTCCCCACTGTGAGCCTCACAGAGCGGGCGGCGGGGAGCAGGCACACCCAGGGCCTACCTGGCGTCGCAGAGCGGGCTGCTGCTGGAGGAGATGCTGGACTCGGATGCGCAGCGGCGGCGCGGCGCGGCGGTCCTCCCCGGGGCGCCGCCCAGCTCCTGCTCGCCCCGCGCGGCCCCAAAACCATTGGTGAGACCTGGAAAACAGGTGTGCATGCAGCCCTGAGCTCGCCAGCTCTCTAAATCGGGACAACACAGACAGACGTACCTGCAACCCACACCCACGCGCCCGGCACATGGAGACAGACAGACGCACAGAAGAGGGGAACCGAGTGGAAACACAGGTCCCACGACGGCGAACAGACACCGGCTACTCCTTCCTGGACGCTCCAGCCCCACCAGCCGAGGCCCTGAGCCTGCGAGGGGGCGGGGGGGCTTCCAGGGGATCTGCACGTCCCCAGCGAAGGAAAACCTTCTTCCAAAACAAAGCACGAGCAGGGTCCCCAGCCCTCCAGAGCCTGAGACCCAAGACAAGCGTCCGGTCCGCGTGGGACCCTTATGTCCGGAAGCCACTCACACCGACCCTGCCACAGCACACAGGAGGCCAGGAGGCCCAAACAGCAAGCGACCCACAAACCCACAGCATCACGCCGCAGGTCAAGGAGGGCCTCAGAGCCAACCTCAGGTCCTGCCCCAGAAGTCCACGCCAGCAGGAGGCAGTGAGGAGACCATGCGCCCCATCCCCCAGGTCACGGACGCGCCGGGAGCCTGAGGCGTGTCCAGCGCCACCCAGCCCAGCCCAGACCCTCTGGGCGACGGCTGCAGGGGGGAACGTGACTTTTCCTTCAAAAAGAATCCCATTCCTCATGCTTCAAAAACCTAAAAATCCATTTCTTTAAAAATGTTTTGAAGGACTGGCTGATTACCGGTTTTCTCATTTGCTGTACATATTTCTCTGTAAATAAAAGGAGACGGGGAGACCCTTTACCAGACAGCAGCAAAGACGCAGGAAGACAACACGCTTTCTGCTGCCCCGCCCTCAGTGAGCCGGTCAGATGGCTGCCCCTTGCCGGACGCACCCCAAGCCTGGCACGTTCTCTCTTCTACCCAGGTCTTATTTATTTATAAGTAGCAACCACAGGTAGTCAGGAGTGTTACACTCATTTTGGGAACCTGGACCAAACCACCGAGAAAGCAAGCGTCTCGTCTCAGCCCAGGGGCCAGATCGGCTCCGAGACCCCAACCACACCCCAGGAGGCCCCCAGATAGCCTCTGACGCAGGGCCAGGCCCAGACACGCCCTCAGGGACAGCAGGGCCAAGGGTGCTCAGCCGCGGAGCCGCAGAACCAGAGCTGGGGGGCCGCCTCCCCCGCCCCTCGAGCCGCTCAGCTGCCTTTCCTGGCAGAGAAGAGGACCCCAAGAGGGTGACGGGCAGCCTCACCACCTGACAGGCACCCGGCGCCTGGGAAGGGCTCGGCGAGGGGTGAACGGGGCCTGCCGTCTGCGGCCCCGGCACACGGCGGGAGGCGGGAGCCGCCCACCCAAGGCCCGACGGAGGGTGGGGAAAGGGGGGATGGGCCAGCCCCAGGACCCCGAGCGCATCCCGGGGAGACGGCGCCGACAGCCCTGCCCGTGCACACGCTCGGTGACGAGCAACACCGGGGGGAGAGGACCCGGGGGGCAGCGGGGGAACACGAGGACACGCGTGCCTCCCCAGGACTCAGGGGACACCCCTACCCAGGGTGACAAGTGAGTCAAGCAGAGTCTTCCACACGCTACCCGCTGAGTGGCAGACAAGCCCAAGGGCATGAGGCCCGTGGCTGGAGCACCTCACGGGGCCTCAAGTGACACTGGGCAGGAGCTCGCACAGGGTCCCTTTGAAACACCAGGAGTCAGGTCAGGGCCCAGTCAAAAGTGGCTTTGGGGACAGGCCAAAGGCCCCAGGGTCCCTGGGAATCAGAGCCAATGCCTCGGATGACAAGAGGCACCCAGGGTCTCAAACCCCCTTCTCCATCCCAGAGACTGACACGCCGAGTGGGGAGCCCTGGCCCAACTCGAGATGCCGGTCGGCGGGGCCACAGTGAGCGTCCTGAACCCTCACGGCGCGGGGACAGGAGGCCCCCAGGGGCTCCTGCAGGCCACAGCCCGCCAGGCTCGCGCAGGGTGCCCCGGGCACTGGACCGCAGCCAGCCTCTCGGAGCAGCGGCGTCAAGTGCCGGCTGTCTTAGTTACAAGGTTTTATTTTCACTGTCGGCAATGGAACTGCATCTTGGGGTGTCTCTCCACCTTTCCATGAAAGCATAGATGCACAGCAGGCAGGATCCCAACGCCCTGCTTGTGCCCAGGGCGGCTCCAAGAAGACGCAGCAGCAGGAAGGCCGGCAGGTCCCCTGTCAGGGGAGGCCCACGCCCGGGACAGGACGTCCGCTCCCGGCAGCAGGCACTCGGCGTGGTGACAGTAACAGAGCTGTGCCCCCCGGAGACCCGGGGGCGACCGAGGCGCAGGAGGACAAGCAGGGGGCAGCAGGAGCCGGAAGGCCAGCGCCAACAGCGACAGCGAGGGCGGACGGCGCCGACGCCACGCGGGCCGGGCCGCGCGGTCCTTCCTGCACCGGCCCCAGCTCCACCCCGGGTCCTCTAGAGCCAGTCCAGTGCCAGCGAGGGCAGGCCAGGTCTGTCCACGTCAGTCGTCTGTGGAGGCAGCGGCTCCGCGGGGGCCTCAGCCCAAGGCATCCCTCTGCACGGTCGCCCTGGGCGCAGGGAGGCCACGCGACGTCCCAGCCAGCTTGAGCACCTGCGGGCGGCCGGCCGCCAGACGGGGCGGGCAGGGTGAGGCGGCCCGGCTCCTCCAGGTGCTGTGTGTGGGTTTTGTGTGGCGCTTCCAATGCCATCCACAAGGACTGGGTGACACGCAAGGATGCGGGGTCCTTCCACTTCTCCCGTCCAAGGTGAGAGAGAGAACAGTTAGGGTCCAAAGAGTGAGTTACCCCGCATGTTAGTAGCTAAAACGAGGACCTGGAAAACAGCGGAACAGCCGTTTAGTCTGAAGGCCTGCAGGCCAGACACTCCCTGAACAGCACACATGCCAGGAGGAAGGAGCCACGCGGCAGGTGTCGCGACAGGAGGGCCCAGGCCAACAGTCGGTGGGCACGGAGGAGGCGGGCAGACAGCGCGGGCCCCAGAGACGCGGCTCCGGGAGCGACAGCCAGCGCGATGACCCCCAGTGGTGTCTGCAACGAGAGGCCCACATGCCCGGAAGAAGGGAGGCCTTGCCACACGCAGTGGACACCGAGGACTTCCTACGAGGCACAAAAACAGCTCTCTGTGAAAAGCGGAAGGCTGCAAATGCCCACATCCCGAGACCGCAAAGTCTGTGGCTTGGAGCCACGGAGCCCGTCAGACGCCCGGGTGAGGCCACCCCAGGAGCTGGGGCCAGCCCAGTCGGTGCCGAGCAGACCCCCAGGACGAACTGCGCATGGAAGACGGAAGACGCCACCATCCGGAGAGGAAGAAAGGGCGCTGCCTGAGCCGGGCCGCAGGGCTGGCAACTCCAACGTGCCCAGCCCACTCGCAAGGCCTCCAGAACTGCCTTCCAGAGCAGCCACCATCCCTGAGAACCTGCAGCACCCTTGTCTCAGGGGTGGCGGCAAAGGAGGGATGTGGTTCCTACAGAGACATCTCAGGAGGGAGCCCAGAGGCCCCGAAAGCCCAGCAGCCGGAGACCCACGGGGCCAGAGGTCCGAAGCTCAGCCACTTAGAGAGGGCACTCAGGGCCTGGCAGTCCCGGCACACCGGCTTCGCCAGGGCCCTGACCACAGAGTGGCGTCTGCCTCGCCTCCCGGCATCGGGGACGCTGCTAGGAGAATCCTAGCAACAGAAAGCCAAGCCAAGCGTCTCCCACTAAGCCCGGCTGAGAAAGGGCCGCCACAAAGGGGCCCATGTGAACCTGGATCCCGGACACTCACACAGCCCAAAGAGCTCCGCGCTCTGAACGCACCAAAACGGCCAACTTGGCATCAGCTCATCAAAAGCACTCTACCTACTGCAAAGTGTACTATCTAATAAAGCTAGTTAACGGGCACACGTTTACTCTGGCAACAAGACCACCGGTCTGTCAGTCAAGGTGCGGGAGACACACCTCCGTGAAAGCTGGGACCTGCCCACCCCGCGGACCCGTGGCTCAAATCCAAGCAACAGAGGGGAGGACGCACTTCTCTGTGTGGCTGTGACCGACGCACCGACAACTCACGCCACGGCTCCAGTCTGCGGCCAGCACGCCTCCAGAGACAACCACAGCACAGCCACCCCGGAGGGGACGTGAGGGTGACCCACCGCTAGTTCACCAGCACGGAAACCCCGAGCATCCGCCAGAAGGGCTGGGGTTCAGTACAGGCTGAAAGCAGGGGAGCAAAGACGCCCGGTGTGTAAACAACCCAGGGGACTCCTGAGGAGCGCAGGCATGCGGACGTGAGCTCATCAGACAGACCTCAGCCATGAGCGCTCTGTGATAAACCAGAACCACATTCACACTGCCTTAGCAGCAGACAGCTCAGTGCACGTGAACCAACCAAGCCACACAGGACAGCAAGAGGGCAGGCGGACGGCATGCCGTGTCCACCGGGCCCGCAGGCTTCAGAAGAGGGGCCCGCCGCCCGGCACCCACGCACCCGCCACAGTCGGAGCCTCTGGGGCCAGACTCCCAGGAGGCGACCAGCAGGGCCCCCAGGCCAAGCGGACTCGGGCCCTCGGCCACCCTGAGGTGCTGCCACCTCAGGCCTGCGACGGGGCGCTTTTCAGAAAGAAACCGTGTCTGTCTCCTCCCGTGGACAGCAAAGGGCAAACACCAGCCCTGGAGGCCCCACCCCCACCCCGACTGCCCGAGACTGGGAGCACACGGGGGGCGCTGTTTACCTGTGTCCAGGCGCTTTCCCGGGGACCCCTCCTCCACCTCAGAGTCGCCGCAGGTGCTTCGCGACCTTTTTCTTGGCTGCAGAAGAGTCTCCAACCTCGGAAGGACTACAGACAAAAAGGTTTTGGTCCCTAGCTGAGGAGAAGTTGGCTGGGTTTCAGTGTTCTCGGCAGACTTTGGGGGGCTTACACTTTTCGGTTTGCAGAAGAGAACAGAGGTGCGTCTGTTCACATCGCTCGATGGCTCCGCCCCCGGCGCAGCGCCACTACGGGCGAGGGTGGGCTCTGGAGAGTGTCCGCTTAGCAGCGCGCTCTGAGTGCAAGTGCTATGTGACTCATTACCAAATGTGACTCTTTTGGGCAGTTTACTCTGCTCTGGGTGGAGTTCTACTGGGTTGAGGGTTGGTGGTTCTGAGTTAGGCTCCGAGTTTGAAGGAAGAGGTAATGCATCTGATGGTTCAAGTTTAGGGGGAGATTTATCTCCTGAAAAAATTATAAATAAAGTGATTTTTGAAAGCTGATAATTATCAAAGCTATCATAAAACTTACTATAATTGTGAAGTCCACCAAAATACTAATTCAATCAAGGAAACACAGCATCACACATAACTGTCTGCAAGCAGCCGCGGTTACTGTGTGCGCGTCCCTGACGCCCGGCCGGCGCCTGCACCCAGGGTCCAGAGGCTCCCTGAGCCCACTGCACATGCGCCAGCCCAAGACATCATTCGAACTCATGACAGTCGCTGCAATCGACAGCCACTTACCTTGAGGAAGAAAAATATGTCACGTAACTAAGGGGGTCTAAGCGGGCATTCCCACAGTCCTGACCTGGTCCACAAGGTTAGCAAACAGAAGGAAACAAGCATGTAAATCTGATTTCTGACCAGGGCATTCTAAGTCGATGGCAAAGAACAGGGAGCGGTGAGCGGCTGCAAACGCGCCAGGAACGCCCCCCATCGGCTCTCAGACCGTGCCGCCTTCAGAAACATTACAATCCAAGCTCGTTATTTTAAATCTGACTTGAAAGATAAAAACACAATCTTTGGACAAAGACTATCTTAATCTTAGCCTCTTTAGAAAAGCTTTTAGAAATTACAAAAAAAAACAAGATACTTGAGAACCAGTGCATTAGCCCCGGGCCCTGGGTAGCTGGAGAGACCTGTCCTTGGAGGACGGGGTGGGCATGTTCTCTGGGATGAGCCCCTGAGGTTTCCCTCCAATCAAGGTTGAGGCTGGCATCAAGACGTGCAACACAGAACAAGTGTAAGCAGCACGTACGATTACAAAGTCGTCTCTACTGGAGGAAACCTGCAAATCCCCCCAGGTCTATCGGAAATAACACAAGGTTACAGGTTTCAACTCAAAGTCATTTTGAAAGTGAGAAGCTACACAACTTCAAAGGTTCACTTAGGTCTCGGAGCACGTTTTGTGAATTCTCCCCACTGACAGTGAGATGGGCCGGCCAGGCTTGGCACCTAGGAGGGCGGCCGCGGTCAGGCTCCGCCCAGAGCTTTCAGACGAGCCTCCGTGACACGGCTTGCAAAACGAGGAGACAGCCTTTCCTTGACCAAAACTGTTAGAAATGTCAGAGCAAACACACGTGCAAACTGGAAACACGTGTGCAGCTGGCAAGGCTCGAATCCTGCTGACGAAGCTCCCACCCGCTGCCCGTGGCCGTGCAGGACACTGACCCGTGGGGGAGCTGCAGGCGGGAGGGTGAGTGCTGGACCCTCCCTGGGAGCCGGCCCCTCCTCCTTCCCTGGAGAGGCCTCCTCTCCCCACAACCCAGGGCCCCACAGGGGCTCTCATGCTGACCTGATACCCAAGCTGCCGGCATCCGCCTCTGCCTCTGCCTCGGCAGGGGACCTGCACTGCCCCGGAGCTGCCCCGCCCTCCATGGAGGACGCCCCTCCCAGGGCCCCCACTCAGCAGTGGGCCAAGACAACGGCCGCCCCACCCCAGGCCTGGGCGTTCCTGCCAGGGCAGCTGCCCCCAGCACACAGGCCCTGAACCCCGCAGCCCGCGGCCCCCACTGTGCCCACACTCTGCCTACACCAGCCACGAGCGGGGCTCGTCAGAGGCCCGTCTCCCCTCGAAGACGACACTATGGCTCAGGGCTCTGAGGCTGCCAGGGCGGCTCACAGATGTGTCCCGGACGTCCACAGCCTCATGGACGGCGAGGGTCACGGCAGAAGGTACTCAGGTGACCCAGTGCAAACCACCCCCCGACCAGCTGCAGGCCTCCCACGGGCCGCGGACTCCAAGCCTCGGTGTTCTCATTCGTCAGACGGGAACAGACAGGGCGGTGTCCGCCACCCGGCGGCCCGCAGAGCAGGTGCTGGCCAGGGCTGCTGGGGTCTGTCCTCGGGGACCACACGCTAGGCCCACATCCCCGCGGCCACTGGTTGCTAACACACCACTCAGCTGCTCGGGAGAAACGTTCCAGGAACGTCTGGAATAAACGACGTGTTCGCCGCACCAACGAACGCAGAGCCTCAGGACGCATCGGCGTGAAACCTGGCATCTGGAGTCCCAGGCGAGGGAACTCACGACGCACAGATCAGCATGGGCCCCGCCCAGGGCACCCCACCCCACCATCCACACCCCGGGCACTGCCCGCCCATGAGGTGCTTCCGAACCAAAGCTACACATGGACCAGGGACCCAGCCTGGGAGCTTCACTGGACACCGTGCCACCATCTCTCCCGAGTCAGGGCGGCCCCCCCGCCTGACTCGAGCGTGACCTCTTCATCCAGCCTCAGCTGCGCTGGTTCCCACGGCCCCTACCCCTCTGGGGAAGGAGAGGACCCAGTCCTGAGTGGTGAAGACAGAGCCCCAACCTGAGACTAGCCCGAGAGGGCGGCAGCGGGCGGCAGACTCCCCTCCAAGGCCCACGGCCACGCCGTTCGGGCCCCCACTGCTCAAGGAAACCAACCTGGACACTGAAGACCTGCCCGCAAGGCTCCCCGCTGACCATGGGAAGGTCATGCTGCCACCCCTCCGGCCTGCCCCGAGGCTCCTTGTCAGGGTTTCCAGCGGAGACCCCGCGAGCATCAAATCACAACTAAGTCGGCGAGAAGCCACTGCCCTCTCAGGTGTGGTGGGCGACGCTGAGTGACTTCTGCCCCAGGACCGTGTTCCCAAGCACACTCCTACACTCCCTCACACGCGGCCGTCTCCACGGTCTGCACCGGCCACTGTTCACAGACACCCCCCCAACGCTGATGTCTGTCGCCTCACTGGGGGCACCCCCGCCCGTGCCGCTGGCCAGCCACCTCCACCACATGGCTCCTCCCACACGCCCCTTCCAGCTGGCCCCGCTCAGACCACTACGCTGGCTTCCTCTAACGTGCGCCCAACCCCAAAAGCAGCATGAGGGGCCCACGGGACACCCGCATAGCGGGAGAGCTCAGAGAAGCCGCCCCACTGCTGGGGCGATGGTAACACCAACCTGGTGGCCCGTTCTCCCCCAAGAAGGGACATGCACGCCCTCACCCCGAGGGGCAGTGGGGGCAACAGGGGTGGCTGGCAGGAGGGGCCGTCCTATACCCTGAGAACCCCGAGGGCACAGGGGGGCACCGTCGGGGAGCCCAGCGAGACCTGGCTGCCGAAGGCCCCTGGGAGAAGGGCTGCTTGGAACCAAACCCACAGGCAGGGCCACCGTGCTGATGGCAGGGAGGCCCCGGACTCTACAGTCCAAGTGCGAGTCCCACCCCCGAGCAGGGACGCTCCAGAGCCTGCAGCTGGCACACAGCCACCCAGGCAGAGGGCACCACGAGGGGCCCCGCCTCACCGCACGGCCACCCTCTCCAAGCAGAGAAAGCTTGGGGATCCAGGTCCTACTCGCTGCTCCTCAGGCAGCTGGACTGCAGGACACCACCGGACCAGAGCAGTCCACCCGCTCACGGGCACCACAGAGAGAGACGTAGCATCACTGCCAGGACACGGCAGGGCCCCAAGGCCAGCACACACCTGCAGAGACCTCGGTCCTTTTCAAAGGGTGAGCAGTAGAGCAGCTTTCTATGTCCTTTCGTTAACCACTTTGTTGTTCTTATTTGGACAAAGTCGTAAAAATTCAGAAAGACCACACACAGCTGCTAAGAGCCGTGCAGGGAGGGAGCCTGACCCCACCGCCTGTGCTGCTGCCTGAAACGCCCAACTCTCAAGTGAGGAGAGGAGGGCAGGAGGGGGCAACGCTCCACCCGCCCAAAGGGCACCTGAAGGGCACCTCCAGGAGCCCAGGCTGAGCCTGGGCTGTCCCCAGGAAGCGGCCCCCACGCGCGTCCCACCCACAGGGGCACGGGGCCACTGGAGGGCCCTGCTGCCCTGGGAGAGGAGCTGAGACGGTCCTCCCCACGCGCAGCCTCGCCGGGTTACTGGGCATCTGCTGGGAGACTGCTCCACGTTCCCGCCCCAGCACACGGCCACGCCTCCTGGCACACCAGCCCCTCACTCTCTGACCGCTCTGCAAGGCTGTGGACAACCTGAACCGTGCTCGAGAAACAAACCTCATTTCACCCCCAACGTTTTTAAGTGGCCAAATGCGGCGCAGACAGGACTACCCCAGCCTCAGCCCGGAGCGTCTCCGAGCGCTTACCTTCCTCCGCGGCCTCCTGCCCCCGCGGAGCACCGTCCTCTTCCGAGCCTGCAGTACCTGACTCCGCGGCTGGGGGCTGGCTGTGCTGCTGGCTCAGCTTGCTCCGCAGGACGGCAATCTCCTTCTTCAGCAGCTTGGCCCGTTTGCTCCGTGACCCACTGGACTTCATGGCACACGTGAGGTCCAGCATGTCCAGTAGCTCCCTCAGCTGCTCCTCCAGGACCATGTGGGCCCTGTTGGCCGGGTTCAGCAACCTGTCCACTGGAGGCAGAGACACGGCCATCAGTCGCCACATGGGCGCCGCCAACCTGAGACCACCTCCCCAGGGACCCCAGGGCCCTACCCTCTCAGTGGCTGGGCACCACTGGCAGACACAGGGGCCGGGGCCGCGCCCAGGGCCGCTGAGCCCTCCCACCAAGACCAGGCGCCCAGGCGAAGAAAGGCCGGAAAGAGGTCCAGACTCGCCAGGGGCACCAGCTCGGGGCCACGTGCGTCTGAGCCTGAGTCTCAGTGCCAGGTTGTTATGTGGCTTTTTTTAAACTGGGCTGCAAAGTTCACAGGTAATTTGGAGTCTGGGATATATTTATGAGAAAAATCCTCAACAAAATAAATTTCAGCCAAACACCAACACGTATGAAGTAAACTACCGTGAATCAGTGAGAAGCGGCTAAGAGACTAAGCGAGTCTACAGAGTCTCCTGCAAACAGAACCGGGACAAAAGCCACGGCAGCACGGCCATCAGACACGGAGAAGCCTCTGGCCCCACAGGCAAACCTCTCCCTAAAGCACCCGCCTCATCATGAGAAGAGCAAGACGCCAGTACAGGGAACCAAGTAAAAATGCGTCCTAACAGAATGCCACAGACAGGAGGGTCCACAGCGAGAAATCCCATCTCATCCGAAAGCCCCTCAGGCAGAGGACACTACAGGGAGGGGCCTGGGGCCGCCCAAGCACAGAGGGGACACAGAGGGGGCGTACTTCTCGCCCCAGTCCATCCTTCGTGAAAACCTGGGCGCAGAAATGGACTCACGGTGCCCCGCCTGGCCACTTCCCGCGAGGCTGGCACCCCTTCCCGACCCAGAGCGCTCGGGTGGGGAGGAGGCAGGCCTGCTTCCGGGGGCCTGGGAGAGCCAGCAGACACGGCGCCCCTCCCGAGGCCGCCTCGTGAGGTGGGGCGGGGGGACCAGCACGGAGGGCCTGCACCTGTTCCCTGATCCCTTGTGAGGGGCTTCCTCTGCCACGGGACGTCCTCACAGGCCCCCAGGCCCTCCTGCACACACAGCCCGAGTGACACTGCTCCCTGGTCTGTATCAGGGCAGCCTGCTGTCCCACTCGGGCCACGGCTCACGTGCCTCTCAAGTGGGCACCTGAAACGTGGATGCTCTCAGCAAAGATGCGCTGAGGGTAAGATCCACGCTACATGGCACACAGAGGAGAAGCCATTGAGAGCAACCCTGCCATTCCTGGGTCACTTTCACATTAAAACCACAATAATCAGGTGTACCAGGTTAAAGATAGGATGCGAACACAAGTCCTCACGGGGCTCCTAGAAAACCTCAAGCCAGCATGCAGCTCGCATCCCGCCTCCTGAGCCTGCACTTCAGCATCAGGGAAAGTGCCCCAGCACCTGCTCCTGGACAGCCGTGCTCACCCTCGTCCCAGGAGAAAGGCCGCCGAGGGGCCGGGGGCGGCCGCTCGGGCAGGTGCATCCCCGAGGCCTCGTCGAAGCCGACGCTGTCCGCCTGGCGCCGGGCCTGCCTGAGCACCACGCCGCCCTGGTCACGCAGCCGCACAGCGGCCCGGTAGAACACTGTGTCCTTCGCGTTGTACTTCATGCAGTTGTCCACGATGAGGTCAAAGTCCTCTTCCAGCTCCCTGAGAGTCCGGTACCCCTGTGCTTCTAGCCGCTTCCGCATTGTGGCAAAGTCCATGGGGCGTTTGATGTGATCCAGATAATCCGGGACCTGGGTTCAGGGAACAAAGCAACTGTTTACAGACACAACCAGAGTCACACACTCCACGCAACCAAGACACCTGTCATGTACATACATACACACGCAGGCACACTCCATGCTCACGCAGTACCGCAGGGCAGCCCAGCTCCTCTGGCCGGACACGCACACACTGGGAGGGGTCCTCCACATCCCCTGGGCCACTGCAGACCCGAGGGAGGCCGGCACAGGAGGCGAGGACACCTACCTCCTTCAGGCTCACTGGCTGGGCAAATATGCGGGCCGGGTCCTTCTCCTGCAGCTGGTCCAGCACCGAGCGCAGCAGCACGGTGAGCGGGGTCAGCCGCAGCTCCAAGGCCATCTGCTCCACCTTCACCTGGGGGCCAGTGCACCAGGGCTCAGCGCCCGAGGGGATGCGCCCTCTGAGGAGCCACCTCCCACCTCGAGGGTGCGGCACCATCCAGGGGCCCATGGAGGTCCACATTAAAGGCACAAGCATACAGTATCACCCTCCTGCTCACACCTCCTGGGACCCACTGAACACCACACCCCACCCCAGCCAGTCTACTTCACGGCAGAGATCGGTGTCAGCCCCTAAAGCCACCAGCACCCCTCACCAGAGAGGACCACTCAGAGGAAGCCGGGGCAAGGACTGTGGGCCTAGCACAAGCTGCCCCTTCCCCGGGACGCCCCGCCCCTTCCCCGGGACGCCCCGCCCCTTCCCCGGGACGCCCCGCCCCTTCCCCGGGACGCCCCGCCCCTTCCCCGGGACGCCCCGCCCCTTCCCCGGGACGCCCCGCCCCTTCCCCGGGACGCCCCGCCCCTTCCCCGGGACGCCCCGCCCCTTCCCCGGGACGCCCCGCCCCTTCCCCGGGACGCCCCGCCCCTTCCCCGGGACGCCCCGCCCCTTCCCCGGGACGCCCCGCCCCCGCAGCCTCACCTGCTCCCGCTTGAGCTTCTCGCGCTTGCGCAGAAGCTCGATGAGCAAGCGGGCGCGCTCCAAGTCGTGCCGAAGCCGCTGCCAGTACTTGAGCTTCTCTTTGGCAGCTTGAATCTCCTCATCGTTCTCTCTCTGAGAAAAAGAATGGAGTCGGCCTTTTCCCCCACACAGACACACACGGGTAAGGCTCCGCGGCTCAGCCCCTCGCCTCCTCCCCGGGAAGCCTCCTCCCAGGACAAGCTCGCCCGTCGCTGGTTCATCTCCAGGCCAGCGCTGTGGCGGGGGTGGGGCCAGGGCGCAGAGCGCTTCCGCCGGCACTCCACCGCCAATGCCCGCACCCCCGGCCTCACTCCCGTCCCTCCCCGAGCTCTGCCCAGGACCTGGGGTCCTCAGAGCCTCCTGGAAGGGCTCAGGGCTGCCCGCCCCCAGCCCCAGGGGCCTACCCTCCCACCGCTGCACGTGCGGGCCTCTCAGTGCACCTGAAGGCTGTCCCACCACAGCTCCTCCCACACCCCCCACTACGGCTCCTGTCGGGAGTCTGGGGAGTCTGGGGCCCTCTCGGTCAAGGCCACTTGGAAGCCGAGTCCAACCTCACGCATGAGGCTCCCCTTCCCTGCCGCCGCGCCGCCGCCGCCGCCGCCACCACCACCGCCATGGGCCTGCTCCGGCTGCGGCAGCGCAGGCACCGCTTTCCAGAACGCTCCGCACTCAGCCTCCTCTGCCCCTTGAGGCCCACCTCCATCCAGAGCGAGCTGTAACAGGGCAGCCATCTGGCTGCGTCCGCGGCCCCCAACCCCTATCCCAGTGCAAACCCCGAACCCTGGCAGCAAGGAGCACTCTGCTCTGAGAGGATCAACCCTGACTAAGGCTGACGCTGCGTTCCAGGACCTCAGGGTCTGAAGGCAAAAATCCCGTGGCCAGAGTTGCAAGGCCCCTCTCGCTCTACTGGGGAAGGCAGCAGATGGGCCCACCCAGGAGGCTGGACGCAGGGAAGGAGCCAGGCCTGAGTCTCCCCTCCACCAGCATCCTCCAGCTCTACCGGATTCCAATCACCGGCTTGTTTTTACGTTATTTAAAATTCTCAGACATCAAACAGGAGTTAACAGTAACATCAGCTGTATAAACAAGGCCAGTAAATACATTAAACAGTGGGCTCAGAAAACCAAATTTCCCGAGAGCATCTGAAATCATCTCTTCCGTCAGTTTGAAACAGACACTGAAAATATCAGCTCGAAGGACGTTCAGCCTGGTGGCCCATGAGACACAGGAGAGCAGTTAAGTCCCCAGAAACCGCTGGTGCCCACCTGCTGTGCCTGCCGCTGGCTGCAGGACCACAGGCCCTGCCTCCGACACAGTGCCCCCACCAAGCAGGAACCTGCGGGGAGGACCTGGCCAAGCCCCACACCTTTTGTGTACAGAAGGGCCTGCCTTTCTGACTCTACAAGAGCAGTCTAATTCCTACGTGAAACCAATCCGGGAAGGCTCCATACACTGGGGGAGTGCTGCAGTCATTTCTGGTTTCAGTCAGCTATCAAGAGAGCTCTGAGGACACTGTCTGCAACCCAGCCATCGCTCCCCCGTGGAAGGAGGGGAGCACACCCAGTGCCTAGAAGCGAGACAGACAGAACCCCCCACCCCACAGGGCCAACACCAACTGGGTCAGGCCAGCACCCCAGCTGGGGACAGGGCAGGCCGGCTCTGCGGCGTGAGGACCCCACACATCAGGCCGACTCCCAGGGCACGAGCAAGGGTGGGAGACCCTGAGGAACAGCCATCTCACCCTGCCAAGCCGCCAGCAGCAGTGGTGTAGACAGCAAGAGGCCCTGCCCCAGCTCAGCAGGACAACCAGCTGTCCGAAAGCCCCTGGAAAGCGACAGGGGATGCCCTCCCACCACAGGGCGCGTCAAGGGGAGCTGGCGGACGTGAGCACTCGAGGGTGGGTGGGACAGGAGCCACAACCCCCCAGCCCAGCACATGCCCGCAGGCCCCCAGCCTGCTCTGCAGGATGGAACCACCATGGGCACCTACAGAGGCCAGGGCTCCACGGGCCCAGCACAGACCACGGAGGGGCCAGACCACTGAGGAGGCAGGGGACAGGAGTACCCAGCAACCGAAGCGCCTCATCCCATCCAGCCCAGCTCATCCCGTCTGTCTGTCCGTCCCTGACTGGAAGGTCTGCTGTGAGAGAAGGGCTGCACCTAGCCTCTCCCAGGGCCCAGCTCAGGGCAGACGCCCAGACACACAGACTAGTGCGTCAGGTTAAACACTAATATCAAGCATTTTTAAAGTTTCAAAAATCATCAGAATCACACCAAGTCTTCAACAGTCCATGTGGAACATGAACGGGTTGCCCCCAAAAGCCAACCTCCGCTAGGACAGGGTGGGAAGCAAGAGGCAGTGCAGCCCTCCCACCTACCCTGCGATGGGGCGCTCCCAGCCATTCCAGGCTGGCGGGGGCAGGCAGACCCCCACCCGTGGCCCTGCCCACACGGGCTGCACCGCTGAGCCCACTACCATCAAGTCAGGACTGGCCCCTGGTCAAGCCCAGCTGCACCTCAGTCTGAATCTCTGTGGTTCCTCCCAGTTCCTTCAGCCAAGAGAAAACTGACCCTTCTGTTTCCTGTGCGTGAATTCTCCTATCATTACAAATTTCCCTCATGTGTGGCAGGACGTGAGAACACGACTGCTCTCAAACCCACATGCTGACCCTGGGAGCGTGTGCTCCCGAGGTGCGGGCAGGCCCCTCACGCACCCCAACCTCGGCCCAGGTCTTGCTCCCCACGCAACTCCCCCCGCCAGCCCAGCCCCAGAACACACTCCCAGCTCTGCACTCTGCACCTCCCACTGCTCCGCCGTCACCAGGCTGAGGACAAAGGCCCCCAGCTGGCCTCCCTGCTCCCATCTTGAGATATCCTCTGCCTAACTCGCTACCCCCAAGGCCCAACACCCTCTCCGAGCACCCAAAGGCCCTGCGGGCTCTGCCCTGCCCCCCTTCCTGGAGCTCCTGAGGCAGCACTAAGCCAGCCAGCCAGCCTCAGTCCCCATGGTTCCAACCCTGCAGCCCCGTGGACACTCCCCCAGCCCACAGCCAGCCCTGCAGCCCACAGGCCCAGGTCCTGACACAGCCCTGACGGAGACAGAACCCCGTATCCAGCGGGGAGGAGAGGGAGTACAGGGCCTCCCCAAGAAAGGCCCAGGAGGGGCGGAAGGTTCAGGACGAGCATCCCCGCCCCAGGGTGGGCAGCAAGACTGGACTTGGCCGCCAGCAGCCCTGACGCTGCACGGAGCGGGCAGGAGGCAGGGAGCCAGGCACCCGGCCCCGTCAGCCCCTCTGTACATGCCCGAGGTGGCTCCGGCCTAGCGCGTGGGGCTCGGCCTCCCCAGCGGGGCGGGGTTGGTGAGCCTGCACAGCTGTGCCTGCAGGCACCAGGACCGCCGGGCGGGGGACCTGACCCGCCCGGCATCCCAGGAGCGGCCCCACAGCCATGTGCTGCCTCCTTCCCTGGAGACAGAGGAGGGTCAGGGGCACGGCCCACCCCACAGTCACCCAGAAACATCACACTCCTCTGGATTTCAAAAAGCATTAGAAAGATATCCAAGCTTCAGACATCTAAGCTTCTCTATTTAAACGCACATTCACGTGTGCGCGATGCTGAATGACCTGCCGTCAGCACCGCAAGCCTGAGGCGGCGAAGAGGCAGAGCTCCGTCCAGGCCGGGCAGCAGACAGCCCGGACTCGCACAGGAACCGCGGGAAGAATGCGCAGAGCGGGGAAGCAGCGGCTCTCAGGACAACGCGATGGAATGGGCGGCCGCCATCGCCCGCCGTGGGACCAGGGACCGGAGCCTCCAGCCAGGCAGGCCTGCCCCGACCAGAACGCAGCAGGGGGTTCCCCACGCCAGGGAAGGCCCTGCCAGCCCAGGGGCACCGCGTCCCCTGCACCCCTTGGGCATCGTGGCTCATGGAGCCTTCCGGACAACGGGCTGGGCGGCCCACAAACGGCGACGGGAACCAGCAGAGGCGACCCTGCTGCACGCGGGCGACGGGAAGAGCAGACTCCACTCAGCCCTGAAGCCCGCCCTCAGCTCCAGCAGTGGCCAAGCCCCGTTTGTCTGTGACAGCTCACAAAGACGGCTTCTCCCTTCCTAAACCCACCTTTCAGAAAAGCACTCTGAACGTCAGCCAGCCTGTGAACCTGCATCAGCTACTGAGAGGAAGGCACGCGTCCCTCCCGGCCGCCCTTCCTGCGCACGGGTCCCTGACCTGAGGCCCCGGCACACCCACCCCCTGCTCAGCTGGCAGAGGCTCCCCCGTGCACCCCCCAGCGGGCAGGGCCAGCAAACGACAGCACACCACGGGGCCGAGGGGCACCTCAGACGGAGGCTCCGCCTGCCGCCCCGGCCAAACGCCGCCTGCCGCCCCGGCGGGCCACGTACCTGCTGCGAGCTTCTGTGGGACTGCAGGCTGGACTGGAGTCTGCGCAGCAGCGGGGCTCCGTTCCTGGACAGCCTCTTGAGGAGCCAGTAGCTGTGGGCGCGCTCGACAAACTGCTTCTTCCGCTGAATGGCCACCTGATTCGCAATCCTATTTAATCTAGAACACGGAAAAGCTCAGGGTTTAGCTATGAAGCAGGACATGGACACTTTATCACGGAAACTAGAAATGAAGTCAACAGACCATATGCGTCCCCCTGGCTACACCCCGCCCCCTCACCACCACCACCTGCCTCCCGGCTCCGCCTGCCCGCAGGCCGCATTCCCGCCACCACCACTCAGGACCACTCAGGTC
The DNA here is from genome assembly GCF_016772045.2 of Ovis aries. NCBI lineage: Eukaryota > Metazoa > Chordata > Mammalia > Artiodactyla > Bovidae > Ovis > Ovis aries. Next base: position 225,155,762 of record NC_056056.1, read on the forward strand.
ACGCGTCCAGGGACCCCAGATGTCACCTGCTCTGAGCCCTCAGCTCACGCATCCAAGGACCCTGGGTGTCCCCCGCTCCGAGCCCTCAGCTCACGCGTCCAGGGACCCTGGGTGTCCCCCGCTCCGAGCCCTCAGCTCACGCGTCCAGGGACCCTGGGTGTCCCCCGCTCCGAGCCCTCAGCTCACGCGTCCAGGGACCCTGGGTGTCCCCCGCTCCGAGCCCTCAGCTCACGCGTCCAGGGACCCTGGGTGTCCCCCGCCCCGAGCCCTCAGCTCACGCGTCCAGGGACCCCGGGTGTCCCCCGCCCCGAGCTGCGCAGGCTCACACCAGCCTCCCCCAGGTGAGAGCAGGCCTGCAGGATGGCCCCTCTCAAGGGGCCCCAGAGCCCACAAGACAAAAAGCAATGGGACGACTGGAGGCAGAAGCTGCTGAGGGCGGGGTCAGCGCGCCACAAAAGTGCGCACAAGCGCCCCCAGGCCTCGTGGCAAGGCCATCGTTTCAGAGACTGTAAAACTCGACAGATTCTAAGAACGCACAAGGGGACGCAAAGGGCTTCACACCCCCCAGGCCGGCCTCTGGCCCCTGCCTTCGCCCCTCCTGGGAACCACGCCTCCCGAAGACAACAAATGCAGGCTGCGGACCAAACCCCAATGGAACAGGCGGCTTCCTTTCAGAACACCGGACATCAACATTTCAGGGCGGAAATTAAGGAATTTTAAAAGGACATCTTCCAAGGAGTGTGATTCCTAAATCAGACGTAACTGTACTGACATCCTCGGCTCCGCTGTGTCCAAACCCACAATGCTCCTTCTCATTAAGGCAATTGCTACAGCTCGAGCCTCGGGGCCAAAGGCCACGTGCCGCTCAGGGTAGCCCTGCCCAGGGCCTCTTCTGGCGGCTGAGGAACCCAGCGAGGGGCAGACAGCGAGCCCCACCCAGCGCGTCCACAGGCCCGCCCAGTCACACGGTGCTGGCTCCAGCGGAAGGCGCTGGGGACCCCAGACCCCCCTCTGCAGAGGGGCTGTGTCTGTCCTGGGCACCTAGCCGGCGCCCTTCTGCTGAGGTCTGCCCTCACCCCGCGACTGCCACCTGACTCAGGGCCAGCCAAGAGCAGGCAGCTTAACACACGGAGCGCACGCAGACATGCGCTCTCACACACGCGCAGCTCCGGCAACAGTGAAGGGCGGCACCGGTAGAAGGTGGACTCGGCGCGCGACCCTGGCTGAGCCGCCAGGCAGCACACAAGAGCGCACGGGAAAAGCTCAGCAAGCCCAGCGCCGTGCTCGCTGTGAAGAGCAGGGAAGAGACGGACGGGAGCAGGGAGCAAGGGACAGCGAGCCTCGTGCCTTTAAAGCAGCACCATTCACAGCAGCCAAGACAGAGACAACCTAAACGCCCGCCGCCGCCGGGAACGGCAGAGAGGACGCGGGGTGTTGAGAGAGACAGCGCTGCTCAGCCACGAGAAAGGGAAGGATGGCGCAGTAGCAACAGCGATGGGCTGTGTGTGTGTGTGTGTGTGTGTGTGTGAGGGGGAGAGGGGGAGGGAGAGAGGGAGGGGGGGAGGGGGGGAGGGGGGGGGAGGGAGGGGGAGGGAGGGAGGGAGGGAATACTACGCAGCCATCAGCAGGAAATGGCGGCACGGCAGCAGCACGGGGCCTGGAGGCTGCCGCGCTGAGCGAGCTGAATCAAAGATGAACACTGCGTCACTCGTGTGCAGTCTGAACGACACAGACCAACTCATCCACAAAACAGAGAGAGACTGGCAGGCTTGGCTCAGGGACCAGACTTAGAGTGACCAGAGGGGGCAGGGGTGGGGAGAGATGAGCTAGGAGTGTGGGGTTAACGTGTAGAGGACTGGACGTAAAGCAGATAAATAACGAGTGGCTGCTGTGCAGCACAGGGAATCGTACTCAGTGCCCCATAATAAACCATAACGGGAGAGAATGTGAAACCAGCGTAACTGTATGTCACTCACTCTGCAGCGCATCAGAAACTTGCCACTGTTCTGTCGCTAAGTCACGTCCAACTCTCTGCAACCCCATGGACTGGCCGTAGCAAGCCAGGCTTCCCTGTCCTTCACTGTCTCCCGGCGTTTGCTCAAACTCACGTCCACTGAGTCGGTGATGCCATCCAACCATCTCGTCCTCTGTCGCCCCCCTCTCCTCCTGCCCCCAATCTTCCCCAGCATCAGGGTCTTTTCCAAGAGTCAGCTCTTCGCATCAGGCGGCCAAAGTACTGGAGTTTCAGCACGAGTCCTTCCAATGAAGCAGAAACTAACACTTTCTAAAGCAATCAACCAACTCTCAATTCAAAAAAAAGAAGAGTATCATGAAGACCGAGATGCCCAACAAGCCTGTAGAAAAATGTCCCTGGCCAAATCCGAATTACGAAAAGAAAGAAGCTGAAGTACACTCCTTTAACCATCACCCTAGAAACTGAACGGGCCGTTTAAAAGTTTCCTTACCACCCCCAAAAGAAATAAAAGGAACCCATTTCTCAGAGGAGGTTCACTATCAGAAAAGGAAATCAAGCCAACCCAGCCCTGCGCTGACTATGGCGAGGCGAGGGCACGCATCAGTCCTCTGGGTGAGTCCCGACCGGGCGGGACAGTGGGGCCAGGCCAGACGCCACACGCACAGACACACCCCAGGGCCCGGGGCCCATGGCCGAGCGCAGGAGGCCAGTGGTCTAGAGATCGAAGTCCCAGAAGGAGACCAGACTGCGACCCCCCCCCCCCGACAAAAGACAAGAAACGGGGCCCTGGCGCCCTGTAACTCACTCCTGGCTCACTGGGAGGTGCCCCTCGAGAGCAGCCCCCCCGGGACCCCCGCCAGGCCTGCGCTCACCACACAGGTGGGTGCACCAACCGCGAAGGGAGACGGCCACAAGACACGCTCGAGTGACAGGAGGCGCCCGTGACGATGCCAGTGAGGAGGGCAGAAAGGGGCACGCAGGCCACCTCCAAACCGACTCCAAAGTCCAAGAACCTGACGGACGACCGGGGGCGCATAGGAGGCAGGCAGGCACAGCGCGCAGGCTGGCCGCACAGACGCCCCCGGGGCTGGGTGGCTGTGGGTCTCTGGGGGAGGAGGTGCTCCGTGGACGAAGCGGGCAAATGGCTGCTCGGACACCGGCACGTGAGGGACGGCATGGCTGCGAAGCCTCGCCTCGGGGCCATCCTGACCCGGGAGGCCAGCAGTCTGCGCCCCAGAGGTCCCGTCAGTGCCAAGGCCGCGGGGCCGGGGGCAGGGGTGGAGGGATAGCTGCAAAGCTTTCAGAAGAAAACCTCGAGGCCCTCAGGGAATGAACACTCAAGTGAGACGTGACAAACACAAGCCATGAAACAGAGCGAAAACGCGCCCTGGAAGCAGGAGGCGATCCCCGGGAAGGGGGCCGAGGCGGGGCTGCGCGCTCCCGCCCGCCAAACCCACTCGGGCCGGCGGGAAACACAGGAAACCCACGGAGGGAACGTCCGCCCAAACCGCCACTGCACACGTGACGTCCACAGGGAACCTAAGGGAGCCTGCCACGCGCGGCACCAGCGTAAAGACCCTGCGTCCACACGGCACCCAAACGCGCCCATTTGAGAGAACGCTATTTCTCATACTAAGTTTCCATGGACATGTTTATGGAGAAAACCGTGAACTTTCAGCAAACACTGGAGAGGTGATAGTGAGCAAAAGGTGGGCCTTGCCCAGGCCAGGGTGAAGGCTGGCGTGGAGCCGGACTTCCAGGAGGAGACAGACATCTCGGGGACGGGGGGGTCCACAGAGCGGTCTCCAGGTCAGGCGTGCAGGAACGGTCAGTGACGGCCCTGCCCGCCAGCAGGAAAGACAGGTGTGTGGGCTGAGGACCACAGGGTCAGACGCCGCGTCTTCAGAGCAGACAGACACACGCCGTCCAGACACACCCACTCCAGGGCCGCAGGGCACGGCCGGGCTCTGAAGCGAGCTGTTAGCTGCGCTGCCAAGGCCCCGGGGGACGTCACGGGACTGGGGTGTGCTTCCGAGTGACCCAAAGGACGAGGCGGGTGAGGGGGCTGGCCCAGCGCTCCCGAAGCTGGGGTGCGGGGGTAGCGCTTCCGGCCTCACAAACGTCCAGCTTTGACAAGGGCTTCTAAAGACGTGAAGAGCAGGGACGCCGCGGGGAAGACGTGCAGTGAGCACAGCAAATGGCCAGCCACCCACAGGCCAGACCAGGGCCCCAGGGAACCAGGGGGAGGCCCGGGGAACCAGGGCACGGAGACCTACCCTGCCGGCCAGGGCCTGCGGCCACAGGCTGCACTCAAGGCCTGCCCACGCCCACGGCAGGAGAGCAGCCACCCCGGCACGAAGGACGGGAAAGCAGGCCTGGGACGGACCCAGCCACATGCGCAGCAAGCGGCCTGTGTCACCACGGCCGGGCTGACGGGCCTGAGGGCTCTCAGGAACGAGTGTCAGCCGACGTTTTTTGCTGCATTTGATAAATCCCTGTCAGTGTCTTTCTGTTAAACTTTCTATATTAAAGTCATGAAAAGCAGGGAGAAAACAGCATTAAAAACCATCCCCTGGGACTTCCCGGCGGTCCTGTGGCTGAGACTCCACACGCAGAGGCCAAGGTCAGGGACCCCTCAGGCCACAGCCACGAGCCCAGATGCCACAACTGCAGAGCCCGCGCAGCCGGATTCGTTACTTGGTTTTTTAAAAACCTCATCCCTCCTCACACCCACAGACGGGGGAGCAGGGCCCGGGCCGCCCCACCGGCGTCTCAGGGAGCGGAGCCACCTTCCCTTCCCAGCCGGCTATAACTCCACGACAGTCCCTGCCCTTTCAGAACAGCTGATATGGAGGTCAGGGGACATGAGAGAAGCCCCCCTGCCAGCCCCCAAAAGCCCAGAGTCAGCCTCTGGAGGGGCGCAGTTCTGGGCCTTGCTGGTTCCTGGGGCGCCCCCTGCCCGACTGCACAGATCAGAGCCGGGAGCCCCGGGGGCCTGTGCGTGCCTCCCGGCAGGAAGCCCCCCACCCCCAGCCAGGCAGCTGCCTGCACCGGGCGCCGCCCCTCAGAGCCCGAGCAGGCGAGTGACAGCCAGCTGGTCAGAGACCCCTCTCCTGAGAAACCCCACCAACGCTGACGCCTGCAGATGCCCGCCTCAGCACCCAGGCCTGCTGGGCAGACCCTCTGAAAACTGCACCTCCCTCCACGGCGCTGAGAGGAGAACCCCACGGGGTGGGCACGCCCTTCAGTCCTCACAGGGAGGCACAGGCAGTCTAAGGGCGACCCTGATCCTAGGAGGCCAAGCAGGACTCCCAGCCGCAGGCAAGAAGGCGCCTGGGGAGGCTGGCCCCCGCCTGGGAGGTGCACAGGGGCACGTGGTCTGCCCTCAGGACAGCACACGGGTGAGCCATTAGCAAGAGGGGCCTCTGGCTGAGGGAGGTGACGGGGAGATTTCTCTCCCCCTACTTCTGCAGCCTTTTATAAACCCGAAGTCATTTCAGAACAAGCACTTGAAGCTAATAGAAGGACAAGGCGGGACAGGATGCCGAGGCCAGTCCCCACGGGCACTGGGCCCGTCCCACGGCCCACTCCTGGCAGAGGCCCCCAGCGCAGGGCGAAGCAAAGCGTCCACGTGTGTCTGCCCCCCTCTGCAGAAGCAGACACGGGGACCGTGAGCAGGCACTGCCAGACCCCAGTCCTCAGCAGACACCCTAGGCGCCGGGCCCACTCTGCGCCCCCAGGATGCCTGGCCCGCCAGGGGTCCACACACCTGAGGGACACGGGACGCACCCCGCTCGGCGCTGGCTTCAGCCCCAGACACACGGGAGCCCGAGAGAGGCGCTCAGAAATGCCCAAGACGCGGCACAGCCACCATGGAGCGCCAGGCTCCCCACACTGGGCTTCACTGACTCTCAGTGCCCATAGGCTGGCGTGTGCCCAGGCCCCACCCCACCCCCAAAGGCCCTCAGGGGCAGAGCCTGGAGCTGGCCGCCAGCCCCCACACCCCCACCCCAAATTCAAGTACAGGGAAACCAGCGAAGTCACGGGAAGGTCAGCACAGACACGTGGCACCCACACGGCACGGTCCCCCAGCTGTGCGCTCGCCCAGTGGGGCAGGGGCAGACTCGCAGCTGGCTCCCCGCACCATGGCCACGGTCCAGCCCGCACTCCCGACCTGGGCTCTGTCAACAGCCCCTCCCCAAGGACCCGGCTAGGGGCTGCCTGGCGGCACCCACACACACAGGGCACCCAGAGCAGTGCTCCCACCTGTGGGGCCACGAAGCTCCCCCGTCTCCCCAGGCCACAGCCCGTCAGAACTTTAGAGATCGTGACAGAACTAGCTGTCAGAAAAGAGGGCAAACAAGACTCAGGCCCAGACTCCTCGCTGCTACATTCAACAAGCATTAAGCACGTGAGCCCAGCAACCCCTGAGCCCCCGCCGTCCAGCCAGCCCCCCTGGGGTTTCAGTCGCGTCCTCTAGGGATGAGACGCCGAGCCCCCACCCTGGCGAGGGCCCCGTCTGGGCTCGTGAGGCAGCATCCACAGCGAGCAGCAGCGCGTGAACCTGCCGCGGCCCCTCCGCATGCCCAGAGCAGCACCCACAGCACCCAGAGTGCAGATGACCGGCAGCTCCGCAGGAGCTTCACTCACCCAATGGCCCCAGAGACCCAGAGGCTCCAACGCCACACGCCCCTTCTCCGGGCCTGTGACGGTCCTCCTGTGGCTGCCTCTCCCACCCTCTGCCCTCACGCACAAGGCAGAGAAAGCGGGTAAGGAAGCAGAGGCTCCGAGGAGGACAGCACCACCCGATGACAAGGCCCCCTTCACCAGACGGCGGCCCCAGCTCAGGCAGCAGAGAGGGCGAGCGCCCGCGCGCTCTCCTTCTGATCTGACCTCTCGGGTCTTCCCCAACTTCAAACGTGCCGCTTCTACTTCGGGGAGAAAGTCCCTCTAGCTGAAGAACAGGAGAGAGGGGGCAGGCAGGCAGACGGGCACAGCTCCCGAGCTCGCTGCAGGCTGGGCCCTCACAGCAGCAGGCCCAGGAGGCCAGGAGGGCCCCAGCCAGGGCCGCGCTCGGCGCTCCCCAAAGAGCCAATGCCGCGCGGCCAGGCGCGCGGAGCAGCTGCAGGGCTGAGCCACACAGCCAGCCGGCCTACCCGCGGAGGGAGCGCTCGCTCAGAGCACCCACACCTCTGCCCTGGGGTCTGTTACTAGACACCAAGAAAGTGGCCTTTGTAGTGTGAACATGCTGCAAGATGAGAAAACTAAGCCGACCGCCTGCCTCTTGCTGAGAGCAGAGGACGGTCTCAGAATCAGTGTGTCTCAACTATCTTTTTCACTTGCAAACAACTTTTTAAACCACGCAAACTACGAAGCACTCACAGTCCCCGCCACCACCCCCAGCCTTCTCAGCTGACCCTCCCCTCAGCCGAGGGAGGGGCCTCCTCTTCTGAGACCTCCGCAGCTGGCCCCTGAGCCGTCCTGGCAGCAGCTCTGTCCTGTGGCTGTGGAGAGCGCAGGGTTTCGCCCCCAGTGACCCCCTCTGGGGCCAGAGCAGTGGTCGAGAGCTTGGGCCTCCCAGCCGCCCCAACACCCTACACGCTGGTCTGACGTCAGGGTCTCTGCAGACTCTGGGCGACAACTACGGCAAGGCCCACAGCCACGCACACTCACCCAGGTGCATCGCTAACCTCCGCTCTGAGCCAGGGAGGGCAGGGCAAGGGCCTGCCGCTCCTCCGCTTGGCCCCCATGAGGCAGCACCTCCGACCCCAGGAGCCCATGCTTCCCAGCCGTGCACCTGACCCTCTGGAGGACAGATGGGCAGTGGGCACCACATGGGACTGGACAGAGGGCAGTACCTTGGACTCCTGGCTTCTCGATTTATAAAGTCGAACTTTTTATTTACTTTGATTTTAGTAAACCTGAAAACTTTGGGGTCTTAAAACCTCTTGATATAAATCCTATACTTTCCAACCCTCGGGTAGAAATGCAAGTGAAGTCAAAGTGAATTCGCTCAGTCGTGTCCGACTTTCTGCGACCCCATGGACTCTTGCATACCAAGCTCCTCCATCCATGGGATTTTCCAGGTAAGGGTACTGGAGTGGGTTGCCATTTCCTTCTCCAAATGCAAGTGAAACTGTCTTAAAAAGTCAGACCGACTTATTTGCAAAGAAACACTTGGTTTTACCAGAAGTCTTCTCCAGATAAGAGGGATGGTAAGTGCTTTCTATTCACTGTCTGAATTTACTGACTCTGTTATCTACGTACTTCTCTCCCCTAGGACACTTCTAACTTGTAACAAACACCCAGGAAGTGCCTGCTCCTCTAGCACAAGCCAGGATGTCCCTGGCTGCGCCTACCGCATGGGCCGCCCTGCGCAGCCCCCTGAACCGCTCTCCCTGCCTCTGCCGCTGATGGGAGGTCCCAGGGCCCCGGGCCCTCGACACTGGAGCCTGTGTTTAAGGCTTTCCCAAACCACAGTGCTCACAGGTCTGCTGAGAAATTCCCCAAGCCACTTACCTGGTGTTCCCAACAAGAGCATTTTTAAATCCAATGAAATAAAAACAAGTCAGTAGCCAGAGAGACAAGCAGAAGGGGGCAAGTCTAGAGATGGGGGTGGCCGGCAGGATCCTGACCCACCACCAGGACCACTCGGGAAAGAGAATCCCATGCTGACCAGGCGACGCTCATCTGAGAGAAACGGTTGGGAAACCAGACAGCCCGTGCCCCGACAGGAAGGCAGGCAGAGTCTCCCGCCAGGGTCCCCGTCAGCCCCACTCTCGTCTCCACCGTGTCTGCCCCACCCGGCCACACTGCCCAAGTTCAGCAAATCAAACATCCCACCAGGGGACTCCCTGGTGATCCAGCGGGCGAGAGTCCGCCTCCCCGTGCAAGGAACAGTCGCTGGCTGGGGACCTGGGCCCCCACATGCTGCAGGGCAACGGAGCCCGCGTGCTCGGGGCCACACAGCACAGAGGATCCTATGCACTGCGGTTAAGACCTGAGGCAGCCAGATAAATAAATGCGTGCGTTTTTTCAGTCCTCACAAGATCCCCAAACGCTGCCGTGAGCACAGAGAGGAAGGCAGAGAGGGCAGTGACCCCTGGGCACCCGAGGCAGGGCTGCGGCCGAGCGAGCTCGGCCCCGGGCCTCGAGGAGACCAGACACACACACACGGCCCCGGTCCTCGAGGAGACCAGACACACACACACGGCCCCGCCTCAGACCCGAGTCTCTGACAACAGCCACGCTCCCGCCAAGGGCAGCGGGAACAAGGCCCCCCGTCAGAGGGGCCGTCAGGGCCGGGCAGACGGCACGTGGCGGGCCCGCACAGACCCTGCGCCCCCTTGCAGCGCTCACCTCTGCGGGGGGATGTAGGGCGCACACACGGGCGGCAGGGCCGTGCAGGGCTCCCGGGCCGTCTTCTTGGCCTTCTTGGCTTTCTTCCTGACCTTGGACGTGGACCTGACCGCTTTGACCGAGCTCTCCTTCCGACAGACACCGTTTTTCATCTCCACGTCCCCGTAAATGTTCAGAGGCCTGCGGGTGCAGCCGGGGGGCGTGTGGACGTCACAGTAAGCGGTCTTCCTGACGGAGAAGGTGGCGGCGCCACCGGCCAGCTCCTTCACGGGCTCCATCTTCATGTAGAGGCCGGCCCGCTGGGCGCACGTCACGTGGAAGGCAGTGTAGCAGTTGGCTTTGTGGCACTGGATGCAGGCGCCCACGCCCTTCTGCTTGCAGAGGTAGCAGGTCAGCTTCCAGCGCGCGGGGGGGATGTTCCGCACGCCGTCGATGGGCTCGATGAAGACAGTGTTGGCGAAGCCCACCTCGGGGATCCACAGGGCGCACACCACGTGGCCCCAGCGGTCGTCGTCCGTCTTCTTGAAGGCGCCGCCCTTGTTGGGGCAGAGTACGCAGTCGGCCGGCCGGGCGCGGGACTGCAGGCAGTGGCGGCAGAGCCACTGGCCCTCGGGGATGTAGGGCACGCCGTAGCACTCCTGGTGCACCGCCAGGTTGCACATGTCGCAGAAGAGGATCGCGTTGCTGTTCTGACACTCGCCGTCCATGCAGACGCAGCACACCGCGTCCTCGTCAATCAGGCACTGCTGCTCCCCCTGCTTCTGCTTCTCGCAGTGCGAGGCCTTCTCGAAGCGGTCCATGAGGAACTCGAACACGCTCTGCGACACGGCCGACACGCAGTCGCCCCTGCGCTTCTCGTTGACGATCTCCAGCCAGGCGTAGTCCTCCTCGTCCATGTCGTACTCCACCTCGTTGTCCAGCTCCTCAGCTGACTTCTCCACGAACTTGTAGTACACGGGGGGCCGCCGCGGCGCCGACGGGGGGCTGTACTCCACCACCCGCACCTTGGGCTCAGGGAGGGCGCTGGCGGAGGCGGGCGCGCCGTGGGCGCCGGGCGGGGCGTCGCCTTTCTTCTTGACCCGGTTGTTCTTGTGCCGCTTAGTTCTCAAGCACACGGGCGGCCGCTCACTGTTCTCCTTGTTGCTGTTGCACTCGCTCATTTCCTGGGCGGTGAGGTCATCTTCCAGGATGATCTCCAGGGGGTCGAAGATGCTGATCCTGTGCAGGCGCCCCTCGATCTCGATCTCCACCATCCTCTGGGCTTGAGCGTAGGTCAGGGTCTCTCGTGTGGGGGAGTGCTTGGTGCTGCCGGGGGAGGAAGGGTGCCTCGCTGCAGCGCGATGACCTCGGCCTTTCCTCCTCATTTGGCACTGACTCCCTGAAACAGACAGACAACACGTGAGCGCCATGCAGAAGACAGGAGAGGTGAAAACCACCCAGCACATGTGCGCAGAGCGAACCAACTGGCACTAAATCCAAACACAACTCCCAGGTAACCTGCCCGAGGCTCCCAAAATCACTCATCCTGGACTCATGCAGGCACCTCAACAACCGCCACCAGCCACTGCCACCAGGCCACTGCCCCCCAAGGGCTCCCAGGACCAGAGCAGAAGGCAGGCAGTCAGGAGGGCCCCCAGAGGCACACACGGGGACAAGTCCCTCCAGAATGCCGACGCCCACAGCTCACTGGTCGGCTTGGATCCACACCCCTCGCGAGTTCGGGTCACAGTCCCGAGCCCAAGACAGTACATGCACAGAGCTGCACTCCTGCAGGCTCTGGCCACTGCCTGACCCCCGCTGCTGCTCAGGAGAGAGCCCTCAGCCCGCCACTGTCGCCACGAACGCACCCTGCACAGCCATGCTGAGGCACAGGCCACCGCCCGCGCCAGGACCCATGAGGGCAGCCCCATACTGGCCTGGGCAGGCTTCACCCCAGGAGACCCCACCCAGCCCCTGCAGGGCCTCGGAAGTGGCCACCGCATTCCAGCCACCTGCCTGCCCCTCAGGGACCCTCTCGCTGCTGGCTTGACCACAGTGCTGGGCCATCATCCTGTCACAGTGAGGGCAACCCAGAGACCCCCTCGCCATCCACAGAGTGCTCCTCCTCTCTACCGGGTGCAGCACAGGCTCAAGCGCCTAAAGCCTTGGCCATGGAGACTTTCGAGCACTTGCTCTTGTCAGACATCCGCCATCAGCCACCAGCAAGTTCTACTTCCAGTCTCCCTCTCCTGACGATCCCGGACTCTGGTCCAGCACCCGCCAAGCAGGGTAACACCTTAGGAACTGATGACAGTGCCCTCTCCCCACTCCAAACCACCACTCGCCACTGACAGGAAGCAGAGTGATGCTGACGAGACTGGCTGACACTCGTGCCCGGTGGAGCCCAAGGCCCCCCGCCGGACAAGGCCCTGGGGAGTCGGCCAGGAAAAGGCGCCACACAGCGGCCTGCGCTGTCACACCTGAAAGGAAATCGCAGCCGACCTGAGATGCATTCCTTGAGACAGAGCCTTCCGACTGTGGTTTTCCTTCTCTTTTGTGAAACAGAAATGTTTCTGTGAAATCTGACAAGAATGCCCTACAAAGGGGAGCCTGAGAGCCCGTGGGCAAACCAACCCTAACCCACCTGCATCTCCACATCCCAGGGGCCCACAGCCCTGCACTCCTGGGGTGCAGTCAGCCAAGCTGCCCCCCAACTGGCCCTGGCCCTGCCAGCCCTTCCGGGGGAGAGGAGCAAGTCCCCCTGCTGTCCACACCCCAGCCTGCAGGAGGGCCCCCCGTGCAGCCTCAGGGGTCCTTTGGGGTGGGGCAGAAGCCACAGCTGGTTACTCAGCAGAGGAAAGGCAAACGTGTAATTTTCTCCTCCAGAGCACAGTACCAACAGCACTAACCATAACCGGCTCTTCAAAACCCACATGCTCCTGAAGTGACCGAGACTTTGTATCTGGCCACTTGCTACAAGAAGGACAGCACTTACTGGTCATGGCAGCTCTGCAATCTGAAAGCTCGATGGTGACAGGGACAAGAAGGCGCTGGTCACTCTGCAAACCACCTCACCAGGCCACCATTCCCCTACACCCCAGGCTCCAAACCTCCAACCTCCGTCCAGCTGGAGCTTCCGTGCAGGACAAAGGTTCCCACGTGGACGCCATTCACAGACCCTCCAGACCCTTCTGATAAATGCCCCCTGAAAAGCCCTGTGGCCACAAGAGAGGAACGCGGCACCCAAGACCGGTTCAGCTTCCAACACCGCCTTTCCCGCCTGGCCCTAGGAAAGCCACGAACACCCTCGCGCAGGGGCGGCATGCAGCGCCGCCCCCGCGACCCTTCTCGGGCGGTGGGCGGCTCCTCCGGCGGGGCCCGCCTGTAGCGCGTGCCCCGTAAATTACAACCAGGTCACTTCTTCCTGGGGGCCCGGAGGCCGCCCGCCGCGGGCGCGGGAGGGGGCGGCCGCGCGGGTCCGCGCGGCCCTGGAACAGGAAGTTTGCCGTCCGGGCTCAACAAGCCCAGCGCGTCCGTTACATAACGCGACCCTCGGGCAAACGCTCGGCCGGGGAAGCCGAGACCCCGGGCCGCCCCCACCTCGCCGGGCGGGAGGCGCGGCGGGCAGGGCGGCCTCGGCACCTCCACAGCCCGGCCTCCCTCCCCGTCCAGCCTCCCGCCCGCCGGCCTCGCCTCCCTCCCTGTCGAGCTCCCACGCCGCCCGGCCTCCCTCCCCGGCCCCCCGGCCTCCCGGCCAGGCCCTGCAGCCTCCCGACCGGACCCCCCGGGCCTCCCCGTCGGCCGGCCTCCCTCCCTGCCGGCCGCTCAGCCTCTCAACCCGGCCCGCCCTCCCTCCCTGGCCTTGCAGCCTCCAGACCGGCCCCCCAGGCCTCCCCGCCTCGCCAGGCCGACCTCCCCGCCGGCCCCCCGGCCTCTCAACCCGGCCGGCCTCCCTCCCCGTCCAGCCTCCCGCCCGCCGGCCTCGCCTCCCTCCCTGCCGAGCTCCCACGCCGCCCGGCCTCCCTCCCCGGCCGCCCGGCCTCCCTCCCCGGCCCCCCGGCTTCCCGTCCGGGCCTCCGGGCCGCCCTCCCTCCCCGCCTCTCCAGGCCGGCCTCCCGCCCGCCGGCCCCGGCCGCCCCGCCGCCGCCGCCGCCCCCGCCCCGCGGCCTCCCCCGGCCCCGCCGCCCGCGGACAATGCGTCGCCGCGGCGGCCCCAAACATGGCGGCGGCCCCAGCACCGAGAGGCCGGCGGCGGCGGCGGCCCGCGGGCGAGGCGGCGGCCCCGGCCCGCCCGGCGCACTCACCTTCGGGGCCGCGGCCGCGGGAGCCGGGCGGCGGGCGCGGGGGCCGGCGCGGCCGAGGCGGCGCTAATGGCGCCCGCGGCTCCTCCGCCAACGGCCGCGCAGGCCCGGCCCGCCGCCGCTCTGGGCGCGGGCTCCTGGCGGCGGCGGCCCGGCCCGGCTCGGCGCGGCGGCCGCGGGCTCGCGGGCGGCGGCTCGCGCGGGCGGCGGGGCCGAGCGGAGGCCCGGCGCGGGAGCCCGGCCGGCGGGCGGCGGGCGGCGGCGGCGGCGGGGCGGCGGGGCGCTGGCGCGGGGCTGCTCGGACGCCAGGGCCGGCTCGCTCGCCCGCTCGCTCCCCAGCGAAGCAAACAATGCGGCGAGCGCTCCGCCCGGCGCGCTGCGTGCGAGACGCGCCCCGCCCGCCGCCGCCATGACGCGCGGCCGCCGCCGGGGGAGGGGACGGAGGGCAGGGCCGCGCGCCGGCGCTGGGGCCGGGGCGCCCGAGGGGCGCGGGCTTCGGGAGGGGGGCGCCGGGCGGGCGACGGGGGCCGCACACGGGCTGTGGGGGGCATCTGAGGGGCGCGGGCTTCAGGAGGGGGGCGCCGGGCGGGCGACGGGGCACCGCACACGGGCCGGGGGCATCTGAGGGGCGCGGGCTTCAGGAGGGGGGCGCCGGGCGGGCGATGGGGCACCGGACACGGGCCGGGGGCATCTGAGGGGCGCGGGCTTCAGGAGGGGGGCCGCACACGGGCCGGGGGCATCTGAGGGGCGCGGGCTTCAGGAGGGGGGCGCCGGGCGGGCGATGGGGCACCGGACACGGGCCGGGGGCACCTGAGGGGGCGCCGGGTGGGCAATGGGGACCGCACACGAGCCAGGGGCACCTGAGGGGGCACCGCACACGGGCTGGGGGCATCTGAGGGGGCGCCGGGCGGGCGACGGGGCACGGCACACGGGCTGCGGGGGGCATCTGAGGGGCGCGGGCTTCAGGAGGGGGGCGCCGGGCGGGCGCCGGGGGCCGCACACGGGCCGGGGGCATCTGAGGGGGCGCCGGGCGGGCGACGGGGCACGGCACACGGGCTGCGGGGGGCATCTGAGGGGCGCGGGCTTCAGGAGGGGGGCGCCGGGCGGGCGACGGGGCACCGGACACCGGCCGGGGGCATCTGAGGGGCGCGGGCTTCAGGAGGGGGGCGCCGGGCGGGCGACGGGGCACCGGACACCGGCCGGGGGCATCTAAGGGGTGCGGGCTTCAGGAGAGGGGGGCGCTGGGCGGGCGAGGGAGTCGCGGACACAGGACTGGGGGCATCTGAGAGGGTGCTGGAGGGGAGCCTGGGAGGGGAGTGGGAAGGGGATGAAGGGGGCCGGTCCAGGAGTCAGAAGCACTGGATGGAGCAGGCCCCGCTGAGTGTTGGGGGGAATCTAGAGGGGGGCCGCAGGACGGGGGGAGCCCAGAGTGAGCGCCAGATGGACACGGGCTTGGCCAGGCAGACAGCCGCAGGCAGCTTGGAGGGCCCTGCGCTGGCTGGCCAGGCCTCGCTGGAGACCAGGGCGTGCCAGTACTGACAGGGGCAAGCAGCCCGGGAGCCCTGAGGAACCGAGAGTGGGGGGCCTGCGGTGGGAACGGCCTCTGTAGGATCCAGGTAGAACAGAAGGGGCCTGAGCAGCACTAGTTCAGAGGCCTGAGGGTTAGCCGCAGTCTCCACTGGCAGCTTCCACTGTGGCCTTGGCTTGAACTCCAAAATTCAGTGGTTTCATGATAGTTTTCCTCTCGAGATTGAGTCCCCAAGTGTTTTGGGAGGAGGGAGAGGCTTGGCTGTTTCCCTGAGGATTTGGCCATGAGGGAGCCCAGCCCTGCCTGGGGACAAGCGGCAGATGGCCCCCAGTCTGTGGCAGCCAGGGAGGCCCCAGTGTAGGAGAAGAAACACGCTCCCAGGGCAGAGCCTGGGTTCTTCGGAGTCCCGGGAGACCTTCCTCCATGTGGGCAGGCAGGGCAGGGCCAACGCTTAGGCTCTTCAGGCAAACACCTTATTGGCAGCAGGCTGGCCCTGTCCACACAGGGGTGCTGGCCGGGCCTTTTGCTGACCAGAATTTGTGCAGCCACTGCTCAGGTTGAAAAGCGAAGGCTTGGCGGGCGGTTAAGGGCTGCAGGCAAGGCCACCCAGAGATCGAGTTCCTGAGCAAAGTCCAACCTCCAGACTTATCCTTGGGCCGAGGTGAGGCAGACCCAGCAGTGGGCCCGACCACATTTGCACCAGATGCAGGAGCCGCACGCATGGCCCCTCTCTCGCAAATGTCGCTGCCTGGGTCCAGATGTGTGGGAGCAGCAGTGGACACCAGATGCAGGAGCCGCGCGCATGGCCCCTCTCTCGCAAATGTCACTGCCTGGGTCCAGATGTGTGGGGGCAGCAGTGGAGAATGAGCACCCTTGTCCACCTCAGGCAAGCCGGGTACCAGCAGGAAGCTGGAGACAGCCTAGGAGGATGGCTTCTCCACCACCAGGGGGATGCCAGGAGGAGGGAAGGTGTGTCCTAGTGGCCTTCCGGAATTCCAGGGATGAAGAGAATAGCTCAGAGGCCTTCAGTCGGGAAGGGTTTTCTTTAATCAGATGGAACCTGATTGTCAGTTGGCAAAGGGGTGAACCTGTCAACATTCTCAGAGAACTGAACCTAAAATTCCGTGCACAGTGGAACCAGCATTCAAGTGAAACGGCAAAACAAAGGTGTCTTCATCCGTACACCAAGTCTCTCAAAAAGGACTGAAAGACAGGCCCTAGAAAATGAATCCAAGTATGAGACCTTGATGCCACAAAGAAACTAGCTTAGACTGTTCAGGGAGAATCCAACAACTTGAGAGAAAGTCCTACATTAGATGAACACGGCCTATGGAAAGAGGAGGGAGGAGCAGGAAGGAGGAGCACCCAACAGCTCTTGTATCACAAACGCTGAGTGCTCGCTGGAAGGACTGATGCTGATGCTGAAGCTGAAGCTCCAATACTTCGGCCACCTGATTCAAAGAGGCAACTCATTGGAAAAGACCCTGATGCTGGGAAAGATTGAGGGCAGGAGGAGAAGGGGACGACAGAGGATGAGATGGTTGGATGGCATCACTGACTCCATGGACATGAGTTTAAGCAAACTCCAGGAGACAGTGAAGGACAGGGAAGCCTGGTGTGCTGCAGTCCATGGGACCACAAAGAGTTGGACATGACTTAGCAACTGAGCAACAAGAAGAAAATTTTAGAATCAAAAGAAGAAAAGCCTAAAATTTCCAAAGTTTCCATGAGAAAAATGGAAATAGGACTTGTAGATTTCAAAACAGCCAGGAGAAAACTGAAGTGAAGAAAAATTGTGCCAACAAAAAGCAGAAAAGAGAAAAAAGATAAATACATGATAAATGAACACAAAATTGGACGACAGGAATGAATTCAAACACCTGAGTAATCAGAGACACGATGGAATTAAAATCATCTGTTAAAACACAGAGACTCTCTAATTAGAATGTTGACACACTTAAATACTACTTATGGGAAACACACCCCAAAAACATCACCAAGATTGAAAATAAAAAGGTGGAAAGCATGTATCATGCGACTTTTGTTCCTCAGAAGACCCATAAGGAGAATGAAGAACTGAAAACTAGAAGATATTTGCAACACAAACACCTTGCAACTGATTCGTATCCACAACAAAGAGCTGTCCAAATCCATTAGAGAAAGACAAGCCGAAAGAATGATGGGCACGTCTGCCATCAGTCTTCTTTCAGAGAAGAACGTGGAAGAAGCCAGTAACCTCACTGGCGATTTTGGAAATACAAACTAGAACCACACCGAATGAGCACAAACCCTGCTGGCCAGAGCTCCAGGTGGTACAATTATCTTGTAAACAATGTGGCATTCTTCAAAGAAACCGGGTGTGTGCAGCAGTTAGCCATTGCCGCATAACAAACCACCCCCAAACTGGGCAGCTTCAAACCACAGCGATCACTCCTTTCACTCAAGAATCTGCTACTTGGGAGAGATTCAGCGGCATGGCTGGTCTGCTCCTCACTGCACCCCAGGCGCCTCCTAGAACATCCAGCACCTGTGTGCCTGGCAAGCTGGTTCCTGCTGTGGACTGGCGGCCTGGTGGGGATGCCCTCAAGGGAGGGTGGCCAGGTTCCAAGAGAACCAGGTGGCCCCAGTATCACTTTTCAGACATGTAGCATCACTTGTCCACAAAGTGGAGCCGATTCGGCAGATAGAGGAACAATGACCCCCACTTCCTGTGAAAATCAGTCTCAGAGTCACATTTTAAGAGGAGCACACGGCAGGGAGAAGTGACTGGCATTTGGGAAAATGCAAGCTGCCAGGGTTCAGTCAACAGATACTCCTGGGACGTCCCATGCCTGGCTGCATGCCAGAGAAAGCTGCACTAACCCATCAGGAGACCTGGCAACATTTTCAAAGCAGCACTACTTTTAAGAGCAAAAATACTGCAAAGTGAAAGCATTAGTCGCTCAGTCGTGTCTGACTCCTTGCGACTCCATGGACTATAGCCCATCAGGCTTCTCTGTCCATGAAATCCTCCAGGCAAGAGTACTGGAGCAGGTTGCCATTCCCTTCTCCAGGGGATCTTCCCAACCCAGGGATCAAACCCAGGTCTCCTGCACTGCAGGCAGATTCTTCACAGTCAGAGCCACCAGGGAAGCCCAAAAAAATACCGGGGGGAGGAACGTGGACATGGACGTGTTCACGGACAGTAGGACAAATGGAGTGAGGTGTGCCCACACACGGACTGGCACACAGCGACTGGAAAGAAGGAGCTGCGCCACTCGGGTCCACGCGGCTGGATCTCAATCGTGTGATGCTGAATGGGAGAAATAGAACACAATGTCATCGTGATGATACAAAGTATGCTTCCATTTGCACTCAGCAGAGAGAGTCAGGAGGGTGTGCACGCGCGTGCACACATACGCACACACACACCTGTATCGTGTCTGATACCTATGGACAAATCTTGAGCTCACAATGATCGCTTTAGTTGTAGCACAACAGATCTCGTCTGTCCTTCCCCGTTTCTAGGTTTGTAACCCTCTCAACAGTGAGAAGGTTCTGAGTGTTTACCCTGCCGCTCCGGCGCCATCATCTGTTGGCTATACCAGCCAGAAACTTGGCTCGAGAAGCGCAACTGCCTCCCCCCACGCCCCATTGCTTGCTTGCTTAGTAACTCAGTTGTCCGACTCTTGGCGACCCTTTGGACTGTAGCCCGCCAGGTCCCTCCGTCCATGTGATTTTCCAGGCAAGAATACTGGAGTGGGTTGCCATGCCCTCCTCCAGGGAATCTTCCTGACCGAGGGATCCAAACTGGGTCTCCTGTGTCTCCTGCACTGCAGGCGCAGTCTTTGCTGCTGAGCCACCGTGAAAGCCCAAGCCGTCAGGGAAGCTCCCCATTAGACACGTCAAACTCAGCCCAGCTCTGGGTACATCCCTGACCCTCCTGCTCCAGAGTCCTCCTTCCCCACCCCACCCCATTCCATCTTTGCTGAAAGCTTGGGCCTAACAAAGGCAAGGAGACAGTATCGGTATTTGTAATGTTCTATCGACATTTTTTGGCAGAAGATTAAAATCCTTCTTGATCTGCCTCTAACCTTTCATTTAGTAGACTGTACTTTTGCAAACAAAACACTCTTTAAGTGATATTTTCTTACTTTGGAATTGAGGGAAAATCATTTTTACCCACAATTAAATTCCAAGAGAAATCTAGTTATTCACATAGGTTCAATAGAAATCAGCCCTCTTTTTTTTTTACCAGGATGTAATTAGACGAATGGAGAAGGGAATGGCAACCTACTCCAGTGTTCTTGCCTGGAGAATCCCGTGGATGGAGGAGCCTGGCAGCCTGCAGTCCGTGGGGTCGTGAAGAGCCGGACGTGACTAAGTGACCGACACTAATCAGACAAAAGGACTGTGCCGCCCTGGCCTGAGACAGGTGTCACATTTGAGAACACGTCTCCTGTGACTCAGGATGACCCGTCCACCTGTGGAACCAGGGTTGTAGCCTCAGCGATGAGCCAGGGCCCACAGGCCCACACCAGGGCCTGAACGATGGTGGGCCCAGTTCAGCTTCGGATGCAATTGGGCAGACGGGAACTATGCCCAACCCCTAGGTCCTTGTGAAAAGAGAAACTCACCCCCATGCACAGGTGTCACAGGCAAGAGAAACTGGAACCTCCGGCATGCTAGAGACGCAGCCCCACATTCCTGGTGAGGGCATCTCCAGCCAGAAGTGGATTTTCCGGCCGTGCTTGTTAGGTGGCCCGGTGCAGCGTAGTTGTGCCAGCCCAGCGGGGAGGCGCAGATGTGTTAATTACCACTTCTTTCAGCACCTGTGTAGGTGAGTCAGGTCCAGACACAAAAAGACCGGCTTTCTGTGAAGAACCACCTTTGGAGAATATGTATCCTCATAGCGGGAGACCACTTAAACATTTCCAAAACACGAATGCACTAGAGAATGGCGCTGGGTCCTTTCTGTGGGAGGCTGATTGTGTTCCAGCAGACCCACCAAGGTACTTTTTGATTCTCTAGGGCGTGTGTCTGTCTTACTTGCTGTTTACTACTGATTATGAATTTTAATAACTCAGAAAAGGTAGACTGCACAAAATGGATGGGTAGGTAATGAGATTCTTGTCTGACAGCATTGCAAATGAATTTTCCCAGGAGTGATAGAATTTATTTCCGCAGAAAATGTTGGTTGGAAGAGGTCGCAGTTTTACCGCCCTGCAGAACACTAGCCAGGCTTTAACCTAAATCAGCATGCTCGCTCAAGCCAGCATTTTTCCAGCCACTCTCTACACATCCTTCTCTCCCCCGGGTTCTGAACCAGCCTCGCCATGACACTGGTTTCCTCGTTAATGAGGAAACTAAATCTTGGACACATCCTCGCTTCAGAGCTGGGGAGTCGTATTCTCAACTTTTGAAAATCACGCTTGGGCAGCTCTGTATCTCTTTGCGTCCTCGGCGTCTCCTCTAAGAGACGTAATGGATTCCCCTAACCAAACACGCCTGACTCCTGGCTCCTGGCCTCCGTCCCCAAACTGCTCCACTGGTGTCTCCCCATCTGTTATGGGTTGAATTGTGTCCTCCCCACAGAGATAGGTTGGCACCTTCATGCTCAGTACGCGTGGACGCGACCTTGCTTGGAAATAGGGTCCCTGCCGGCGATCGAGGTCACTGGGGGCGGCCCTGAGCCCATGAGTGGTGTCCCCACAAGCAGAGGGAACCGTGGACGCAGACTCCAGGGAGAAGGCCACGAGATCACAGAGGCGGAGGCTGGAGGGACGTGGCTGCGCTCCCAGGAATGCCAGGAGTGACCCCCAGAGCCGGGAGAGGCAGGAAGCATGCTCCCGACGGGCTTCCGGTGGGGGGCGGCGCCCGACACCAGAGCTCAGACGCCCGGGCTGCAGGGCTCTGGGGTCAAAGCCTCACAGCCGCCGGGTCTGTGGCGCTTTGTCGGGGCGCGCAGCACGCGAGGTGAGTGGCTCTCCTCTCACGTCTGTTGCCCGAGCGGCTCTCCTACTGCTCACGTCTGTTGCTATTGTTCAGTTGCCAAGTTGTATCTGACTCTTTGTGACCCCGTGGACTGCAGCACGCCAGGCTTCTCTGAGCCGTCAGCGAATCCTGTGAGCTCCCCTCGGAGGCATCTGGAACCAGCCCGGTGTCTCTGCCCCTGCTACGACCCCAGTGCCAGGCTTTCGTCTCTCACCTGTGTCATCCAGGTGTCCTGACCAGTCTCTCCGCCACCCCTGGCATCGCTGTAGCTCTTCTCTGGACAGCAGCCCATGTGATACCATCACCCCTGTGCTCAGAACCTCCTGATGGCTCCACAGTCTCTCTCAGAATCAAAGCCAAAGTCCTCAACTCGACAACCAAAAAATAGCCAGATAAAAGAATCGACAAATGAACTGAATAAACACTTGCCCGGAGAAGGCCTGCAAATGGCCAACAAGCGCATGAGAAGATGCACACACCCCGGGCCGCCATGGAAGCGCAGCCCAGAGCCACGGGGAGGAGCGCAGCCCAGAGCCACGGGGAGGAGCGCCTCTGGGCGTGCAGTGGATGGGAGCCCGCCCTACAGCGCAGGGGCCGCGGGCTCCCTCCCCAGTCCGGGAAGATTCCACATGCCGCGGCAACTAAGGCCCACACAGCTCCTGAGCCCACGTGCCTCGATCCTGCGCTCACAGGAGCAGCCACCGGAGTGAGAAGCCCGTGCCCCACAGTGAGCAGTAGCCCCAACTCGCTGCAACTAGAGAAAGCCCATGCACAGCAACCAAGACCTAGCACAGCCAAAGCAAGAAATTCATTAATTTGAAAAAAACACAGTGAGATACCACCTCACACCCTCTAGAGTGCCTAGAATCAAAAAATTAGGGGACTCCCCTCACAGCCCAGTGGTCAGGACTCCAACCTTCCTGGGCTGGGGCCGGGGTTCAATCCTGATTCGGGAACTAGGATCCTGCAAGCCGTGTGTCGCAAAAAAAAAAAAAAAAAAAAGATAATAACAAGTATTGGTGAGGATGTGGAGAAGTTGGAACCCTCTTGCATGGCTGGTGGGAATGGAAAATGGTACAGCTGTTTTGGAAAACAGCTGGGCAGTGCCTCAGCAATTCCACCCCTAGGTATGTGCCCAAGAGAAAGGAAGACCCAGGCACACACAGAACGTGTCCCTGAACATTCACAGCAGTGTCGTTTGCAATAGCCAAGAGGTGAAGCAAACCAGATGTCCATCAGCTGATCCATGTCTGAGTGTGGTCTCTCCATGCATGCTGCTGCTGCTGGTCAGCCACTCAGTTGTGTCCGATGCTTCGTGACCCCACAGACGGCAGCACGCCAGGCCTCCCTGTCCTTCATCATCTCCTGGAGCTTGCTTAAACCCCACTGAGTCGGTGATGCCATCCAACCATCTCATCCTCTGTTGTCCCCTTCTCCCACCTTCAGTCTTTCCCAGCATCACGGTCTTTTCCATTGAGTCAGCTCTTCCCTTTAGGTGGCCAAAGTATTGGAGCTTCAGCTCCAGCATCAGTCCTTCCAATGAACATTCAGGACTGATTTTCTTTAGGATGCACTAGTTGGATCTCCTTGCAGTCCAAGGGACTCTCAAGAGTCTTCTCCAACACCACAGTTCAAAAGCATCAATTCTTTGGCACTCAGCCTTCTTTATGGTCCAACTCACATCCATACATGACCACTGGAAAAACCATAGCCTTGACTAGATGGACCTTTGTTGGCAAAGTAATGTCTCTGCTTTTTAATATGCTGTCTAGGTTGGTCATAACTTTCCCTCCAAGGAGTAAGCATCTTTTCATTTCATGGCTGCAGTCACCATCTGCAGTGATTTTGGAGCCCAAGAAAAAACAGTCTCTCACTGTTTCCATTATTTCCCCACCTATTTGCCATGAAATGATGGGACTGGATGCCATGCTCTTAGTTTTTTGAATGTGGAGTTTTAAGTTTTAAGTCAGTTTAATGACTCTCCTCTTTCGCCTTCATCAAGAGGCTCTTTAGTTCTTCTTCGCTTTCTGCCATAAGGAAGGTGTCATCTGCATATCTGAGGTTATTGATATTTCTCCTGGCACCTTGATTCCAGCTTGTGCTTCCTCCAGCCTGGCGTACATGGAGTATTAGCTTATAGTGCTCAGTTACTGAGTTGTGTCCAAGTCTTTGCCACCGCATGGACTGTACCATGCAAGGCTCCTCTGCTCATGGTAGTTTTTCAAGCAGGAAATACTTGAGTGGGTTGCCATTTCCTCCTCGAGGGGATCTTTCCAACCTGGGGATCAAACCCACATCTGCTGCACTGGCAGGCACGACCTGTACCACTGAGCTGACAGGGGAGCCCAGATGGGGCCCTTTTCAGCAGTAAAAAGGGATGAAGTGCTGAAGTGGGCCCCAGCAGGGATGGATCTTGAGTCGTGTTCTGCAGAGTGAAAGGGACAGAGCGTCCCAGATCACATGACCCCATTCACATGACATGTCCAGGCCAGGGGAGCCCGTGGAGACAGAGCAGATTAGCTGCCGCCGGGGCCGTGGTCAGGCCGGTGGGTGTGGGGTTTCTTACGGGAAAGACGTTTCTTCTGAAACTGCCTCTGGCAAGGGTTGCACAACCAGGCGCATAAGCTGAAACCACCGAGCTTGGCTTGGCCTGGCCACACCACGTGGCTTGCAGGACCTCACCTCCCCAGCCAGGGACGGAGCCCGGGCGCAGCAGGGACGGCACCAAGTCCCAGGCGCTGGGCCGCCAGGGAACGCCCTCGAATCGCACATTTCAAAGGAGCGAAGTGTAGGGCACGTGAATTATATTCCTATAAAGCTGTCTTCCCTGATGGCTCAGATGGTTAAGCATCCACTTACAATACGGGAGACCCAGGTTCAATCCCTGGGTCGCGAAGATCCTCTGGAGAAGGCAACGGCACCCTCACGCCAGTACTCATGCCTGGAGAATCCCACGGATGGAGGAGCCTGGTAGGCTACAGTCCACGGGGTCCCAAATAGTCGGACACAACTGAGCGACTCCACTTTCACTTTTTTTGCTTTCTTGCAAAGCCGTCTTAAAATACACTGAGTAATCACATAAATTAAAAAATTAAACATCCTAACACCAGAGAGTAGATGATTTAGACTCACCTCTTCCCGCTCCCCCAACTAAATACAATTTTTAAAATTGGGAAAAGGGCTGCGCTGGTGATTCACTGGTAAAGAACCTGCCTGTCAGTGCAGCAAACAGGTTCAATCCCGGATCCGGGAAGATCCCACATGCCACTGAGCGGCTAAGTCCACGCGCCATGACTCCAGAGCCTGGGAACCAACACTACCGAAGCCCCTGCGCCCAAGCCTGCGCTCTGCAAGCGAAGCCGCCGCAATGAGAAGCATGCACAGCACAGCGAGAGAGCGGCCCTGCTCGCCGCAACCAGAGAAAAGCCCAGCACAGCCAAAGTGAATAGACAGAAAGAGCACGTACTAAAAGAGAAAGAACCCACAGGAGAGGGAAACGATCAACAGATACCAATAGTGAAACGAATCAGGTGCTGAGAGAGACTGCAAAGCAGCTGCCGCAAAAACGCCTCTATAACCAATCACACACTATCCTGAAACAAGTAGAAAAATAGAAAATCTTCTTTCATAGAAACAAACTATTAAAAAGTCAAATGGAATCACAGAACTGAAAAATACACCAAAATTTAAAACTCACTGAATGGGCTCAATAACACAATGAGTTGTGTCATGACAGAAAGTCTATGAACTAGAGAATAGAATAGGAGAAATTACCCAGTCTCAGCAGCCAAAAGAAAACAGGCTGAAGGAAAACAAAAAATACAAGTGAAAACACAACCGAAAACCTCCTGAAAGCAGACAGAACTAATACACTGCCTATAAGGGAAGAGCAACCGGAATAACACTGGCTTTTATCAGAAACCACAGAGGCCAGAAGGAAGCGCCACATTTTTCAAATGCTGGAAGGAAAGGACTGTCAACCAGGAACTGCATATCTAGCGAAAAACGCTTCAGGATGAAGCGGGGCTTCCCTGGTGGCTCAGCGGTGAAGACTCTGCCTGCCAACGCTGGAGACGCTGGTTCAGTCTCCCCTGCCGGAGACCCCACTGGCCGAAGAGCAGCTAGGCCCACGGGCCACAGTCCTTGAGCCTGTGCACTCGAGTCTCATCCACAGCTGCTGAGTCGTGCGACAGCGAGAGCAGCCGCTGCAGTGAGAAGCCCGCACAGCGCGCTAGAGAGCAGCCCCTGCTCACAGCAACCAGAGCAAAGCCCACGGGCAACGGAGACCCAGAGGATAAACAACGTTAGCCAGAGCCTCAGCTGGGGAAGAGGAAGAAAATTTAAACAAAACAAAAAAAAAGAATGAAGGAGAGGGGCTTAGCTGGCTGTCCAGTGGTTAGGGCTTTGCACTTCACTGCCAAGGGCCTAGGTTTGATCCCTGGTCGGGGAGCTGGGACCCCCTTGCCACACAGCACAGCCAAAAAGAGAAGGGAGGGGAAACAGAGACACCCACAGACGAAGAAAACGGAAAGGACTTGTCACTAGCACAACTACCCCGAAAGAGTCGGTAAAGTTCTTCAAACAGAGATGATACCAGAAGGCTTAAACCCTCAGAAAGGTAAGAAAAATCACAGAATGGGAGAAACAGAGGGAAATGCAACATTCTCATCATGACCCTCTTATGTCACGCTGGGGGGCTGAAGCAGCACCTGTCACACTGTCCGATGTGGGGCTAAACGCACGTCTAAGAAAGACCTGGGCACTTCCGGTTTTGAAATGGGGATAGTGAAGGGACTGCAGACAGGCGATGGCCCCCCTCCAGGACTCTCGCCCGGAAGATCCCAGGGACAGAGGGGCCTGGGGGCTGCAGTCCATGGGGTCTCGAAGAGTCGGACACAGCTGAGCGGCTTCACTTTCACTTTTCACTTTCCTGCACTGGAGAAGGAAATGGCAGCCCACTCCAGAGTTCTTGCCTGGAGAACCCCAGGGACGGGGGAGCCTGGTGGGCTGCCGTCTGTGGGGTCGCGCAGAGTCGGACACGACTGAGCGACTGAACTGAACTGAATGCATTATCAAGCTATCGTTTATTATATATTAAAATCACATAAAATAGATTGCAGAGCAAAGAAAACGGCTAGAATCAAAGAGGACTGTCGCACAGTGCTAAAAGAATCAATGCAGTTGGAAGACGTGATGACTGTAAGTATTCACACACCAAACAGCAGAGTTAGAAACGTGCAAAGTGGGGCTCCCCTGCTGGTCTGGTGGTTAAGACTTCACTTCTAACGCAGGGGGTGTCGGTTCAATCCCTGGATGGACAACTAAGATACCATTTGCCGCATGGTGTGGCCAAAAAAAATACACATATATATATGTGTGTGTGTGTGTATTTGTGTGTGTGTGTGTGTAGCAAAATATAATAGAGCTGAAAGAAGAAATAGACAAATCTAAAAGTATAGCTCTTACTTAGGGACTTCCATTGTCCCCCATTGACTCCACTGTCAGCAAATGATGGGATGTCTACACAGAGTCAAGCAAGATTTAGAAGAAGGCAAAACCATCACCAAGCAACAGGACCTAAAGGGCATTTATAGAACTGCCCACCAAACAGCAGCAGAATAAACATCCTTTTCAAGCATCCATGGAACACTGACCAAGATAGACCACATCCTGGGTCATAGAACAAACGTCAAGAAATGTGAAAGGATTGAAATCCTATAGAATACGTTGTCCAATCATTCGTGCGCTCAGTCACTCAGCCGAGTCTGACTCTGCAACCCCATGGACTGTAGCCCACAGGCTCTTCTGTCCGTGAGATTTCCCAGGCAAGAACACTGGAGTGGGTTGCCATTCCCTTCTCCAGGGGATCTTCCCGGCCCAGGGACTGAACCTTTTGCATTGGCAGGGGACTCATTACCCCCGAGCAACCTGGAAAGCCCCTGTCCCGTCAGTAGAAGACCAAAGAGAACAAAGGCTAACCTCCTCCATGCATGAGTAAATTCTCCAGCGGACTGTCTTCTGATTTCATTGGTAGCATCAGCTCTTCCTGATTTCCATGGCAGACTCCCTTTGGACTTGAACTTTGACCCTCCAGCCTCTCTGATCAGATCTTGGACCCACCAAGCCTCTGCAATCTCATGAGCCAATTGCTTAAAATACACACACACGCACACACACACACACACATTATTGGTTGTTTCTCTGGAGAACCCTCATACAAAGCAGAAGGCAGAAAAGAAAGCTAAGTTAATAATATTAGGGGGAAAACAGGGGCCCCACTATGAGCCCCACACGCAGTAAAAGGATAATAAGCAAATATGAGCAACTCTGGACCTCCCCTGGTGGCTCAGTGCTGAAGAGTCCGCCTGCTATTGCAGCTGACCCGGGTTCAGTCCCCGGGTCGGGAAGGTCCCCCAGCGGAGGAGATGGCAGCCCACTCCAGTATTCTTGCCTGGAGAATCCCGTGGACAGAGGAGCCTGGTGGGCTCCCGTCCGTAGCATCGCAAAGAGTCCAAAGTGACTTAGAGGCTAAACAACAACATGAGCAACTCTACAGAGAAAATTTGACAGTTGAGATGAAATGAACTAATCTCTTAAAAAACACCAACTGCCACTATTCACTCAAAACAAAACAGATGACTTAAAGAGTCGTATAACTATTAGTGAAGTTGAATTCATAATTTAAAACTCAAACAACGAGGAAGCTAGAATTGTCTAATACCAAAACCAAAGACAGTATCCAAAAAGGGCACTACAGACCAAAGTCCTTCATGAATATAGACACAAAAACCCTCAACAAAGTATTAGTGAATAGAATTCAGCAATGTGTAAAAAAAAATTATACACCATGACCAAGTGGGATTTATTCCAAGGCTGCAAGGATGGTTCAACATCCAAAAGTAATGTGGTCCAACGTATTAGCAAGCTAGAGTAGAAAAATTACATGATATCAATCAATTCAGAAAAGGCAGTTTGACAAAATTCAACATGCATTGCAACATGATAAAAACTCTCAGAAAAGCAGTGATAGAGGGGAGTGATCTCAACTATAACTAACATATTTCGTGGTGAGAGACTGGATGCCTTCTCCTAAGATTGGGAAGAAGGGAAGCACGCTCCCCTCACCGCCTTAACTCAGTCCCAGGCAGGCTGGGAGCATCACGCGGGGCAGTAACCCGAGGAGGGGCGTCTCCGGTGCTGCCGGGGTTAGAGCCCGCTTGTCGATGCAGGGGACACGGGTCCAACCCCCGGTGCAAGAAGACCCCACACGCCTGGGGGCAACCAGTTCTTTAAAAATAAGATAAGAAAAGGGAAGAAATGCATTTAACTCCAAAATGAAGAAAGAAAACCACCTGCATTTTATTTGCAGATAACATGATTATCTAGTAGAGTATCCCAAGGAATCTATCCATAAAATTCCCAGAAATAATGAGTTCAGGCAGGTCTCAGAATACAATATAAGCAATTTTTTAAAAAATCAATTATATTTCTACATACTAGCAATGAACACAAAGACACTGGAATTAAAAACATAACACTACCTACAATGTTTCAGAATAAAGTTAAAATTCTGAAAATAACATAATGCTGATTTTAAAAATCACAGATCTAAATAAACAGAGAGCCATACCACTTTCATGCTTATAAGACTAAAAATAGTGAAAATGCCAATTCTCTCCAAATGGATATACAAGATAACACAAATCCTATCAAAATTCCAGCAAGGTTTTTTGTAGATACAGACAAGATTATCCTCAGATGTGTACAGAATGGCAAAGCACTATAATAGCCAAAACGATTTTGAAAAGCAGAATAAAGTGGAGGCACTCATCAACGCAACTCTGACACTCGCACGTCCTGTGCCTGTGGACAGCAGCCCCCCGGCTCCTCTGTCCATGGGGATTCTCCAGGCAAGGATACTGGAGGGGGTCGTCAGGCACTCTTCTAAGGGATCTTCCCGACGCAGGGATCGAACAGAGGTCTCCCACACTGCAGGCGGATTCTTTACAGTCTGAGCCACCAGGGAAGCCAAGAATACTGGAGTGGGTAGCCTATCCCTTCTCCAGGGGATCTTCCCAACTCCGGAACCGAACCCAGGTCTCCTTCAATTGCACGCAGACTCTTTCCCAGCTGAGCTACCAGGGAAGCTATGGTAATCAAGACTGTGGTACTGGCGGAGGGACAGACACACAGATCAACAGAACAAAAACCCAGAAACAGAAAACCCAGAAACAGACCCACACAACTGTGTCCAAGTGATTTTTGACGAACGTGTAAAAGCATTTTGATGAAGGAAAGACAGCCGGCGCTTTCAGCCAGTTGTGCTGGAGCGATTGGATGTGCATGGGTTTCCAGGCGGGGCAGTGGTAAAGAGTTCGCCTGGCAGAGCAGGAGCTGCAGGCTGTGGGTCCAGTCCCTGGGTCGGGAAGATCCCCTGGAGGAGGCAGGACAACCCACTCCAGTACTCTTGTGGGCAAATCCCATGGACAGAGGAGCCTGGCAGGCTACAGTCCATGGGGTCGCAAAAGAGAAGGACATGACTGAAGGACTAAACAAAGACAATTAGACACGCATGGGTCGGGGAGGGAAGTGGCGGGGAGGAAGAGGGGAAGGAAAGCCAAGGATTTCACAATTTACACAAAACTCAAAATGGATCATGAGCTGTAACGTAAAGCTAGAAACCATTTCGGAAAAATGCAGTAGTAGATCTTTGGGATCTAGGGCCGGGACAAAACTCTTAACTCGACACCAAAGGCAAAAGACGTAAGAGAAAATACGGGTAAAGCAGATCCCATTGAAATTTACCACTTGCTCTGTAGGAGGAAAAGCAAGCCCTCTGTCTGACAAAGGACTAGTGTACAGAATATACAAAAACCCTAAAAACTCAGCAGTAAAAAAATAAGTCATCCAGCTTTAAAAATCAGCAAGAGATATGAAGAGACATTTTAAGGAAAACATACACAGATGTCAATTAAGTACCAGTAGGGGCTTCCCTGGCGGCCTCCCAGTGGTTAGGAGTCCGAGCGTTCGCTGCAGCGGGCAAGGGTTCGATCCCTGGTCCGGGGACTGAGACCTCGCATCAGCCTCTAAAGCACAGTGAGATATCACCCCATCACAGCGACAGAGTGGAAAGTCATGGCCACAACTGGCGCCGGCAAGGATGTGGAGAGACGAGATCACTGATGCCTGCCAGCGAGAACGTGAAGAGGCAGGACCTGGCAGCTTCCTCAGAATCCAAACATGCAGGCCCACGTGACCCGGAAGGCACCCTCTGGTTATTTACCCCGGAGAACTGAAGACTGCTCTTCACACCAAACACATACACACACAAACATCCCTAGGATCTTTATTTGGAATAGACCCAAACAGGAATCAACACAGATGTCCTTCAACTGGAGATGGCTGAGCCAACCGTGGTCCAGCCACACCACAGGCTGATGCTAGAACAAACAGTGGCCCATCCACACCAGGGAACACTCCCGAGCAGCCTGAGGGATGGGCAGCAACACTCAGGCCAGGCGGATGAGTCTCCAGGGAAACAGCATGCCAACGCCATTTCAGTCCTGTCAGACTCTTTGCGACCCTATGGACTGTGTCCCACCAGGCTCCTCTGTCCGTGGAATTCCCCAGACAAGAATACAGGAGTGGGTTGCCATGCCCTCCTCCAGGGGATCTTCCAGACCCGGGGACTGAACCTGTGTCTCAACATCTCCTGCCTTGGCAGAGGGGTTCTTTATCACTAGAACCACTTCGGAAACCCCTTGCTGAGCAGAATAGCCAGTCCCAAAAGGTTCCCAACCTCTTGATTTCATCTTTCTTGTTGTTCAGTCACTAAGTCGTGTCCAGTTCTTTGCAACCCCATGGCCTGCAGCACGCCAGGCTTCCTTGTCCTTCACCATCTCCCGGCATTTGCTCAGACTCACGTCCATTGAGTCGGTGATGCCATCCAACCATCTCGTCCTCTGTCATCCCCTTCTCCTCCCATTTTCAATCTTTCCCAGCTTCAGGGTCTTTTCCAATCAGTCAGCTCTTCGCATCAGGTGGCCAAAGTATTGGAGCTTCAGCCTCAGCATTAGTCCTTCCAATGAATATTCAGGACTGATTTCCCTTAGGATGGACTGGTTGGAGCTCTTTACAGTCCAAAGGACTCTCAAGAGTCTTCAACACCACAGTTCAAAAGCATTAATTCTTTGGGGCTCAGCCTTCTTTTTGGTCCAACTCTCACATCCATACATGACTACTGGAAAAACCATGGCTTTGACTAGACGGAGCTTTGTTGGCAAAGTAATGTCTCTGTTTTTTAATATGCTGTCTAGGTTGGTCATAGCTTTCCTTCCAAGGAGCAAGCATCTTTTAATTTCATGGCTGCAGTCACCATCTGCAGTGATTTTGGAGCCCCCCAAAATAGAGTGTTTCACTGTTTCCATTGTTTCTCCATCTATTTGCCATGAAGTGATGGGACCAGGTGCCATGATCTTCGTTTTCTGAATGTTGAGTTTTAAGCCGCCTTTTTCACTCTCCTCTTTCACTTTGATCAAGAGGCTTTTAGTTCCTCTTCACTTTCTTCCATAACGGTGGTGTCATCTGCATATCTGAGGTTATTGATATTTCTCCCGGCAATCTTGATTCCAGCTTGTGTTTCTTCCAGCCCAGCGTTTCTCATGATGTATGGCACCGCACTCCAGTACTCTCGCCTGGAAAATCCCATGGACGGAGGAGCCTGGTGGGCTGCAGTCCATGGGGTCGCTACGAGTCAGACACGACTGAGCGACTTCACGTTCACTTTTCACTTTCACGCATTGGAGAAGGAAATGGCAACCCACTCCAGTGTTTGCCTGGAGAATCCCAGGGACAGGGGAGCCTGGTGGGCTGCCGTCTCTGGGGTCGCACAGAGTCGGACACAGCTGAAGCGACTTAGCAGCAGCAGCAGCAGCAGCAGCAGCACTCTGCATAGAAGTTAAATAAGCAGGGTGACAATATACAGCCTTGATGTACTCCTTTTCCAATTTGGAACCAGTCCATTGCTCCATATCTGGTTCTAACTCTTGCTTCTTGACCTGCATACAGGTTTCTCAGGAGGCAGGTAAGGTGGTCTGGTACTCCCATCTCTTGCAGAATTATCCACAGTTTGTGGTGATCCACACAGTGAAAGGCTTTAGTGTAGTCAATGAAGCAAAAGTAGATGTTCTGGAATTCTCTTGCTTTTTCGATGATCCAGCGGATGTTGGCACTTTGATCTAAGGAACACTAAAATGACAAGCTTTTGGAAGGGAGGACAGATCAGCAGTTGCCTTTCCGGGGTTTGGGGACAAGGTGGGGCAGTGTGGTTATAAAAGGACAAAATAACAATCCTTATTGGGACTCTTCAGCATCTTGTTGGAGATTTCTCAAACCAACCTGGCTGATAACACTGTGCAGAATTTACCACAGACACACACACACACAGATGCACACACACAGACACACACACACACACACACACAGACACACAGACACACACAGACACACACACACAGAGACACACACACACACAGACGCACACGTGCAAGTAAAGTAAAACTAGGGAAGCTGGAATGAGATCAGTGGCTGCACCAGCGCCGCTGTCCTGGTTGGGATCTTCTACTTTCTTTTCAGAAAATGTTGCTTACCACTGGGGGATCCTGGCTAAGGTGTCCAAGGGCGCCTCTGTATTATTTGTCAGAATTCCAGTGAACTTCTAGTTATCTCAGTAACATTTTCATTAAAAAAATTTTTAAAAAACCACCACTGCTAGGAATGTTTTCTGAAGAAGTGACCAAAAGGCAAACAGCACGAGAACCCCGTGCTCCTCAGGGAACTCTTGACGAGCGGGGTCAGGATGGCCGGCATCCGCCCACAAGGTGCTCCGCATTAACGTGACCCTGAGCAGCCATCATCCGCGTGGAAGAAGCTATTCTGTTAAGTGAAAACAGTAGATTTGAGAAAAGTACATACAGTAAAAAAATTTTAATTAACAGCCTTGTATGTAACACCGGGCCAGATATATGTCTAATTGTTTTCAAAGTTCTCCTTTAGAGGGGGTGTGGTCATACATAGCTCTCCACTTTTCTTTCCGTGTTGGCTGGACTGTTAATCGGGACGGCCCTCCTGTTAAGATCAGGCTTCTAGATGAAACACAGTTCGCGCAGTTACATTTTAAATCAGGTAAACAACACTTTTTAGATCTGCTAAATCTAGAAATCCTAGTTACCCACATAAACCCTGAGTTACCTCTACCTTGGAAAATAAACAGAGCCAGTCATCAGGGACCGGTGCCTGACGTCTGGGGCCGGCACCTGAGCCCACCTGAACCGTCAGCACAGTCAGGGCCTGCTCCCACCTGGGCATGCCCCCGGGCCCTCCGTCCCACACACTCCCACCAAGGACGCCTGCTGGGATCGCCGCAGCCTCTCCACGGGCCGTTCTGTGTCCGTCTCTCTTCCTTCCTGGCCCGTGTCCGCAGCCCCAGGGCCTTTGCCCCTGAGCACTCCGCGTGCCCGCCCCAGCCTGCCGTTGCTTTCTCCTGACTGCGGCACTTGCTGCTGCTTCCCTGCCCTCTCTCCCCAAAAATGGTGAGTCCAGTTCCGATCCCCTGCACTCCAGTCTCACCGGGGTCACCACCGCCTGCGAGGCACCCCACCTGCAGCTGCTCTCCAAGTGCTTCCTGAGTCCTGCCTCTCTCTCCCCTAAAGCCCTCGGGCGCCTCCTGTAGAGGCCAGGGTCCCCTCCCTGACTCGCCCGCACCCGAGTGGTCTTGCTAACACAGCCACCGCAGCCCTTCAAGCCCCCTCGTCTGCAGCCCAGGAAGTGGCCAAGCCCAGCGGCGAGCCCCAGGAGCCCCTGAGCCTCTGCGGCGCCCCCTCGCCCTCACCTTCTCAGGGGGCTGGGTGGTCCCACCCTTGGGTCCCCACCTGGGCAGGCCCCCACGGTCTTCTAAGCAGGATCGCGGGGTTTGGGGGGCACCTGGCAGATGCAGCTCCCCAACCACCCCCAGCTCGCGGTCCCCCTCTGCCCCATCCAGGGACGCTGGCACGCTGTCACTCCAGCCCCTCGCGATGCCAGCTCAGGGTGGGACGGGCCTCAGGGTCAGTGTTCCTGGCACAACCGCCCTATGCTCGGGCCTCTGGACCGCTGGCTTCTGGCCGCCGCTTCCCAGGCTGGCAGCACCACGACAGCAGCATGGCCTCCTGCGCAGAGTCAAGGGCCACCCGCGGTCCCTGTGAGGTCCCGGGGGCTCAGCGCAGGCCCTGGAAGCTCCTCAGCCCCAAAGGAGGACGGCCTCGCCTGGCCCTGGGCCCCCTCCACCCAGAGGAAAACCACGGGAAGCAGCCGACAGCAGGGCGCGAGTGACGATGAAAAACGCCAGGCGTGGAGAAGTGGAAGCCGCAGAGGCGCTTCCTTTGGGGCCCACTCCCGGCCTCACCCGCCCCGGGAGGCCTGGGGGCCTGCGTCGGGGTGGCACTGGGACTTGCCCCCTCCCCCTGGCCTCCTGGGGCGTGGAGCCTAGAGGAGGGCAGCCGCGGGGCTGTGGGAAGGCGGGCAGGCAGGCTCCGGGCTGTGGGCAGCGGGCTCAGGTCTGCGGCCTTGACGGGCCTCCCTCCCGCCAGCAGCCCAGACCCAAGGGGTCTCACTCTACCCCCACCCCTCTGCCACGCCCCTTTTCGTCCCCCCAAAACCCTGGGGACATCACCCCCAGCGGAACCGGTGGCCACAGCGCGCCGGGGAAACCCCCCACCCCAGGCTGCCCGTCGCCCCTTTGCCCTCCAGCGCCCCCACTCCTCCCAACCTGCAAGCGCGCCAGCTCCTGGGAGGCTGGGGCAGGCCCCCCAGGTGAGGAGCTGGGGTCAGTGTGCAGAGGGACTCCGGGGTCCAGTTCTGAAGAGCCATGTGGGGCCCCCAGGTGACCCGCTGATGCCTGCCGGGAGAGGGTGGTCCTCGGAGGGGTTCCCAAGCCCCTGCCCATCCGGGCCCAGAGCAAAACCTAAGACCTGGACAAACTCCCGAGCCCCTTCCTGTCCGGGCCGCTCTGTCCAGCAGCCCCGACCCACATCTAACATGGGGGGCCACCCGGAACTGCCTCCTGAGACCACCTCGAGGCTCCCAGACCTCGTGTGACCCCGCTCCACCCTGCCGGCTCCGTCCCCTCGGGGACACCGCCTCCAGCTGCGGTCTTCCTCCCCAGAGGAGCAAGGATGCTACCATCTGCCTGGGGTGGGGGTGGCGCTTCCAGGACAACGGGGACAACACGGTGGAGGTCTGGCAGGTGCTTGACACCCAAAGCTGCCTCCTATAGCCGGACGGATGGCTGCCCTTCCCCCTGGGCCCACCTGGGGTCTTCTCACCTGAACTGCTGGCAGTTTTCCCCTCCTGCACACACACACACACACACACACACACACACACACACAGCATTCCTGCTGTCCCAAAGGGAAGGCAAGGACCTGTGCTGAGGACAATGGCGGGGGCCGTTCTCAAGGTCCCAGAGCCACAAAGACCCACACTTCAGCAAGGGGGAGCCGGGGACTCTAGGACTCAGCCGGAGACAGGCGGGTGTCTGCCCCAAACCCCTATGCAGACGGGGCTCCATGGCACAGCCACCCTGTCACTTCAGGCCTGGCCATCAGGACCCTTGATGTGGTCACCACGGCAGGGTGCCCAGCGGCTTCCACACGTGACACCATCAACCTCACGTCCTGAGCTGGGCTTAGAATCTGGCGTGCGGTGAACCCCTTCCAAGGGCCACAGTGCAGCCCATGTGGACAGAGAGCCACGAGGGTGCTGCAGGTCAGTCAGTCCTCTGCCCTGGTAGCCTCAAAGCAGGTGGCTGGTCGCTCTTTACTCCATACATTGCCTAAACGTGGACTGCACACAGCACCCAGCATCAGGCAGGAGACAGAACCCTCCCTCTTTCCTGGGGCTTCAAGTCTATGCTCAGAACTCAGTTAAAACACAGGCGCTCGCGCTTCTGTTGCTTAAATTAAAACGAAAGTCCAGCATCTTGGGCTCACAGAAAGTGCTCATCCAGGGTTTGGTACTGCAGGAACATGAACGGCCTGCAGCTGCTGACAGGGTCACGAGGTGGCCCGACTCACTGAACGGTACGGTTTATGCCGGTGTGTCTCACGAGCGCGGTGCCCCATTTCAGGCCCGCGGTGCCCCGTTTGGGCATTTAAGTTATGTTATCAGTCCCTCAGTCGTGTCTCTCTGTGACCCCGTGGACTGTAGCACGGCAGGTTCTTCCGACCTCCGCTGTCTTGCAGAGTTTTCTCAGATTCATGTCCATGGGGTCAGTGAGATGTGGAACGAAAGCCGTTCAAACCCTTCCTGGAAGAGGTCAGAGCAGGCACACCCAGCCAGTCTGCGGTGTGAGAAGTGCACGCGGACGAAGGAGGGAGGTGGAACTGGTGAGGCCCTTGGGGAACGGTTGTCGCCACCTGCCAGGGGAAGCTTTTCTATCTGTTTCAGATCAGTGCCAGGCCGCAGTGGGGACGCAGTCAGCCCACCCACCAAGACGCAGGGAGCCAGTGCTCTTCTCAGCGCTGGGCACTGTCCATCACCACACAGGGAGAGGAGGCCCTGCTCCCCTGGAGCGCTCCTCCTGCCCCGAGAGGCTGACCACAAACAGGTCAATGTCAGAGAAGACTGAGGCTGGGAGATGGGGCGGGGGGGCTACTGCTCCGTAGGGAAAGGCCAGAAAGAGCCACGCCCCCTCTACAGATGGCATCTGGGCAAAGATCTGCAGAGGTAAAGGGTGAGACAGGCAGACCTGTCCGGAAGAGCATTCCAGTTCAGGAAGAGTCGGTGCTGAGGCCCTGAGGTGGGGCCCAGGAGGCCACTGTGTGGCTGGCGCGAAGTCAGCGAGCATGGACAGGGCAGGGCGGCAGGGGCTGGGCAGTGTGGGCACCACCACCAAGGTTTTAAGAACTCCAGCTTTGACCACGAGACAGGAACCCCCGTGAGACAGTCAGTGGAGGAATGACAACACGTGGGACCAGGTATGAGGCTGCCGTTCATCCAGGGCACAACGCTGGCGACTTTTTCAGCAAAGGGCCAGAGAGCAAATACTCCTAGCCTTGCCTGTCACGGGGTCTGTGCCACAGCTCCTCAACATGGCCTGCGTGGTGAACACAGCTGTAGGTGGCCGGTGAAGCAGAGGGTTCCCCTCTGTTCCAGGAAAACTCCAGTCAGGGCACTGACATTTGAATTTCACAGAATTTTCATGTCATGAAAGATTCTTTTGATTTTTCTTCCCAGCCATTGAAAACTGAAAAAACATTCTTAGCTTGGGGTCAAATAAAAACCGCTGGCGGCAGGATTTAGACCGCAGCCGTCGTTTGCCGTCCCCCCGCCAGCCGCCAGCTCTCCACCACCATTCTGGGCCAGACAGAATCCAGCAGCCGCTGGGGTAGGAGAACAAAAGGAACCCAATCTGCTGCCACGAACTTAAGATTTGGTGAGAAGCAAATTAAAAGAGATCGGGAGGCAGTCCTAAGTTCTCGCCCGCCTGTCTCCCTCCGTCGCAGAGGTCAGGCCCCTGGGGCTGGAGTGCGCTGAGGCCAGACCGGCAGGCAGAACTGGGGGCGGGGGTCACGGACATGCAGGCAGAGCTGGGGGCCGGGGTCGTGGAGGCCGCTGTAGGGAA
The DNA here is from genome assembly GCF_016772045.2 of Ovis aries. Lineage (NCBI taxonomy): Eukaryota > Metazoa > Chordata > Mammalia > Artiodactyla > Bovidae > Ovis > Ovis aries. The sequence continues at coordinate 225,193,537 of NC_056056.1, forward strand.
AGGCACGGAGGGCTCGGGGCAGGCGGAGACACGGCCGACTCACCCCAATGAAGCGGACCAGTCATTGGTGAACGAAAGACACCCTAACCGTCACAGTGAGACTTAGGGAATGAACCCATGTCTCGTCCTCATACAAAGTGAGTTGTAGTCTAGAACAAGGTGACAAAAGCAGTTTGAGAATTTATTTGGTCAGTGAATTACCGTGAGTTAGGAAACTGAGTGTCCGAGACAGACACGGAGAGCGAGCTCGGCCCCGCGGCCCGCGGCCTCCCCGAGAGGAAGGGCCCCCCGGCGCCCACACGTTAAGCTTCGATCCCGGCGCACCCGCGCACGGCTGCACCTTATCGCCCGAGACTCCAGGGCCTAAAAGCGCCCAGCGCGCACGCAGAGCCCCCCGGAGCCCCTCGGCGGGACGGACGCCGTCCGGGTAAGGCCCATGCGCCTCCTCAGGCTCCGCGGCCGAGAGGCGCCGAGCACCTGCGCGCACCTGCAGGCGGAACCGGGCGCCCGTCGGGCCGCAGCCCGCGATGACGCGGCCCGCGTGCGCCCGCCCCGCCGCCGAGTTACCAGCAAGGCCCTGGCGGCCCGCCCCGCCGGCGCCCCCCGCCTCGCCAGCGACCCCCGCCCCGCCAGCGCCGGGTACCTCGCGGCCGCCCCGCTGGCCGCCCGGGGCCGGGGCCGGCGCGCGGAGACTGCGCCTGCGCCGCCGAAGCCCGGAGGTGGCTGCGCCTGCGCGGTCGGCCCGCGCAGGCCCGGGGACGGGACTGCGCCTGCGCGGTCGGCCCACGCCGGCCCTGGGGGCGGGGCGACGCCTTGCAGTCGGCCCAGACCCGCCCCATCAGCGGCGCCTCGGCACCTAGAGCCGCCCGTCCGGCCGGGCCCCGGGGAGAGGCGGGCATGCGGGCACTGCGCCTGCGCGCGCCGGCCCCGCCCCCGGCCCCGCCCCAGCCGCGCGGGGCCCTGGGAGGGGTGCAGCGTCCGGCGGCTGCGGCGGCGGCGCGGGAGGGGCCGGGGGCGGACAAAGCCGAGGTCGATGAATGGGGCGCGTCCGCCTGCGCGGCCGTGGGGTCGCCGCGGTGAGTGCGCGGCTCGCGTTCCGGGCCGGCCGTCCAGGCGCGCCGTCGGGGCCGGGGCCGGGGCCGGGGCCGGGGGCCCGGGGCCGGGACCGGGAGTCGGGGGCTGGAGGGCGAGGCCGGGGTCGGGCCGGGCGGGCGCGGGGTCGCCTGCGCAGGGCGGGGCGGGGGCGGCCTGCCGTCGCGGGGACCCCGCCCGGGCGGCGGACTCGGCCTCGGCGTCCGGACGCCGCTCCAGCTGCGCGCCCCGCGGCCGCCGGCCCGGCTGACAGCGGGGCACCCGGGGCGCCTCTTCCGGCCGCGCGGCCGGCGGAGTGAGCGCGAGGCGGTGGGAGCGGGCGCGGACGCCGGGCCGGCCGCGGGCGAGCACGGGGACAGGCGTGCCGGCCGGCGTGGGCTCTACGGCTGGCCACGCGGCGAGCCCCGAGCCGCAGTCGCCCTGGGGCGGGGGTCACCTGCCAGCAGACAGGTGCCCGGTGAGTGTCCGTCCCGAGGGCCTCTGCCCTCCGCCACCGCCACGGATCGCCTTACATGCTGTGCCTTTCAGGTGTCCCGCAAGCCCGGTACAGTATTTCATTTTCTGTGCGCTTCCAGGAAGGGACAGCCGGGGCCTCGTTTACACGTCTCAGCACACGAGACGCTCTTCATCTCTGCACGCTTCTGATGCTTCTTGGTTACTATGCGTGTTTCTGGGTATGACATTCAAGTGTAAGTAGTGAAAGCCCGAATCAAGCTGCAGAGCAGAATTTCGATCGTTTTTCCAGTTGCGGTTTTGTTTTTTTTTTTTGACCCAAGTAATGACGGAGTCATTTATCTTTTTTTCTGTGACCCACACCATCCTGCTTGCTTAAGAGAATTGCCAGCCCCCTAGACTCTCCTTGCATTTTGAGTGACTGTCCATAGACACACATATATTCACCTCTCTGCAAGCAAACCCCTGCCCAGCTGGGCCATCAGGAGAAGCTTCTGTGGGCATTCTCAAGTTTGTGAAAAAGGGAAGTTATTTGTTTTGAAGTTAACTCTGATCAGATCAAGTCCATAATTTTGAAAAAACGCATCTCAGACTTGCATGAGACCGGTTTGCTAAGGCATTCTTGTGATTTTTTATATTAACTTTTGATGTCTTCTCTACATCACGGTGTTAAAATTAGGAGAGGAGGAAGGATTTAGTTGGAGTTTTTCAAAAGCGCTCTGAACAAGCCAAATTGCAGTTATGACTTAATTTCCATGCAGAGTTATCTTGTGAGAGGAGACTCCTCTCACCAGCTCATACCCGGGGCCTGCCACGGGCTGTCTGTGCAGGGGTGCACGCTTCCTGTAATCCTTAAACAGATGGTATCTGCTTGTGGTGGTTTACATTTTCTCAGGAAAAGATGTGGCACAAGTTAAGAGATTCTGTGAGTCTTCAGGAAGTTAACCTCCTGTATTGGAAGAAAGCACAGACTCTGAGTCCACATCGCCACACACGTACTGTTAATTCCTGATGTTTTAGGGCATGAAAAGTCTGCCCTGCTTTTCCATGTCACCACACACAGAAGGAGGTTCGTGAATGGCTCATGCTGTGCCAGGAGTGCTCCTGAAGCGCTGGGAAGGGTTTGAAGGGAACCGTCAGGGCCGTGGATTGAACCCTGCGTCTGTGCAGAGGAGCCGAGGCAGCTGTGCTCAGGACGTGGTAAAGGGCGTGTGTGTTGTCTTTCAGATCCCTGCCCGGTGTGGAAGCTGGAGAGAGAGCAGACCTGGGCAGCGGCGCTGCGGGAGCACGAGGCGCTGTGACCGCGGTCAGTCTGTCCTTCCCGCCACTCTCATCTGCGTGTCTCTGCCCAGCCTCAGCTCCTTCCTCCCAGCTCTGCTCTGATTCCCTCCTTCACTGTGAGGAGTGCCGGCGAGGGCAGGGGCAGGGGCCCGGGCGCAGGCACACCGGGGGCGCCTGCCAGGGTTGGCTGGGGCCCCTCCGACTGTCCCTCAGCAGCGCGGGTTCCTCCTAAGCTGCTCTGCGCAAAGCATGAGAGGTGACCGTCGTTCTCCGGGTTACGGCTTGATGTCTAATATAAGCTGTAGGAGGCATCATCTCTGTTTACCGTTGGTGTCTTACTGAATTCAGCTGCACGGAGTCCCGCCCTGACCACCCCGCGGCCTCCCGTCAGTGTCCGGGTGGCAGCAGACTTCCTGTCGGGCAGCTTCCAGAGCCTCGTCCCCTTCCACTTCCCTGTCTTTCCCTCCCTTCTCCCTCAGGCTACGGCACTGCCTGATTTTAATCACTCTGGAGTATTTAGATCACTTCTAGCTGTCTGATGTGTGCTTTTGGCAGCTGGTATCCTGGAAGGCACCGTTAGGAGTGAAAGCAAGCCCCTTCTTCTCCTTCCTCCTGTTTCCGAGGTGGAGGGCCCCGGGAGGGCTGGAGGTGCCTGCCTCCGCGCGAGCTTTCTCGCCTCTCTCCTCTTGCCTGGCGCTGTCCTACCTGCTGGGGCAGCGGTGCACGGTTGTGGTGAGGATGGGCAGCGAAGGCGGAGTGAGCTCTCCAAGGAAGAGCACAAGCAGCCGTGGGCAAGGGTGATGGGCAGTGTGACAAGCGTGCTCTCGGAAGACCGCTTGGAGAGGAAAGGACCTTTGCGTCCCGCGCCGAGGGGCCTGGGGGAGGCGGAGCAGAGGCCCTGTGTGAGAAGCGGCAGTGAGCTGTGGAGCCTGGCCCCTGCTTTCGGGCCGTCTCCTGTCGTAAGGCCCGTCCCTGCCTTGCTCAGGTGTTCACCCTGCTTGGGTTCTGCTTTCCTTTGGGTGAAGGCCTTGCGGCAGCCGCCTGCCCCCACAGCGAGGTCTGCGCACCGCAGGAACCGGAGAGGCCGGGCCTGCGGCGGGGCGTCCTCTGCTGACCTGGCACTGCCCGCGGGGGCTCCTCAGTCTGTGCAGCCCTGCCCGACCCGCCCCAAGCCCGCAGGTCTAAACAGAGGGCCCGTCCTCACTCAGGGCCCGGTGACTGAGCCTGCCCCGCGGTTGGCCTGCTGGGAGGGAGCAGCCCAGGGCGCGTGCTGTTTGGAGCAGGAGCTTGGGTGCCACCCGGTCGCACGTGGACACTTGAACCACCTCCAGCGGCAGCTCGCCACGGCAGCCCGTCAGATCTGTGGCTGGTGGGACCGCCTGCTGCCCCAGAGAAGCCGCTGGCACTCGGTGGAGCACCCTCGAAGCCAGGGCAGAGCCAGCCCGGCAGCCCTGGTCCGAGACCCGGACGTCTCGGGGGGGACAGGGCCCACAGCCCTGCACGGAGCCGGGGTGCCCGCCGCGTCTCGAGGAGCTGGCCCCGGGCCTCTCAGTTCGGCCCCCGCAGGGCACTCTGGCCTCCGTCCAGCTCTCGGGCGCTGTGCGGCCAGTCCTGGGTGGTGGCTCTGCACTGGAGGCGGCTGCTCCCCGGGAAGATGTTAGCCGTGGCTCTGCACGCTCAGCAGATGCGGCTCACTCTCAGTGGGGACCAGATCTGCACTGGTAGCCTTGGTGGGAAGGCTGCCACGTCCGAGGACAAGGCCGCCCGGCCACGGGGTGGCGCTGGTGCCCGAGCTGTGCCCGGGAGCCCGGGGCTCGGGCTGCAGGCCGGTGTGCGTGTCCTGGAGGCTGGGTGGTAGGTTGGGAGCACGTCCAGGTGCCGCTGCTCCAGCCCTGAGCTGGAGCGCTGGTGCACGCCCCTTGTCCGTGCTTTCAGGCTCTGAGGGGGCCGAAGGGGGCCGCAGCAGGTCGCCGCTGAGCATCCTCTTCTCAGAAAAGGCAGTCCAGCGATTCGCACTCGGCACGTCAACACGCTGCCTGCGAGGGCCCAGGTTCAGTCCCTGGTCAAGGACCCAAGGTCCTGCGAGCTGCATGCCGCCCCCTCCCCCAGAGGGAGAAAGGAGAGGCAGAGGGCCGTGCTCGCCCCGGCAGCGTGGCCGCGGAGGGAGTGAATGGTAGTCCTCCTGGCGTTCAGCGGCTGAGCCGCAGTCCGGTTTCCTCACTCGGGACGTTGAGTTTTTAAAGAAACAAGGCCGGTTGTCTTGCAGAAATGTCCCTGTGTTCTGGGTCTGTTTGCCATTTGCTGCTTTGCCATTGACAGTTGACCCTCGAACAACACTGGGCAGTTGGGGGCCGCCCTCCGCGTGGTCGGCAGTCCGAAGACTGCCCGTGGGTGCCACCCGCCAGGGACCCGGCGTCTTCAGGTGGCGGTGCTGGGCCTCCTGTGCGCCGCCCTCAGACTGTCCTGTCGGGACGGGCCCCGCTCTGTCGGGCTGTGGCCCCTTCCCCTGCCTTTCACGTGTGTTTCCCTCACCCGTGACACTCAAGGAGGGCAGGACGCTGCGCCTTCTCCCCTCGTCACCCTTTTCCAAGGAGCAGTGGCTGCAGCATTCCCCCCCGTGGCAGGTATTTTCATTTCTCCTCTCGATTCCTGAGCATCAGTGCAGACTGGCAGATTTATCCGTTGCATTATAGTCCACTGAAGTCTTCCGTCTCTGTTGTACGTTCAGACAGTCGTGACCGACCCGTGGGAGCCCCGCAGAGCCAACTCCTGGCGGCACATCCTTCCTGCAGCCTCTCTCGTTCCCAGAGCTGCAGTTGCTCTTTCTGCAGAGCGCCGTGGCCCCCGTTGGTGCAGGAGGGTGTTTAGAAACCAGAACCCAGGGGCCAGCTGTGTGCAGTGTGCTTGGTGTCACTGCCGCTTTAAGCGCTGGTCTAGTGCACAGAGCTAGGAGATAACTGTGTAAAGCATCAAGAGTTCGTGCTGATGTTTTCAAGACAAATGTGAAATTATATAGTTCTACTTAATTTCTTTGCTTGTTTCTAATCATATCATTTCCGTATCCTGAAAATCTTGACTCTCAATGGCGTAGCGCAGTCGCATTGTTTTCTGTGTGCTAAAGTGCGCACGACCCAGGTGAAATGAGAATAGTGCGCTGCTGCTGCTGCTAGAGGAATCACTCGACAGAATTCAGGGTGTTCTTTTGTTTTTAGTACGTATTCTGCTTCAGGCACATAAAATCCTGCGCGTTAAAGTCCCTTGCTGAACATTCTTTGTTTGCAGTATGGTCGCTTATCTGACAGGCCTTTAGATTTCACGCTTGAAATGTTCTGTATTTTAATGTAGAGGTAATGACACCGCTCAGAAGTCAGCGTTATATAAAAGATGCAGTCAGCAAGCTCACTTGCATTCCTGTCTCCTCCACTCTTTACAGGCAACCATCTTTATTTCTGCTTTATCCTGCAAAATAAGCGTGCAAGTTGCTTCAGTCGTGTCCAACTCTCTGTGACCCCATGGACTGTAGCCCGCCAGGCTCCTCTGTCCCTGGGATTTCCCAGTCAAGAACAGTGGAGTGGGTAGCCATACTGTCCTCCAGGGGCTTTTCCCAATCCAGGGATCACACCTGCGTCTCTTACGTCTTATGTCTCCTGCGTTGGTTGGCAGGTTCTTTACACCAGTGCCACCTGAGAAGTGCCAAAATAAGCTCTTCAGACAGACATTAATGTTTGCAACTCACCTTGTTTTCCCTCCTGTCTTTTATCATAAAACGTAACAAGCGCCATTTACCCCACGTGTCTTGCTTTTTTTCCGTTGTTTGTGTATGTATTGGGGTTCCCGGGTGGCTCAGCTGGTAAAGAATCCACCCGCAATGCAGGAGACCTGGGTTTGATCCCTGGTTTGGGAAGATCCCTTGGAGAAGGGCATGGCAACCCATTCCAGTATCCTTGGCTAGAGAATCCCATGGACAGAGGAGCCCGGCTGGCTACAGTCCATAGGGTCGCAAGACTTGGACGAGACTGAAGCGACTGGGATGCACGTATGTATCAGGCCTTACTGGCGGTGTGTGAGTGGTTTTGCAGCCTGGCTGTGGAACTGCAGCGTCTGGCCTGGGACAAGTGTTGCTGTGTGTCTGATGAGGTAGTCTTCAGAGTCTGTCCCTGGACGTGGGGTTACTGGGTCCTTGGGTGAATGTGTCTTGGTCGGGGCTCCAGAGTCCTCACTGGGGTGCTGCCGAGCTTCGGGCCTTTCCTGCCCGGTTGGGTGAGATGGCTTGAAGTTTTTTCCTTTAATCTGCTGCGTCTGCAGCCTGAGGAATGGAGATGCTCGTCGTGTGTTTTTGGTGGTGTGGCAGGCGAGGGCCTGCACGGAAGCTGGTCTCTGTGTTAGGGAGCCGCTGAGGCTGTGGCCACTGCAGGGCGGGGACTAGGGCGTGCACACATGGGACCCTGTCTGACAGGCACTCCTGCATCCCAGCAGCCTGGAAGGCGCTTTCTTTAGTTCTCAAAATGAAGAATAACTGTATGTTCCCCAAGTCAGAACACACACCTGGAATTGAGACTCTCCCATACACGGTATTTGTTCTAGCCCGCGGAAAGATCCTCTGGTCAGCTGCCTCTACCTTCAGGCGCTTTGCTCTTGGAGCTGAAATGCATGCAGTTGGTCTCAGCAGGCCTGGGCGCTGGGTCCGTCCTCTGCACTCCTCCTCCCCACTGTCTGTGCTCAGTTCAGGGGGCTGTGCGCCCTGCTGAGCAGAGCCCCACACTGCTCACCACCAGGTTCAGAGTGACCCTCTGGCTGTCGGGGGGCAGCTGCACGGCCCCACGCAGGGAGGCCTGCCGCGTCTGTCTAGGAGGAGGCTGTTGCACGCGCTGCCCGTGATCACCCTGCTTGACCTCCGTGTTGATGATTTTCCTGTGGGCTAGTTCTTACTTGCTGGACATAGAGGCTGGACCACGGGACAGCTGGTTCTGGATGCCACCCAGGCACCGTGACCAGGGGGCCCTCACCTTTCAAGCCAGAGGAGCATCTCCAGAGCTCTGGGACAAGTGACCAAACCCAGGCTGCTCCTCACACCCTCGTAGAATTACCCCCTGTGCCTCAGGGAGATCGTCCTTCTGCAGTGTGAGAGCTAAACCCCGCGTCCTTTTTTGCCGTTCTGAATATTTGGTGCGAAAATAGTAGAAAAAGTAGTAGGAAGCTGCTCGAGCCAAAGGCAGCATTTTCCCTGAAACAGAAACATCAGGGCTTCCCTGGCGGTCCAGTGGTCGGGCTTTGCTTCCACTGCAGGGCCGTGAGTCCAGTCCCTGGTCAGGGAACCGAGATCCCATGTGGGCAAAAGGAAACAAAGTGGAGCCGTCCCACCTGCGACGTTGAGCTGGCGTGTAGAGAACTGGCCCAGCGGTAGAGGGAGATAAGCCGGAAGGCGGCGGGCTCCCCTGACAGCCCCATCCCGGGCGCGCGCTGGCGTGACCCCTGGCACAGGCCCTCGGGACTAGCCAGGGCAGTGGTGGCGGGCCCCCTCTGGCTAGGGCCGTGCCCGCTGGCGGCACTGCGGTCGCGTGAGTCTTCCCGGCTCTTGGTCTCCTTGGGGTGGGTGGTGGGATGGGGTTGTTCTCTGGGTAGACTGCTTCCGGCAGTTGTGTGGCCTCCTCAGGAGGCACCTCGTGTGTGGCCCCCCTCCTGGCGCATCCCCCAGGGGTGCACCCAGTCTGGGCGTTAATCAGCGCCCGAATGAGGTGGAGCCGTTCAGCTGAGTCCCTGCGTCTCTGCTCGCGAGCTGGATGTGGAGTGGGAGCCTTGCCCTGGCCCTCTGGTGCTGTAGCAGATGTCAGGAGCTGAGGGTGAGCTTCCCTGTCCCTTCTCAAAGTAGCGAATCATTTGCTTTCCTATCATCCTCCAGAGGTGACCGATTGAGGATTTTGTTGGGGATTATGCATTAATAGACTTAAACATTTGATGAGTTTTGATGTATAATGCTGACCCTTATTTATGTTCAGATCATCTCATTTTTGGACAGGGGGAGCCCTTGAGGTTGATGCCTGGATCCTTCCTGCACTGTCCTCGTCCGCTCGCAAAGGTCCTGGCTCCCTGGGTCCCCAGAGCGTCCTCGGCTCATTTTGTGGTCTTCCCGCCCCTGGACCTCGTGATCCTTGGGAACCTCGGCTCCTTTAGTGGGAGATGTGTTTGAGAGCTGTAGTCTGGAGGTCGCAGGGGTCGCTGCTCTCAGGACTTTGCACCGAGCAGAGCTGGGTGGGTGGCACTCCCAGGACTTCGGGACGAGTGTCTGGCCTTCCCGGTCTGCCTCTGCGAGGACGAGGGGGACCGGAGCCCGCCTCCCCATCTCTGCACGTGGCCCTGTCCTTGCTGAAGGCAGCCCGGTGTCTGGCCCAGGGACCCGCGTGTCGTCCAGCCCCCTCCCTCGGCTAACGGCGGACGCTACAGCTGCGCAGTGCCCACCTGCTCTCCCGGGACGCTCGCTCAGTGCGTCCTGCAGGGAGATGCGTGAGCACTCCCCTCTCCACGCGACTTCTCAGGAAGGCCTCAAGGAAAAATATCACCTGAATTCTGGCTTGTTGGTAACAGTTTCTCTGCGTCCTTGTACTTGAATGTCCGGTTGACTGGAGGTAAAAGGCTTGGCTCACGTGTTTGTTTCCTTGAATATGTTAAACATGTTAGTCTGTTGTCTTACAGCGTGAAACTTGCTGTCAGACTCGTGACAGGTCGCTTTCCCTTGCAGATGATGTGGTTTTTGCCTGTGGCCTTCTTACTCCGGTGGCTTTCCTGGGATATGCCTGTGTGCCCGCTGTGACGGGCGGACGGCCCCCGCCCTGCGGCTCGCTCCCCTGTCTCTGCAGTAGCTTCCCTTGTGTGCTGAGCTCCATGCCCGGCTGTGCCGGTCTCTGTTGCTGTGCAGGCCTTTCTCCTGTTGCTCTGAGCAGGCGCTGCTCTAGTGGCGTGCAGGCTTCTCGCCGCAGTGCCTTCTCTCGTCGCGGAGCACGTACTCTGGGGTTCGTGGACTCGGGAGTGGCAGTTCCTGGGCTCTAGACACCAGCTCCGGTGCACGGGCTTAGCTGCCCTGTGGCATGCGGAATCTTCCTGGATCGGGGATGAAGCCGGTGTCCCTGCAATGGCAGGAGAGTTCTTCACCATGTAGCCACCAGGGAAGCCCAGGATGCTCTTTCAGTACACCTTTTTATTTCAGAGTGTTCAGTAATCTCTTCTCTTGCCCTGTCCCCCTTTTTTGTGGAGAAACACCTTGGTTATACACACGTTGGATTTTCTTTACCTAAGTTTTAAATTGGTCAGCTTCTTCTGAGTCTTTTTTTAATCCGTTTCTTTCTTTTTCATTAAAACTTTGTCTTTCCTACATTCTCCTGTTGACCTTCCGCAGTCCTCTGCGGAGCTTATTTGCTCTTTTGTTGCTGGTAACTTAGTCTGTACTCTAAAGTGACATTTTACTTTCATCTGTAGTGGTTTCTTAGGATCTGTGACCTCATCTCAGTGTTTTTCTGTCTTATTTTATTTCGTTCTTTTGTATTATTTTCTTAACTTTGTTAGCTTCTTTTGAAATAAGTTACTCAGTTCCGCTTAATCTGTGCTCATGTTTTTCTAGTGTGCTTCCATTATCTCTAGAGATGTTTTCCGTCTCCATTACCTTTTCTCATATCCTTACGTAGGATTCAATCTTAACCCTTTTCTGTTCATTGTGTCAGTTCTCCCCCACAGACTTGGTGGTTGCAGACAGCATACATGTGGAGGCCAGCAGGCTGAGCTCGGAGCCTGGGCTTCAGCCATGGTGCTGCCAGGTTGCCCTCCTGGCGGCCTGGCAGAGGGTGGCTCCTCGCCCTTCACTACTAGAGGCCCCTGCGTCCCTGCGTGTGGGCCCGCCCTCCATCTTCAAAGCCAGCGACGATGCGCCTCTCGCCTTCCACGGTCATATTTTCCTGTCTCTCCTCTGCCTCTTTCAGTTTTGAAGACCCTTGTGACAGCACTGGGTCTCCCCAGATAGTCCAGGGTTCAGTTCAGTTCAGTCGCTCAGTCGTGTCCGGCTCTCTGCGACCCCATGGACCGCAGCACGCCAGGCCTCCCTGTCCATCACCAACGCCTGGAGCTTACTCAAACTCATGTCCATTGCGTCGGTGATGCCATCCAACCATCTCATCCTCTCCCCTTCTCCTCCTGCCCTCAATCTTTCCCAGCATCAGGGTCTTTTCAAATGAGTCAGCTATTCGTATCAGGTGGCCAAAGTATTGGAGCTTCAGCTTCAGCATCAGTCCTTCCAGTGAATATGCAGGACTGATCTCCTTCAGGATGGACTGGTTGGATCTCCTTGCAGTCCAAGGGACTCCCAAGAGTCTTCTCCGACACCACAGTTCAAAAGCATCAATTCTTCAGCTCTCAACTTTCTTCACAGTCCAACTCTCACATCCATACATGACTACTGGAAAAACCATAGCTTTGACTAGATGGACCTTTGTTGGCAAAGTAATGTCTCTGCTTTTGAATATACTATCTAGGTTGGTCATAACTTTTCTTCCAAGGAGTAAGTGTCTTCCAATTTCATGGCTGCAGTCACCATCTGCAGTGATTTTGGAGCCCCCCAAAATAAAGTCTGACACTGTTTCCATTGTTTCCCCATCTGTTTGGCATGAAGTGATGGGACCAGATGCCATGATGTTCGTTTTCTGAATGTTGAGTTTCAAGCCAGCTTTTCACTCTCTCTTTCACTTTCATCAAGAGGCTCTTTAGGTCTTTGCTTTCTGCCATAAGGGTGGTGTCATCTGCATATCTGAGGTTATTGATATTTCTCCTGGCAGTCTTAATTCCAGCTTGTGTTTCTTCCAGCCCAGCGTTTCTCATGATGTACTCTGCATAGAAGTTAAATAAGCAGGGTGACAATATACAGCCTTGATGTACTCTTTTCCCGATTTGGAACCAGTCTGTTGTTCCATGTCCAGTTCTAACTTGCTTCTTGACCTGCATACAGATTTCTCAACAGGCAGGTCAGGTAGTCTGGTATGCCTATCTCTTTCAGAATTTTCCACAGTTTATTGTGACCCACACAGTCAAAGGCTTTGGCATAGTCAATAAAGCAGAATGGATGTTTTTCTGGAACTCTCTTGCTTTTTTGATGACCCAATGGATACTGGAAATTTGATCTCTGGTTCCTCTGCCTTTTCTAAATCCCACTTGAACATCTGTAAGTTCACAGTTCACATATTGTTGAAGCCTGGCTTGGAGAATTTTGAACATTACTTTGCTAGCGTGTGAGATGAGTGCAGTTGTGCGGTAGTTTGAGCATTCTTTGGCAGTGCCTTTCTGTGGGATTGGAATGAAAACTGACGTTTTCCAGTCCCGTGGCCACTGCTGAGTTTTCCACATTTGCTGACATGTTGAGTGCAGCACTTTCACAGCATCATCTTTCAGGATTTGAAACCGCTCAGCTGGAATTCCATCACCTCCACTAGCTTTGTTCGTAGTGATGCTTCCTAAGTCCCATTGGCATCACATTCCAGGATGTCTGGCTCTGGGTGAGTGATCACACCATCGTGGTTGCCTGGGTCATGAAGCTCTTTTTTGTGCAGTTCTTCTGTGTATTCTTGCCATCTCTTCTGAATATCTTCTGCTTCTGTTAGGTCAATACCATTTCTGTCCTTAAGTGTGTCCATCTTTGCATGAAATGTCCCTTAGACATATTGGTATCTCTAATTTTCTTGAAGAGATCTCTAGTGTTTCCTTTATTTCCTTTATTGTTTTCCTTTATTTCTTTGCATTGATCTCTGAGGAAGTGTTTCTTCTTTTTTTTCTGAGGAAGTGTTTCTTATCTCTCCTTGCTATTTGGAACTCTGCGTTCAGATGGGTATATCTTTCCTTTTCTCCTTTGTGTTTAGCTCCCCTTCTTCTCACAGCTATTTGTAAGGCCTCCTCAGACAGCCATTTTGTCTTTTTTCATTTCTTTTCCATGGGGATGGTCTTCATCACTGCCTTCTGTACAGTGTCACAAACCCCTGTCCATAGTGCCCTTTGGTGTAGAAGGAGACACGTCACAGTGAACCTTCCATGAAAGACTGTCACGTGGCTTAAGTGAGACCGCACAGGCTGAGCAGGTGAAAGAGGGCCCGCAGGAAGCAGTCCAGGCCGTCACCCCAGGGTCTTGCCCCAGGAGTCTTCGGAGAGCCTCAGGGTCAACCGAGAATGGGACGTTTGCCTCGAAGGGAGATGAGCTGGTTCTTCACAGACCAGAGAGGAGCGGGCAAGGTCGTCCAGGACGGAGGCGAGCTCGAGGCAGCCGAGCTTGCCCTGCGGCCTTCCTAGGACAGCACCTTTCCGTGGAGGCCTGGAGACCTCTGTCGCACAGACGCCCGTGGCTTGCCCTTCTGCCTTGCGGGCGTCCTCGTCAGGAGCAGGAGCAGAGACGACACTAAACGCCTCTCTTCACCCGGTGGCCGTATGGTTTTCCTCGTTTTCTGTTGATTTTTTAATATTAAACCAAACGTCCTCCTGATACAGCCCACTTACTCATGGAATATTATCTTCAATGTAGCGCTGAATTTGATTTGTTACATTTTTAAGAGCTCGCTACATTTCTTAGGGTTCTTCCTGATCCTAGGGACATGACTTGGATTCTTTTCCTGTTACGCCTCTGCGGGTCTTGTTGTCAGGGCGGCTCTACCTTGTTAGAGCAGTTGGGGAGTATTTCGTCGTCTTCTTCCGGAAGAGAGTGTTTCACCAGTAATTTTTTTTTTTTCTCTTAAGTTTGGTGAAATTCACCCGTGGAACCATCTTGACCTGGAATTTTAAGAGAAGGGACTAGGCAGAGGGCTGTTCAGGCTTCAGTGTGAGGCAGACGTCGTGACTGCTACGCGACAGAGACCCTGTCTCTTCAGTGGCTCTCTGTCGTAAGCGTCTTTTCGGGATTTACCCGTTTCACCTGAGCTGCTGAATTTATCATCGTAAAGGTGCTCAGCTGTCTCCTTTTTGTGTCTGTAGGGTCTTTGGTGGTAATGCCCACTTCTGTTCTTGCTGTTGGTAGCTTCCGACTTTTCCATTTTTTTCTCTTATTAATCAGTGTAGAAGTTTGCCAATTTTTTTGATCTGTCCAAAAAACCGGCGTTTGGGTTCACTGATTTCCACCCCCTGCCACCTCTTCCCCACTCCCCTCCCAATTTAATTGATTTCAAATCTTTTCTTGTTTTCTTCACTTTATTTGCTTCGGGATTAAATTTGCTGTACTTTTCCTTGGGACGTTTTTCTTTACCCCTTGGCTTCGTACATATAGAAGTGTTACTTACTTAAAGATACTTTGGATCGTTCTAGATATCTTTCTGATGCTGATTTCTCGTTCAGTTCCCTTTCAGAGACCATTCTTTGACTCCAGGTCTTGTGAATTTATTGGGATTTGCTCACTGTCCAGAGAGCAGTCTGTCTTGACGAGCACTCTGGCCGCCTGTAAGCGACACACGTTCCGTTTGTTTGGACTGCTCCATAAATGTCATTGAGGCCGGGTTTGATGGTAATGTTTTCAAACCGTCTGCTGTCTTTACTGACTTTCTGTCCGCTTGTTCCGATAACTGTGAGTAGGGATGTGAGAGCCCGCCCCCACTCCAGGCCCACGGGGTCCGCTCCCTGTGCGTGGGAGGTCCCCGTGGCCCACTGTGCTCGCGCGCCCTGCCAGCGTGCCCAGGTTGGGCTCAGCACGCTGCAGCCTCCTGTCTTTTTGCTGTGAGCCTCTCTGTCTTCACGCGTAGCGTGTTTCTGTAGGCGGCGTGGAGTCAGCCTACCCGTTGCCCTAGTCTGCCAGTCCCTGCACTTCCTGCGCTGCCGCCGCACGGCCTGTGAGCAGAGGCGCTGTCCGTGTCCCCCCGGCTCTGTGCACAGAGTGCTTCACATCTGGCAGACCCCGCCGGCTGTTGTCCGGCACCAGCTCACTGTCCTTCCGTCCGCTCCAGACACCGCTGCCTGGAGTCGTGCTCAGAGCAACGGGGTCCAGGTGGCCCAGAGACCGCTCCCACTCACCGCAGCCCTGCTGTCACCTGGGTTTCTGACTGAGAGGCTTCAAAGCCGAGGTTCCCGCAATAAAGTGCCGAGGCGGCTGCCACAGCAAGGACGCACTTACTCACATTTACAGGTTTATGTGGAAAGGGGCTTCCTTCATAGCTCAGACGGTAAAGTGTCTGCCTGCGGTGCAGGAGACGAGGGTTCGATCCCTGGGTTGGGAAGATCCCTTGGGAAAGGAAATGGCAACCCACTCCAGTGTCCTTGCCTGGAGAATCCCATGGACAGAGGAGTCTGGCGGGCTACAGTCCATGGGCTCGCAAAGAGTCGGACACGACTGAGACTTTCACTATGTGAAAAGGGACACAGATGAACGGCCAGATGGGGACACACAGGCTCCTGAGTGCAGGGGCGTCTGTCCTCGTGGAGTTGGGGCGCATCACCCTCCGGACCCGTGGGTGTGTTCGCAAGCCTAGCCATTCCCCAAACCCCGAGCTGCTGGGATTCTGCTGGGGTTTCGTGATGTGGGCTTGAGGAGTGTCAGCTCAGTCTCCAGGCCATCCTGGGGGCCGGGGGCTGAAAGTCGGTTTCTAACCGTGGCATGGTCGCTCTGGTAATGAGCTTCCATCATCGCCTCACTAGAACACAAGGTGTTGCTTGTCACTCGGGAGCTTCCGAGAGGCTCAGGAGCCCTGTGTCAGGAACTGGGGGCACAGACCAGTACAGACGTGTGCCTCACACTCTCCCACCTTGAGCCGACTGCCGTACAGTGAAGCGCACTTACTTAAAGGGTAGGATGTGCTGAACGGACACACACACGCTTCCCTCGTGTTTATGCACGTAAGCAGCTGCCACACAGGCACCTTCACACCGTGAGTCTTCAACAGTTCCAAAGGTGTTCTTTCGTTGAAAAGCATGATCTTTTCAACAGATGGGACTTGAGCAATTAGATATTCACATACAAAACAATGAATTTGAGTCTTTCAAAGATCTAAACATAAAACAAACACAGGAGAAAATCTTTCTTAGATACAGCTCCCAAAGCATAATCCATAAAAAAATTAATTGCTGGGGACTTCCCTGATGGTCCGGGGGTTGAGAGCCTGCCTTGCAGCGCAGGGGACTCGGCTTTGGCCCCTGGTCTGGGCCCCACACCACAGCCGAGCGTGCACCGAGCGTGCACAGTGCCGGCGCGCGCTGCAGCCAAGACCCCACCGCCAGAGAAGTGTAAGTGAACAGATGCTTCACCAGTGGAGAGAAGCAAATGGCAAAGAAGCGCATAAAATGTTCAGTGTTGTCAGTCATTTAGGAGATGTCTGGTTGTTTACTTGCTGAGTCATGTCTGACTCTTTGCAACCCTATGGACTGTAACCCACCAGGCTCCTCTTTCCATGGGATTCTCCAGGCAAGAATACTGGAGAGGGTTGCCATGCCCTCCTCCAGGGGATCTTCCTGACCCAGGGATTGAACCAGGGGCTCCTGCATTTTCAAGCAGATTCTTTACCACTGAGCCAGCAGGGAAACCCACCTATTAATTAGAAGGGCTAAAATTGCAATGATGGACCTTCCCAAGTCTTGGTATGTTCTCTTTTTTTTATTAAATTACTTTGGCTGTGCTGGGCCTCACCTCAGCACGCGGGCTTTCTCTGTTTTGGCGAGTAGGGACGGCTCCTGTTGCAGTGAGTGGCTTCTCACTGCGGCGGCCTCTGTCGTTGCAGACCACAGGCTCTGGACCCGTGGGCCTCAGTGGTTGCCATGTGCAGGCTCAGGAGTTGTGGTGTGAGAACTTAGTTGCTCAGAGCCATGTGGGGTCTTCCTGGACCAGGGATCAAACCCATCCCCTGCATTGGCAGGCGGATTCTTTACCGCTGAGCCACCGTGGACGTCCCGTGGTGCTTTCTCTCTGTGGTCTCTTTCTGACGCTTGGGGCTCGTAGTAGCACGTGCATGTCACTCCCAGGTCCCTGGTTTACCCCTCTCCCCTGTCGCTCGCCTTTGGGGACCGTAAGTGTGTGTTCTGTGTCTGTGAGTCTGTTTTTGTTTCGTAAATGAGTTTGTCGTCTTTCTTTGGATTCTGCCTGTAATCGACGCCGCGTTTCTGTCTGGCTTCCTTCACCTGCTCTGTTCCTGTCCAGGCCCATCTGTGTTGCCACCGCAGCGTTATTCCATCGCTCAGTGGCCACGTAGTCCTGCACATGTCATGTCGCGCCTCCTTCACCCGCTCACCTGTTGACGGGGACTCAGGTTGCGTCCACGTGTTGGCCGTGGCTGCTGCGAGCACTGGGGTGCGTGTGTCCTTTCACATCGGTGCTTCCTCCAGATGTGTGCCCGGGGGTGGGACTGCAGAGTCGTGTGGCAGCTGTCAGTGGTCTTTTAAGGAGCCTCCATATTGCTCTCCATAGTGGCTGCGCCAGCTTACCTCCCGCCAGCAGTGGGGCCGGGCTCCCTCTCCCCACACCCGCCGCCATGGATCATTGGTAGGCTGTTGGATCATGGCCCTGTGACCAGCGTGAGGTCGTGTCATTTTCTATTTCTCTGATTACTAGTGATGTTGAGCATCTTTTCATGTGCCTTTTGGCCATCTGTATGTCTCCTTTGGGGAAATGTCTATTCAGAGGATATCTTCTTTCTTTTTTTTTTTTACCACCACCAGGATTTTATTCTTAAATAAATGCTCAGCCTCAAGCCTGGTTAGGCAGACATCAGAAGAAGGCAGATCGCAGGCCCCTCGTCCGTGGCAGCAGTGGGGATGGCCCAGAGAGGCAGAGACTCTGAGAAGGTAAGCAGGGTGCTCGGGGCAGGAGAGGCCACCAGAGAGGGTGTCTCGTCCTGTGGCCGGGTTGTAAGTCAAGGAGCAAGCTTTTCTGCTTCACTTGACCATTTTGGAATTTCTCTCACACATATAGAGGCCGACGTATCCATGACTCTGGATGTGAAAGGTGAGCGGGTCCTTTGTCTTACTTGGTTCCATATGTTGTAGATGACGCAGAAGGAGCACCATGCTATCAAGCCGCCAGCATTCCCCCGTCCGAGACCAGCAGGTCCACCCCATGTGCGCGCGCGTCTGCACAGCGATGCTTTTAGCGGGAGAGCTCCAGCAGCGGCATGAAGTGACATGCTCATGAGTTCGCCCGTCCGCTGCTCGGTGAGATTCATGATTAGCCATATTCATAAACATCCTCAGAGAGAGTTCTTCAGCCAGAACCGGATAGTTATGGTTAGTCATGGAGAGCCGCCGGGAGCCTCGTCCCCAAGGAGCAGGTGATTCGGAGAACACGAACTCGAAAATAGAGGAAGATGACTCCCAAACCCCTGATCACAGTGTGCAGAGAATGGACGTTGGAAGCCAGCTGGAGGACGGGAGGCAGGCGGGCCGCGGCCAGGAGCAGGCCGAGGGCGGCGGCGTGGGCTGCGCAGGCCAGCCCGCCGGGCGGCGCGCCTCCCCGGAGCCCGAGGACGACTACGGGGCGCTGCTGGCGCAGTACAGCAGCACGCTGTACAGCGTGGCCATGGAGGCCGTGACGCAGAGCCTGCTCGCCGGCCGCGGCCTGGGCTCCAGGAAGAAGTCCCCGGCCTGGAAGCACTTTTTCATCTCGCCGCGGGACAGCACCAAGGCCGTGTGCACCTACTGCATGAAGGAGTTCAGCCGCGGCAAGAACGAGAAGGACCTGAGCACCAGCTGCCTCATGCGGCACGTGCGCAGGGCGCACCCCAGCGCACTGGCGGCGGACCCCGCCTCGGCGCCGCGCCCCGTGCCCGCCGACGCCGGGGCAGCCGCCAAGGGCCTGGCTCCCCCCCAGGCCATGGAGGACGCCGGTTCCGCGGTTTCTTCCGAAGAGGCCGCCTCCGACGCACTGGCCTCGGAGAGGTACGGCCGGGAGGAGGGCCCGGCGGGGCCGCCCCCGCACGCGCGCGCCCTGCGCTGCAGCGAGCCTGCCGAGAGCGGGGCGGAGAAGAGCCTGTCCCTGCCGCGGAGCGGGTGCGGGTCCCGCCGGCGGTCGGCCGTCTGGAAGCACTTCTACCTGTCGCCCCTGGACAGCTCCAAGGCCGTGTGCGTCCACTGCATGAACGAGTTCAGCCGCGGCAAGAACGGGAAGGACCTGGGCACCAGCTGCCTCATCAGGCACATGTGGCGGGCGCACCGCGCCATCGTGCTGCGGGAGAGCGGCGGCCCCGCTGCGCCTTCCCCCGGCCCCGCGCCGCCCCTGGGGCCCGCCCGCCCGCCGCCAGACGCGGAGTCCGGCCCCCTGCCGGTGTCTCCGGGGAGGGCGCTCCAGGACCCCGCCTCCGCAGCCTCCTCTCCCGACCGGCCGGCGGAGGAGCCGCACGCGCTCTGGGGCCCCGGGGGCGCGGCGTCCCCCTCCTCCGACGCAGGCGAGGCCTCGTGGGGGTCATCTCCCGAGACGCAGCTGGGCGGCGCGCCGAGCCCTCGGCCGCGGGAGCCGGGCGCCGTGTTCCAGCAGAACAAGAAGGTGATGAAGAGGCTGAAGTCGGAGGTGTGGCACCACTTCTCGCTGGCGCCCGCGGACAGCCTCAAGGCCCTGTGCAGGCACTGCGGCTGCGCCATCAGCCGGGGCAAGCGGGGCGACGTGGGCACCAGCTGCCTCATGCGGCACCTCCACAGGCGCCACCCCGAGGTGGCCGGGGCCCAGAAGGGCTTCCTGGGGGCTGGCCTGGCCAGCTCACCCTATGCCACCCTGGCTTCCGCTGAAATGTCCTCCTCCCGGTTGACCAGCCTGCCGACCGTGGGCACCAAGAACCATCAAGCTGCGTTTCCCGTCAACAGCAAGAAGACCTCCAAGCTGTGGGACCACTTCTCTACCTGCTCCGCAGACCCCACGAAGGTCGCCTGCCTGCACTGCGGCCGGACCATCAGCCGGGGCAAGAAGCCCACGAACCTGGGCACCAGCTGTCTTCTGCGGCACCTGCAGCGCTTCCACGGGGGCGTGCTGAAGCCCGAGGGCGCCCGGGCTGCCCCACCCTCCCCTCCTGGCGCCCAGGCGCCCCTGGGCCCACCGTCGGCAGGCGCCGCTGCCTCTGACGACGGCAGTGAGAAGTTTTACGATTCTCACCCTGTTGCTAAGAAAATCACAAGTCTCATTGCTGAGATGATTGCCCTTGACCTCCAGCCGTACTCACTGGTGGACAATGTTGGCTTCAACAGGCTGCTGGCATACTTGAAACCTCAGTACTCCCTGCCCCCACCGGCCTACTTCTCCCGGACGGCCATCCCGGGCATGTACGAGGACGTGAAGCACGTCATCATGGCGCACCTGCAGGAGGCCGAGAGCGGCGTGGTCCACTTCACGTCGGGCATCTGGATGAGCAGCCAGACGCGGGAGTACCTGACCCTCACGGCCCACTGGGTCACCTTCGAGCCCGCGGCCCGGCCGCACTGTGAGGACCACCACTGCTCAGCGCTGCTGGACGTGTCGCAAGTGGACTGCGACTACAGCGGCAGCAGCATCCAGAAGCAGCTGGAGTGTTGGTGGGAGGCCTGGGTGACGTCCTCCGGCCTGCAGGTGGGCATCACCGTCACCGACAACCCCAGCATCGGGAAGACGCTGAACGAGGGGGCGCGCTCCAGCGTGCCCTGCTTCAGCCACACTGTCAACCTCATCGTCAGCGAGGCCATCAAGAGCCAGAGAATGGTCCAGAACCTGCTGAGCACCGCCCGGAAGATCTGCGAGCGGGTGCAGCGCTCGCCCCGTGCCAAGGCCAGGCTGGCGGAGCTGCAGCGGGAGTACGGGCTGCCGCCCCACCACCTGCTGCAGGACGTGCCGTCCAGGTGGGGCACGTCCTTCCACATGCTGGAGCGGCTGCTGGAGCAGAAGCGGGCGGTGAACGCGCTGTCCGTCGAGTGTGGCTTCCGGGAGCTGCTGAGCTGCGACCAGTGGGAGGTGATGCAGTCCGTGTGCCACGCCCTGAAGCCCTTCGCCGCCGCCAGCCGGGAGATGAGTGCGCACGTGTCCACGCTGAGCCAGGTCATCCCCATGATCCACATCCTCACCCGCAGGGTAGAGATGCTGTTCCAGGAGACCATGGGCATTGACACCATGCTCCGCGCCCTCAGGGAGGCCATGGTGAGCCGCCTGTCGGCCACGCTGCACGACCCCAGGTACGTGCGGGCCACCCTGCTGGACCCGCGCTACAAGGCCTCCCTGTTCTCCGAGGAGGAGGCTGAGCAGTGCAAGCAGGACTTGATCAGGGAGCTGGAGACGCTGGATCCTACCTCAGAGCCCGCGCCCGTCCCCAGCGGCTGCGAGCCGGGCTCCCCGCCCCGGGACTGCGCCGGCGAGGAGAGCCTCTGGGCGCTCATGGCCAAGCTGAAGAAGAGCGAGCGCGGAGGGCGGCCCAAGGTCCCCGAGGACATGGTGCTCGCCTACCTGGAGGAGGAGGTGCTGGAGCACAGCTGCAACCCGCTCGCCTACTGGAGCCTCAAGAGGGCCACCTGGCCCGGCCTCTCTGCCTTGGCCGTGCGCTTCCTGGGCTGCCCCCCAAGCATCGTCCCTTCTGAGCGGCTATTCAGCACACCCCCTGAGAACGGCAGCTTCGGCCAGTCTAGGCTTCTAATGGAGCATTTTGAGAAACTCATCTTTCTGAAAGTGAATCTTCCCTTAATATGCTTCCAGTACTGAAGAGCCCGCTGGAGCCACCCGGCGAGCACCGGCGTCTGCCCAGGCTGGCGCTCGCCGCAGCCGGCCCTGCAGCACGGCAGGCCGGGCGCTCAGGTCCACGGCCGCGGGAGGGGCCGCCCGGCCCTCGCTGTCACGGCCACACGTGCCTTAACCGGCCCTTGAGGTCAGGTGCCACGGTGTGTGTTTTCAGAAGTCCGCCAGAGGCAGCTTGCCTCGTCAACGATGAAACACGACGATTGGGTTTCCATTTGTAACTGTAAGGTTTTTTACAAGTTGGGGATCAGTAGTTTGTCTCAGTAGAAGGGCAGAGGAGAGGTGAGCTGTTTTATTCCATAGGCTTCTTATTCGATTATGTAAAAATCAGATCAGGTACTGTATTTTAGTTAAAAATTGCTTTAATTGCAACAGAACAGCCTTTGTGGCTGTCAAATAAAACCTGTAAATAGGAGGTGGAGTTGAAGCCATCTTGACCGAGCAGTTCCTGACGGTGGCTGTACAGGGCGTTGAGGGGGACAGAGTGCTCTGGGAGGCAGCTGTCGACCGCGACAGAGATGTGGCATCGGCGATAAGCCCGAGCTGACGCATGACGAAGGGGCGGTCGCGCAGGGTTTCCGCAGGGAGCGAGCTCCCATTTCAGGGTCTGCCCTGGTGCCACGCGGGCGGTTAGCTTGGACACACCCCCACGTTCACAGTGTGCATGGTGGGGCCTGCTCTGTGGCCAGTGCGTGGCGTGACACGTTTACAGCCTCCTGTTGATGAATCTCTGAGCCTCTGACTCAGTGGCTCTACATCATGAAGCTGTCTTGAAATTTGTGCACTGACCCCCAAATTGATCCAATTACGTACACAGTTCTTTTTAGAAGAGGTGGCTTATTAACAGGGAGGAAGATTGCTATGTTATGGTTGTAAGAATAGCCTTAGGCGTTTAGATTTTCTTTTATAAAATAGGGAAGATTCAGCCATCAGTGGGGTTTTTAGGATCCCAAGGACCTCAGAATGGATTATCAGTCATCAGGTTTTTTTTTTAACAATAATATGTCTTCAAAGTTTTTGTCTCAGCGTCTAGAAAAGAATTCATTTTATTTCAAACTGGTTAAATATTCTGGGTGAAACGAGTCACTGATTTGCCTATGACCTTTTAGAAAAGTTGTTGTTTTGTTAAAATACTGTACTATTATTAATCTGAATTTGCATTGACTATGTTTTTAGTGTATTTATAAATGGTGAACTCAGTTTCTGAAATTAAACTTTTTATTTGCAATTTTCTACTGCTGGAGGACCCTGGCTTTTTATTCTTAGGATAATAAAACAATCCTACTCTTAGGGGCCAGCATGTACAGAAACTACGCTCAACGCAGCCTTTAAATCTTCGTTAGCCGCGGACGGGACCTGGGGGAAGGGGAAGAGTAATTCTTAAGCAGCATTTCTAATAGCGGCAGTGATGTCCGAGAACCTTCCAGGGCATGTGTTCCGAGCAGGCACTGCGACCCCCATGCTGCTGGCAGGGAGAGCAGCCAGTGTGGAGGGCCCCAGAGTTGGGACTGGGGCTGCGTGCGGTACAGCGGGCCCACTCCCGGGCGTTTTCCTGAAGCAGAAACACTCATTTGAAAAGACAGATGCGCCCCCGTGTTCACAGCAGGGCCACCAGAGTGCCCACCCACAGAGGAGCAGGCGAAGAAGACACCTGTGTTTGTGCAGGGGAAGCTTAGCTGTGAAAAAAGAAGTCTTGTCTTCACACCAGCATGGATGGACCTGGAGGGCATCATGCTCAGTGAAATCAGTCAGAGGAAGACAAACGCTGCATCATCCCATGTTTATGTGGAACCTAAAAACAGTGGCCCGGGAACACTCACAGGTACAGAGAGTACGTGTAGTTTCCAGAAGGGAGAGGGTGAGGGCCGAGTGAAGGAGGTGCGGGAGGTGCAGAGAACAGGCCTCCACGCCGTGAGTCTGGGCCGCGACGCGGAGGGCACCTCAGCAGCGGCGCCGTGGGGGCGTGTGGTGGCACAGGGCACCTTGGCCTCGTGCCATCGTGAGTCACTGCGGTGTTTGCCTGTACCGTACGTCAGCTGTACTTCCGTTAGGAAGACTCGAAATGAGAGAGGATCTGGGAAGACGGTGGAGTAGGAAGACCCAGGAGTGCGTGTCCCTCCCAGACCGCAAGCGCCAGCAGGATCTGACTCGTGGGGGCTCTGGAGAACACGGGAGGCTGAGACTTCAGGGCACGACTGGGCTCGGGGTGGAGGAGATGGGGCACAGAGCACAGACGCAGCTGCGACGCAGCAGCTGTGCATGCCTCCCGGAGCAGCTCGCACAGCTGGCAGCAGCAGGCGCAGGGGAGGGGTCCTGTCCTCCAGATGCTGAGGCCCTGTGTGTGCTCTGACCACAGGTCACTGCGGCTGGTCTCCCAGGGGCGGGGGGGGGAGGGCAGCTGCCACTGTTGCTATGCTCCCCCTCCATTGCTGCAACTCGCCACCCCCTCTGAAGTGACTCCTAGAGATTCCACATATTACATAATTGCATAAGTGGGAAGAGTCTGAACGTGACTGTGCTCCGAGGAAAGGCTCAGGAAAGACTTAAGAATCCGTTAAGTTTACACCTCAAACTGATTCTTGGCACAGACTGCCTACAATAATCAAAAGCAAAAGCACAAACCTGGGGGAAGAGAAGAGTCTGATTTCTGGAGTTACCAGATTGTTATATTAAAATGTCCAGTGCACAACATAAAAATCACAAGGCATACAAAAAAAAAATATGGTCCTCTCAAAGGGAAAAAGTGATACAACAGAGTCTGTCCCTGAAAAAGACCTGATGGTGAATATGCTAGACAAAGACTTCCAAACAGCAGCCTTAGAAATACCCGAAAACTAGAAAGTCACGGAGGAAGTCAGTAACGTGAACAAAAATGCAGATATCGGGACTTCACCTGGCGGCCCAGTAGCTAAGGCTCCACGGTCTCAATGCTGGGGGCCTGGGTTTAATCCCTGGTCAGGGGACTAGATCCCACGTGCCACAACCAAAGTTTGCACACAGATTTGGTAACCTCAATAAAACGGACCGATTTCTTGAAAGACACAATCTGCCAAGAGTCACGCAAGAAATAGACTATCTGAACAGGCCTATAGCAATTAAATTGAATCAAGAATTAATAATCTTCCCAAACAGAAACCTCCAGGCCCAGATGAGTTCACTGCTGAATTGTATCAAACATTTAAGGAGGAATTATGTGAGTTCTCTACAGTCTCTTTCAGAGGATAGAAGCAGAGGGTTAGTGCCTAACACTTCCTATGAGGCCAGGATTACCGCAATACCAAAACCAGACAAAAACATTGCAAGAAAGGAAAACTGCAGGCCCACATGCCTTAAAGAAACTCTCCTGGAAGGTAATAGGAGAAAACCCCTAGAGGACCCTGGGTGTGGTGATGACTTTTTAGATACGACTTGAAAGCCTTGATCCATGGATGAAATCACTGGTTAGACTGCTAAAATTAAAAACTTCTGTTGACAGTGTCAAGAGAATGAAAACAAGCCATAGACTGGGAGAAAACACTTGTGAAAGACAT
This sequence comes from Ovis aries, assembly GCF_016772045.2. Classification (NCBI taxonomy): domain Eukaryota; kingdom Metazoa; phylum Chordata; class Mammalia; order Artiodactyla; family Bovidae; genus Ovis; species Ovis aries. Next base: position 225,218,557 of record NC_056056.1, read on the forward strand.
ATCTGAAAAAAAGACTTCCCATTCAAAACACACGAAGAACTGAAAACAATAAGAAAACGAGGACCCTGACTGACAAGCGGACCTAGAGACCTCAACAGACCCCTCAGCAAAGATGCACAGGTGCCAACCCGACACGGAGAGCTGACTCGCCGGAAAAGACCCTGGTGCTGGGAAAGGCTGAAGGCAGGAGGAGAGGGGACGACAGAGGGCAAGATGGCTGGATGGCGTCAGCGACTCGATGGACCTGAGTTCGGGTGAGCGCCGGGACTTGGTGGTGGACAGGGAGGCCTGGCGCGCTGCGGTCCACGGGGGCGCCAAGAGGCAGACGCAACTGAGCGACTGGACTGAACTGAACTCCGTGAAGACATTCAGCGCCACTCAGGACAGGGAATCTTCCAGTGGATCTTCCTGACCCAAGGACTGAACCCAGGTCTCCTGCATTTCAGGCAGGTTCTTTACCGTCTGAGCCACCAGGAAGCCCCAGAAATAACAGAAAAGCAGGACTAAGCGCTCTGCCTCCAGCAAATGGAGAGCAAGCGCACTGCACAGCGCTGGCCTCTGCGCCTGACAGAAGCCTGAAGACCCGAGCTCACAGCACAGCACGCTAGAAGGCAGAGCTGCACGAGGTGATTCCAGCTTTAAAATTGTTTAAAAAAAACCCTGTACTTAACATCAGGTGGGAGTCTGCACTTTGTGAAAGATGCTAACTGTAAGGAGACCACGGCGCATCCTAAAGCTTCTCTCACTGTAACAACAGAAAAGGAGCTCTGAAGCTGCAGCTGCGCCGGGAGGCCTGAACATCAGGCACTGCTTGCAAAATACCCGTTTTTATTTTAAAAAGCAGCTTTTATGCAGGTGCAGGCTTGCCAGGAAACTAAGACGGACTGGAATAGGTGAATTTAACTCAGATGACCATTATATCTACTACTGCGGGCAGGAATCCCTCAGAAGAAATGGAGTAGCCATCATGGTCACCAAAAAAGTCTGAAATGCAGTACTTGGATGCAATCTCAAAAACGACAGAATGATCTCTGTTTCTAAGGCAGACCATTCAATATCACAGTAATCCAAGTCTATGCCCCAACCAGTAATGCTGAAGAAGCTGAACAGATCTATGAAGACCTACAAAACCTTCTAGAACTAACACCCAAAAAAGATGTCCTTTTCATTACAGGGGACTGGAATGCAATAGTAGGAAGTCAAGAGATACCTGGAATAACAGGCAAGTTTGGCCTTGGAGTACAGAATGAAGCAGGGCAAAGGCTAATAGAGTTTTGCCAAGAGAACACACTGGTCATAGCAAACACCCTCTTCCAACAACACAAGAGAAGACACTATACATGGACATCACCAGATGGTCAACACCAAAATCAGATTGATTATATTCTTTGCAGCCAACGATGGAGAAGTGCTATAATGTGAGCAAAAACCAGACCGGGAGCTGACTGTGGCTCAGATCATGAACTCCTTACTGCCAAAGTCAGACTTGAATTGAAGAAAGTGGGGAAAGCCAATAGACCATTCAGGTATGACCCAAATCAAATCCCTTACAATTATACAGTGGAAGTGACAGATTCAAGGGATTAGATCTGATAGACAGAGTGCCTGAAGAACTACGGAAGGAGGTTCAGGACACTGTACAGGAGGCAGTGATCAAGACCATCCCCAAGAAAAAGAAATGCAAAAAGGAAAAATGGCTGTCTGAGGAGGCCTTACAAATAGCTGAGAAAAGAAGAGAAACTAAAGGCAAAGGAGAAAAGGAAAGATATACCAATTTGAATGCAGAGTTCCAAAAGAATAGCAAGGAGAGAAAAGAAAGAGAAATTCCTCAGTGATCAATGCAAAGAAATAGAGAAAAACAATAGAATGGGAAAGACTAGACATCGATTGCTTCAAGAAAATTAGTGATACCAAGAGAACATTTCATGCAAAGACAGGCTCAATAAAAGACAGAAATGGTAGGGACCTAACAGAAGCACAAGATACTAAGAAGAGGTGGCAAGAACACACAGAAGAACTGTACAAAAAAGATCTTCACGACCCAAATAATGGTGTGATCACTCACCTAGAGCCAGACATCCTGGAATGAGAAGTCAAGTGGGCCTTAGAAAGCATCACTACGAACAAAGCTAGTGGAGGTGGTGGAATTCCAGTTGAGCTATTTCAAACCCTGAAAGATGATGCTGTGAAAGTGCTGCACTCAATATGCCAGCAAATTTGGAAAACTCAGCAGTGGCCACAGGACTGGAAAAGGTCAGTTTTCATTCCAATTCCAAAGAAAGGCAATGCCAAAGAGTGTTCAAACTACCACACAATTGCACTCATCTCACACGCTAGCAAAGTAATGCTCAAAATTCTCCAAGCCAGGCTTCAGCAATACATGAACTGTGCACTTCCAGATGTTCAAGCTGGATTTACAAAAGGCAGAGGAACCAGAGATCAAATTGCCAAAATCTGTTGGATCACAGAAAAAGCAAGAGAGTTCCAGAAAAACATCTGCTTTCTTGACTATGCCAAAACCTTTGACTGTGTGGATCACCACAAACTGTAGAGAATTCTGAAAGAGATGGGAATACCAGACCACCTCACCTGTCTCTTGAGAAATCTGTATGCAGGTCAGGAAGCAACAGTTAGAACTGGACATGGAACAACAGACTGGTTCCAAATAGGAAAAGGAGTATGTCAAGGCTGTATATTGTCACCCTGCTTATTTAACTTCTATGCAGAGTACATCATGAGAAACGCTGGACTGGAAGACACACAAGCTGGAATCAAGATTGCCAGGAGAAATATCAATAACCTCAGATATGCAGATGACACCACCCTTAAGGTAGAAAGTGAAGGACTAACGAGCCTCTTGATGAAAGTTAAAGAGGAGAGTGAAGAAGTTGACTTAAAACTCAACATTCAGTGAACTAAGATCATGGCATCCAGTTCCATCACTTCATGCCTAATAGATGGGGAAACAATGGAAACAGTGACAGGCTTTATTTTCTTGGGCTCCAAAATCACTGAAGATGGTGACTGCAGTCATGAAATTAAAAGACGCTTGCTCCTTGGAAGAAAAGCTATGACTAACCTAGACAGCATATTCAAAAGCAGAGACGTTGGCAATATGTTGCCAACAAAGGTCCGTCTAGTCAAGGCTATGGTTTCTCCTGTGGTCATGTATGGATGTGAGAGCTGGACTATAAAGAAAGCTGAGGGCCAAAGAACTGATGCTTTTGAACTGTGGTGTTGGAGAAGACTTGAGAGTCCCTTGGATTGCAAGGAGATCCAACCAGTCCATCCTAAAGGAGATCAGTCCTGGCTGTTCATTGGAAGGACTGATGTTGAAGCTGAAGGTCCAATACTTTGGCCACCTGATGCGGAGAGCTGACTCATTTGAAAAGACCCTGATGCTGGGAAAGGTTGGGAGCTGAGAGGAGAAGGGGATGACAGAGGGTGAGATGGTTGGATGGCATCACCGACTCGATGGACAGGAGTTTGAGCAGGAGATGAAGGATGTGGAAGTCTGGCATGCTGCAGTCCATGGGTTAGCAAAGAGTCGGACACAACTGAGTGGCTGAACTGAGGCTTGCCATAAGAAAGGGGTGCTTACAGATGCTAACATCATTCAAGAAAAGGCAAAGTCACTACATGGCAACTTGAACGGAAGGTGGAAGATGTAAAGATGGAGAACTGAATGCCAGCAAAGGGCGGTTTGATGATTTCAGATGGAGATTTGGCTTCAGAAACGTCAGGATAACAGGAGAGGTGGCTTCCACTGATAGAAGCCAGCAAACGAGGCCCAGATGCCATCGAGTCGCTGCACAGAAGAGCCGTCTGCCTGAGCAGGGCTTAATGCAGGCACAGTACTGCACTGCGTCCTGGGGGAAATGCCACAAAGGACATTCACGAGTAAGGAGAAGCAGGCAGCAGGGTTTAAGGCGGGAACGAATGGGCTGCTTCTCGTTTGTACAGATGCGGTCAGGACTGTGACAAGACGGCCCGCGAGCCTGGAAGGGAGAAGAGGCCCAGCAGGCACCTGCCTCTAGTTGGACATCAGGAGGCCTGCACGGCCAGGCCATGCCTTCTGGATTGGTTCCATCGACGCCTCATCCCAGAGTTCAGGAAGCTCGTTGTCAGTTCCCAGGAGTTCAACACCGAAGCACAGACAAGGTCTGCTTCCCCAGACACGGTGGCTCTGTTCAGCCTCTAGGTCAGGGGTCATGAGGACCTCTGAGGCTCCACACACGACACTACGGGAAGGATCGTCAGCGCTACCGAAGAGACACCGATAGAACATCGTGAGAGGTGGGAGGCTCACCCCATTGACAATGCTATTCTAAAAAAAAAGTCCTGCTGGAGAAAACTGTCCCGATGCTGTGCCTGACTCCCAGGGTTTACGACAGAGCCAGTCAAGGAAGTCACGAGGTTGTGGGTCTGGCAACATGACCTGGGGGGCGAACGGTTCTGAGAGAAGGTCTTCAGGGAACGCCAGGGCTGAGACTCCCCTGCCGGTGCAGCAGCTAGGCCTCCATGCTTCCACTGCAGGAGGGCAGCTCAGCTCCCTGGCCAGAGAACTGAGATCCCATATGCCACGAGGCGTGGCCCCAAAATTAAAAAAGTCCAGGGCTGACAGACACCACAGCAGAGGCACCGACAGAAGAGGAACTGGTGGAGATGAGAACTCCTGAGCCACGGCCAGACGGTGCAGAAGACGCGGCGCCAAGGAGCAAGCTGACGTCAGGGCAGTGGGCAGAAGGGCTCTGATTCCTCAAGACAGCTTCCAAATTCTCTACGCGCGACACGGGCAAGCGGGGAAGGACTGGGGCGGTGTGGGAGCACGTTTAGGGAAGACAGAGAAGCCCGGCGGGCATTACGAGGTGTTTCCATGAAGACCCCTCCCCACCCCCTCCTCGGCCACCTGAGACAGCAAGACTGTCCCCCCACCCTAGCCTGTTCAGCGTGGGGACAGGGAGGGACTTTAGGACGACCCACCTCCAGTGATGAACAGGAACGGACAGACTGCTCGTCTGTTACGAAAAACATAACAGCTGTACACTGTGCCCAGGGCTCGTATGGAAGTGGACAGTGTGTCCTCAGAGAGAGGTAAGGTGAGCGATACCAGCTGTAAAACTAATACCACATCGGTCTAGTTTCTAACTTTGCTTTCCAAGAACTGTGTGCAACTCTCCCTGAGTGGAGACAGCGTCACGGTCTGTCACTGTGGGCTTTCTTGTTTAATGCAAGTGTCCCCAGTACTGTCATGAGCATGACTGAAATACACACGCCAGAAGAGACAGGACAGTCCACCCGTCAGTGTGCAGGCTGGGCTACCTCGAAGTGCTGATGCTACTAAGCGACTCTAAAGCGAGTGTATTGCTGCTTCTTGACTATCGATCCTCAGATAATTGTGCCTGTACGCAACTGTGAATCTTTTCCACATTTTCGTTTTCTTAAGCTTTTTAAATTAATCATCTTGGCTGTGCTGGGTCTTCGTTGCACACAGACCTTATCTAGTTGCAGAGTGCAGGCTTCTAACTATGGCGGCTTCTCCTGTTGCAGAGCGTGGCCCTGCAGCTCGGGCTTAGCTGCTCCAGGGTGCGTGGATCTTCTCGCATCGGGGGCTGAGGGCGTGTCCCCTGGGTTGGCAGTCCCTGTCCTTTCCTCTGTCTGGTGTTTGTAATATGTGGAACACCCACAGCTCTGTACAGTGTAGGTCCTGACAGGTGATCCATCCTAGGGGCAGGTGGCAGAAACTTGTGATACTGAGACAGCACCGTACAGAGCTTTTCTTCGTGACTTTGTTCTCTTTTGGGGGGCTGCACCTCAAGGCTTATAGATCTCAGTTCAAGCAGTGAGCCCTGGCCTCCTGCAGTGGAAGTGTGGAGTCTTACCCTCCAGACTGCCAAGGAAATCCCTATAGTTTTCTTTTCTGTAGCCTTACATAATTGGAAAAGTATATAACCTGCAAAAATGTCCTCAACTGTTCATGTTATCAGCAAGGCCTTCAGTCAACAGTAGCTGTTGGGAACTAAGCTTTGGGGGAGTCGCAACCTGACTGGGGGCGGGGGTTGGCGACCCTGCCCCTGCGTTGCTTGAAGGTCGAGTGTACGTTGACGCCCACAGAGATGCAGTGGGGCTGGTGGTATCAGCCTGGCACGTGACTCTTCACACCTGTGCGCGTCCACATGTACACACGTGTCCACGCACAGCGTGCCTGATACCCCCCCATCGGAAGAGAGGCCTAGAAACACAGGCACACTGACAGCAGCGAGCACTTTGCAGCTGCATCTTGGTCTCTAAAACCAGCCCAGTCACAAGGAGGCTGGGCCCTCAAAACGGCTGCCTCCAGGGCGGGGACAGAGGAAGCAGCCACGCAACAGGTTCCTGACGGGGCACGCGGCCGGGACAGCACAGCTGACCGGATCCCGGGCCAGGCTGCAGCCGGACACCAAGGCAGCCAACGGGGCTGTTTACAGCCCAGCCAGGCCCGGGGGCATCCACGCGCGGGGGACACACGCAGGGAACTGGGAGCTTAACTTGTGGGTGTGGAGGCACCACAGACCAGCTGCAGCAGCCCCAGGGGGTGCTGCTCTGGGTGGGTGGGGAGGGGCCTCCCTGTCGGCGGGTGCGCAGTCTGTCAGCTTCAGTCATAGAGCACTCCCTGAAGGTGGGAAGCCCTCGGCACTTCCTGGGGCACCGAGGCGCTTGGGGTGGAGGTTAGGCTGTCGGGGACCCACTCTGGAGTGCCCAGAGATTCCGTGTCTCTCTGCACAGGCGTAGCGTGTGTGTGGGTGTGCAGTGTGCACACACGTGAAAGCACACACGGTTCTCCACATCCTCACCAGGGCCTGGTAGGGCCGGACACACGCTGGGAACTTGGTGGACACAGCTCAGGAAGCGGGAAGAGCCAAGCTCACTTAAAGCCAGTGACAACTGTCTCCCAGCTGTCAGAGAATCAGTGATAAGACAACATACAATGTCACTCATTCTTTCTGAACACGTTTATCTCCTACGATCTCTTCTGCAATGGAGACAGCGTGCCCGTGAGCACAGGGAAGGCCCCGCCCTGCAGGGCTGGGCACAGTGGGGCTGCGCCCAGCACACACTGGCCTTCTGGTTTCCACCACCCAGGGGCCCTGCCAGGCGCCAAGAGGCCACCGCCTGCTGCCCTGGAGCAGCTCCTCAGGCCGAAGCCCGTGGCCTGGATGGCGGGCAGTGTCAGTACCCACAGTGCCCTCATGGCCGCGGGGATCCAGGTGCGGCCGGGGATAGGCAGCTGCTGTCCTGTCGGTTCTCGGCTCGCCTGGCAGAAGCTGGCAGGCACCCGCGTCCCTGGGGGCCTACTCCTCCCTCAGGGAGGCCCACGGAGCCGCTCCAGAAGCACAAGCTTGGTCTGCAGGTTCACATGGAACGGAGGCAGTCTGCTCAGGTTCACACTCAGCCCGGTGGTGCCCGGGACATGGGCCAAGACACGGTGCGTGTCTTGGTAGAGCGCCAGGGGCCCGGGAGCGGCCTCCATGAGCAGGTGCGTGTAGGCCAGCATGCGCTCCGAGCCTGGCTCCAGGTCTTCCGTCTTCTCGTACCTGCGGAGGAGAGCACGCCACGCCCTGCAGGCCCACGCTGGTCCCTGGCACCCCGTGCCCCCGGGAGCCTGCGCCACAGGGAAAACGTACCTCCAGGCACTGTTGACCTCCAGGAAGCGGGACACGCCTGTCTGGGCAGCGGCCACGTCGATGTGTAGAGCAACATCTGTGGAGAGCAGGCCGGCCCCGTCAGCGCCGGGGGCCCGCCTCTGGCAAGGCCACCCAGGCCCGGAGCGGCACACCCACCTGCGCGGGCGGGCACCAGCTGGTGCAGCCTCTGCATCGCCACGCCGCCGGGGTAGTTGAAGTGGGACACATACAGGCCCGTGGCCGAGTACGCGGCGTTCACCACGAGGTGCCCCAGCACCAGGAGGCACCCCACTCTATGCAGCCAGGACTTCCTGTAACTGTTCAGCCTGGGAGGGAGCAGAGCCAGGGACGGTCGTGAAGAGCACATCCACCCGCTGCCACGCCCCCACACGAGCCATCACCACGCAGCGGATGCGACAGACTCTGAAACCCCAGCAGGCGCCAAGGCCAAACCTGCGTTAGCCCTTCAAGTGTCCCGAGTCACCCCTCAGGTCAGAGCCTGGCTTCAGGCACGTCCCGGGCTGCCTGGTGCCTGGTGCTGGGCAGAGCAAGGACAGGCGCCCGCTGCCTCTACAGGCCGGCCACAGGCCCTGCAGACGGGCTGGACCCCGCACTAGACCCCGGCCAGATGCCCTCCCCTTTGCAACCCAGTTCATGGCCCCGGGCGAGCCCACGAGGCAGCCAGCAGCACTTACACGCGGGCACAGCCCCTGGCAGCCACAACGTTGAGCAGTGGGAAGGTGTAGATGATGAAGCGCAGCTCCTTGTGCGGCAGCAGCGAGTACAGGGCCATGAAGCCCAGCGCGGGCAGCAGCAGCGCCAGGGCCCGCCTGTCTGCCGCCCCCAGTGGCACGAAGAGCAGGCTGCAGCCCAGGCCACGCGGGAGCGCCGAGTAGAAGTACCAGAGCAGTGGCGAGGTCTGGGCGGGCGTTAAGGAGGCTGCAGGCACCCCCGCGGCAGCCCGCCGTCCCCCGCCAGCGTGATGGCGCCCCGCCCACAGCACCCAGGAGCCCCACAGCTCCGGCCACAGCGTGACCCCTCACACGGGGACAGTGACCCCTCACACGGGGACGGTGACCCCACACACAGGCTGCCACAGCTGCGGACGGACAGCGGAACTGCCCAGAACCGTCCCTCCATCTTTCACTATGAAAACAGCCTGTCCCAGGGTGGGGGGCACACTGGGGACCCACAGCATTCTCTTTGGGGATGTCTTTTAAAGAGCCCAGAGTGAAACATTAAATCAGAAGATTGCAAGGACAGAGAATCCGGGGCTGAGACACTGAGTGGTGTCTCCTCGGGGCACAGACTCAGGACCAGGGAGACCCGCCCTGCAGAGGAGGAAGTGCTGGTGCTGGCGCCATGGCAGCCGTCACGCTCCCCGAGGCGCAGGTGCAGCGGACAGCAGCTTCTCGCTCTGCCTCGAAGGAAGGATACGCCCCAGTTGGAACTCTTGTTGAGGACGGTGTTATACCAGAGCACCTTCCCTTCTGGCCACACGAGGTAGCGCCAGAAATAGGAGTCCACAGCCACCGTCAGTCCTGAAGAAGGAAGAGCAGCTCAGGGGAGCACAGGCTGCCCTGGACACTGTCACAGGTGGAGGTCCCCGAGATGAGCCCCGACAGCAGAGCAGCCAGGAGCCACAGCAGCGCCCTCGGAGGAGCCGAGGCGTCGGGCCCTCCCCCAAAGCAGCCCCCACACACAGCTGCCCCCGCGTCTGCACGGCCTGGCCGAGGCCCAGGAGAAGGCGGCCCTGATGCGGGTCCTGTGGAGGGGGTCTGGTGGGGGACGCTTGGGCAGCAGAGCCAGAGGACCCGCACTGGGGCTCTGGGGCCCCGTGGGAGGTGCAGGTGATTCTATTTAATGAGGAACAGAGATGAGAAAGCCCCCAACAAAGAGGGCGCAGCCCCCACCGGCCCAGCCCCTGCGACCCACTCACCCAAGCAGAGGATCCCGGCCGGCACAGCACAGCGCAGGGCCCGGGTCAGGGAGAGTTTCCGCCAGCAGAGCGGCAGCAGCAGTGCTAGGCCCAGGAGCAGGCTTAGCTCGGCCCTGAAGACCAGGATGACGAAGGCCGAGAGCCAGATGAAGCGCGTCCACCTCTGCTGCAGCCAGGCCGCCAGGGCCAGCAGCACTGCGGGAGGGTGGGCGCAGCGTCACTCTCTGCTCGAGGGGCACAGGAGCCCCGAGACCGCCCGCCCGGGCCCCATCCGCACTGCCCCCACCTCCTGCAGAGCCTCGCCCACCCGGCCCCTCTGGGGTCCCTGCCCGCTCCCAGCCCCATGGACCAGCTCCTCCTCCGGGGGCTGCTCTTGGGGAGGCCTCGCCCCACCAGCTCCCCTGAGGCCAAGCCGGAGCCCTGCACAGGGACAGAGCTCGCTCGCTTCCTGGCCTCCCTGTCCTGCATTTCTGAGACACCTGGTGGGCGGCAGCTCTCGACAGACACTCGGATGGACCCCCACTGACACCAGCCCGGGAGACCGGGCAGGACAGGCCGGCAGCAACGTACCCACGGGCAGCGCCAGCACGTTGGGGAGCGTCCGTGTGCAGTAGAACATCAGGTGGAACTGCGAGGCCGTCACCCAGCAGAACAGGGCGGCCACCGTGGCCCCAAACTGCCGCCTCACTTCTCTTTGTAACGTCCAGAGTCCGAGAATCACGCCGAGTCCCACGACGGCCCTGACTGAGCAGAGACGGTGCGTGGGCCCAGGGGATCCCGTACTAAAAATGGGCCGGTGTATACAGCACGACGGCACTCAGCTGCAGAGAAGAAACCCTGCCGTGTGCAGCAGCGGATACGCCCAGAGGTCACCATACTAGAGGTCGAGTGCAAAGGAGGAGAAGGGCGAGCGCCCCGCGGCGTCACTCGTGTGTGGAATCTAATGGACACGGACGCACTACACACGGAACACTCACGCAGGAGGCCGCACACTGCTGGCTGCCAAAGGGGAAGCGGGGAGGGGCAGCTCAGGAGTCTGCGGCCCACAGACACACACGGCTGTGCACGGCAGACCGCAACAAAGACGCGCTGCACCGCGCAGGGAACTACGCTCAGCATCGTGTGACAACCTGTGACGGCCAGAATCGGGAAGAGGAAGATATGTATTTAAAACTGAACTGCCTCACAGCACGTCTGGTGTGAAGACAGTACTGAGAGTCAGTTCTACTTCAATTAAAAGCCTGACACACAAAATGAAATGAAATGCGTTCCGTCTAAAGCGACGGCGCGTGCTTTCCCTGAAGCTAGCATCAGGCAAGCTTGTTCACTTTCTGTTTCACTTGCCAGTAACTAGATTCTTTTGAGCATGGTGGGCCACCTTTGAGTCCTGTGACACTTTTTATTTAACAGTAAACACTTCTTAAACTCAAACAAATGGGCTGGGCGTGGGAAGCAGGCGGCCTGGACGCTGGCACCCCGACCCTGGAGCTGTTCTGTGCCTGGCGGCCCCGGGCAGGGCTGGGACACTCGGAAGCTGGGCTGGGCAGGGCAGACGCGCGCAGGCGACAGCTGGCACCACAGAGGCCCTGTCACCGGCCAGCACTTCCAGGGCTACACTTACTGAGCACCTGACGCTCAGACGTGGCCCCAGCCACCCGGCCGAGGCTGCCTGGCCCCCCCACGCAAGTGGACGGCCGACCTCCGCTTCCTCGGCCCCCCTTTCCCGAGCCACAGCCGCCTGGTCCCAGGAGCTCTCCGACCACACGTGCCCACCAGCATGAGCCGTGCTGCGGCTGCTCAGGGGCGGGGCCTGGCCCCCGCTGTCACCACCTGGGGAGGTGGGCGCTGCCCCCACTGAACTGCCTGCCAAGTGACCAAGACGGCCGGGACTCCAGGTGGCGGCCACTCCCGCCGAGGGCCCCTTGACTGGGTGGCCGCGGCTGTCTGACGCCGCCACCGCTCTTCACCACCGCCTCCCCCACCGGAGGAGCCCTTACCTACAAGCTGAGAGTAGAACTTCGATGTCTCCAACAGCGAGAGCGCGTAGACCGCGGGGCTGGAGAGCGCGGCGATCAGCAGTGGCCCGAGGAACGTCCTGGGGACCACGCCGGGGAACTCAAGGTGGTCAAACTGCAGGGAGAGGGCGGGTCAGCCAGGCCCGGGCCAGGCCCCCACACCACTCAGGCGAGCTCACCTTGTCCACATCCAGCCGGTGGTAGAGCAGGTCGTGCACAGCCTGCAGGTTGAAGCTCTCCTCCACCTTGGTGTAGGGGCAGGCGGCCAGGTGGACCGCGGCCACGGCCATCAGCAGCCCCAGGAGCTGGCGCTGCCCGCCCAGGCCCGACGGCCTTCTCCCAGCCATTCTGCGCACCCGCCTCACGGACCTTCATCCACCGTGAGCACCGCAGCTCTTGAGTGTGTTCAAAGAATGGAGACACAGATTCCCAAGCTCGAAAACTCTGCTGGAGTCAACACCTGGGAGACGTGTGTGAAGGGTAACAGCACCCCTCTGAAGTAACCTGGAAACACATCAACACAGGACACTGAAAGAAAAATCACCCTTAAGAAACGTCCACGTTGTAACCAGCCACCTTCTTTAAGCTGTCTGTGAATGCTCTTCCAGGAGAAAGGGCCCGAGTTGCAGAGCCAGAGCTGAGTGCACCGGCAGCTGGGCCCCGGGTCAGCCCGGCCCGGACACAGCAGGACCGAGAGGCGAAGATCTGGCTGGAGAGTCAAGAACACGCCGGGCTCGGCCCCCAGGGCAGTAGCTGGGGCAGACAGGCTGGGGCTGTGAAGCAGGAGGGTGGGGGGCACACCCAGAGCACAGCAGAGCAGCAGCCATTAGTTGGGGGGGGGGCAGCGAAGACCTGCGTCCCCAGGACTGTGTGACGGGCCGTGGACTCTGCATCCTGAACTTCGCCCGGGAGCCCCTCTGAGCCCCAGGAAGCACCACGCTGGTTGTAAGCACAAACCGGTGGACGGCAGAAAGCAAGCCTGTTCCTGGGCAGGGGGGCGGGGGGCGCAGACGGATGCCTGCACTGCAGGTGCCCACACACCAGGACTGGGGGGTACCCCGAGGAACAAAGATTCCAAGAAGACCACGGAGCGTCTGGGCAGCTCCTACTCGCAGGAGACCTACAACTTTCAACTCGGCGAGGGAGGAAAGACAGCAAATTCTTCCTGTTTGTGGCTTGTCTTAAAACACATTTGCTGTTCTTTGATCAAAACCAAAAGAGCAAGAAGCAAAAGAAGAGAACCACAGTGCCATTTGTTAAAAGTACTTTTTGGTTAGAGGGAGATGTATTAAGCCTCTGCTCTAAGTCAGCAAGTGGGGAATCCATGACTTAATAAAATCTGGAGGAGGAAGAGGGATCCTGTTCGATACGGCGGTGGCGGCGAGGTGGGGGAAGTAAGGGAGTCAGAGGGCTTTAATAATTCAGAATCACCAAATAACGCAGTTCCGAGAGAAGTAACAGAACTTGGTTCCCTCACCGAACTGTAAGGGCGGGACTTTCCTGTTTTCCCAGCACTGCGACCTCAGCAAGGAGGCCTGGCCATCAGGACTCGCAGCCGCATTGCCACCTGGTGCTCAGCAGGTGCTCAGCAGGCTTGAGAAACAAATGCACAACAGTTCCTAAGCGTGGATGTTATCAGCTTACATTTTCGTTCAGTTCAGTTCAGTCAGTCGTGTCCGACTCTTTGCCACCTCATGAACTGCAGCACGCCAGGCCTCCCCGTCCATCACCAACTTCCAGAGCTTACTCAAACTCACATCCATCAAGTCAGTGAGACCATCCAATCATCTCATCCTCTGTCATCCCCTTCTCCTCCCATCATCAATCTTTCCCAGCATCAGGGTCTTTTCCAGTGAGTCAGTTCTTCATACCAGGTGGCCAAAGTATTGGAGTTTCAGCTTCAGCATCAGTTCTTCCAATGAATATTCAGGACTGATTGATCTCCTTTAGGATGGACTGGTTGGATCTCCTTGCAGTCCAAGCGACTCTAAGACTCTTCTCTAATACCACAGTTCAAAAGCATCAATTGTTTGGCACTCAGCTTTCTTTATAATCCAACTCTCACATCCATACATGACTACTGGAAAAACCATAGCTTTGACTAGATGGACCTTTGTTGGCAATGTAACGTCTCTGCTTTTGAATATGCTATCTAGGTTGGTCATGGCTTTTCTTCCAAGGAGTAAATATCTTTTAATTTCATGGCTGCAGTCACCATATGCAGTGATTTTGGAGCCCCCCAAAAATAAAGACTGACACTGTTTCCACTGTTTCCCCATCTATCTGCCATGAAGTGATAGGACCGGATGCCATGATCTTACTTTTATGACTGTTGAGTCCTAAACCAGTTTTTTCACTCTCCTCTTTCACTTTCATCAAGAGGCTCTTTAGTTACTGTTTGCTGTCTGCCATAAGGGTGGTATCATCTGCCTATCTGAGGTTACTGATGTTCCTCCCAGCAATCTTGATTCCGGCTTGTGCTTTATCCAGTCCAGCGTTTCTCATGATGTGCTCTGCATATAAGTTAAATAAGCAGGGTGACAATATACAGCCTTGACATATTCCTTTCCCAATTTGGAACCAGTCTGTTGTTCCATGTCCTGTTCTAACTGTTGCTTCTTGACCTGCATACAGATTTCTCAGGAGGCAGGTCAGGTGGTCTGGTATTCCCATGTCTTTAAGAATTTTCCATAGTTTGTGGTGATCCACACAGTCAAAGGTTTTGGCATAGTCAATAAAGCAGAAGTGGATATTTTTCTGGAATTCTTGCTTTTTCTATGATCCAACACCCAGTTGTGGATGTCACTGGTGATGGAAGTAAAGTCCAACGCTGTAAAGAACAATACTGCACAGGAACCTGGAACATTAGGTCCATGAATCAAGGTAAATTGAAAGTGGTCAAACAGGAGATGGCAAGACTGAACGCCATTTTAGGAATCAGTGAACTGACTCCTGGAACTGGAAATGGGTGGATTTAACTTACATGACCATTGTATCTACTACTGTGGGCAAGAATCTCTTAAAAGAAGTGGAGTAGCCCTCATAGTCAACAAGAGAGTTCTAAATGTAGTACTTGGGTGCAGTCTCAAAAAACGACAGAATGATCTCTGTTCACTTCCACAGCAAACATTTTCATTACAGACACATTAATGCTTTGATTTCCAATGATGCCGAGCAGACCACAGAACACTCACATGCTGCTCTCTGTTCCTCTGAGGTTAAAACACTGTCAAGAACTAGGAAGCATGTATAAAGCGGAGTGCTGGAAGCAGCTGCACATGTAACGCTTGGCAGGCCTGGGGCTCACAGCCGTTCCAGGCTCATCTCTGCAGACCCCACTCCACGCCCCTGCCCACAGCGCGCTCCCGAGCGAAAACCTAGACTCTGACATCTCAGGGGGCTTCCCTGCTGGCTCAGATGGTAGAGAATCATCCTGCTATGCAGGAGACCTGCGTTCGATCCCTGCATTGGGAAGATCCCTAGAGAAGGAAATGGCAACCCACTGCAGTTTCCTTACCTGGAGAATCCCATGGACAGAGGAGCCTGGTGGGCTACAGTTCATGGGGTCACAGGAGCTGTGGGGTGAAAGCTACATTACCAAGCCTGCTCCAGGCCCTAGGGGCTTCTCCCCCAGACGAGGGTACTCTCTGCTGATGGCCGAGAGCAAAGCAGCTTATTCTGGAAGACACTAGCAGCGCCCTGCATGCCCACCCGGGACCAGGAGGAGACACACAGGGCAGGGCAAGTACACAAACCACAGTAAGCCCCCTGGGACCGAGACCGTGAGCAATCGCCCCTGTACTCGTCCACACCTGCCTGCAGCCGTTCCGACGACTATCGTTTCCAGGACGGTGGCCCCTCAGATTAGGAAGCGACCTGCAGAGGCCCTCCTGTCCCCGTCTATTCCTCGGTCTCGACTGAAACCGGTCAAATCAGATGTCCACGTTACTAATTCACGGCTGGAAACACAAAGGAACTGGCAAGAGATCAGGCCAGGGAAAACTATCTTTTGTACTTCTTCTTTCTGGCAGTTCTGTCCTAAAGAGACCAGGTAATGCCCACGTTCCTTCTCCTGACTTAAACCCCGGGTTTCGGCGCCAAGGGCCTAGGGCACGGGGGGCGGGGAATGCAGACTGCTGGGTCCCCAGACACACTCCTCAGGCCCCAGGTGACGCGGCTGGCCCCAGCTGAGGAGCCTGGCGGTCGTCCCGCGTGCACGCGCACGCTGAGGCCCAAGGAGCCCCGCGACGGCGCCAGCCCGAGGTCCCCTCAGCCCGCCCCGAGAGCCCCAGCCACGCGCGCTGACCTCGCCAGCCCACCGCGCGGTCCCTCGAAGCGCTCGCGCCTGGGCTGCCCGCGGCCGGAAGGCGGGTGGCGGAAACCAAGAGCTTCGGCGAAGCCCTTGCCCGAACCTAACATGGCCGCTGAGGCTACGCTGCCGTCGCGGACGCCGTCGCTGCCCGGAGTAAAGATGGCCGCTCCGGGCGGCGCGCGGGAGAGGCGGACGCAAGGGGCGGGCCCGGGCCCCCACGCCCCCCAAGCCCAGCCTCCCGGCGGGACGCTGACCCGGGGCCTTCCTATTGGTAGCCGCTCGTGGCGAGCCCGGATTGGGCCGCACGGGGGCGGGGCGGACCTAGAAGGCCAATCGCCGCGCGAGGGCTGGCGTGGGGCGGGGCTCCAGCCGGCTCCGCCGAGTATCCCCGGGAACGGCCGGCGCTTCGGAGCCGGTAGGCGGCCGGAGGCCGGAGTGCTCGGCCGGTTCCCGGTGGACTTCGGCCCGCGTCCGCGCTGCCGCGACCCCGCGGCGCCGTCCGCCTCGGCCCGCCATGCGCCCGCCGGCCCTGGCCGTGCTGGGGCTGCTGCTGCTGCTGCTGCCGACCGGCGAGGCCACCAAGAAGCCGACGCCCTGCAAGCGCTGCCGGGAGCTGGTGGACAAGTTCAACCAGGTGGGCCGGTCACTCCGCGGGGACGGCGGCGGGAGACGGGGTCGCCCTGCCATGGCCCAGAATTACCCCACCGTGGGCCTGCGATCACCTTGCCGTGGACTGGGTCACCCCATCATGGACTGGGTCACCCCCCATGGACTGGGTCACTCTATCATGGATTGGGTCACCCCACCGTGGACTGGGTCACCCCACCATGGACTGGTTCACCCCCATGGACTAGGTCACCCCCCCATGGACTGGGTCACCCCCCGTGGACTGGGTCACTCCACCATGGACTGGCTCACCCCCCCGTGGACTGGGTCGCCCCACCATGGACTGGTTCACCCCCATGGACTAGGTCACCCCCCATGGACTGGGTCACCCCCCGTGGACTGGGTCACTCCACCGTGGACTGGCTCACCCCCCGTGGACTGGGTCACCCCACCGTGGACTGGCTCACCCCCCGTGGACTGGCTTACCACCCATGGACTGGCTCACCCTCCATGGACTGGGTCACCCCCCGTGGACTGGGTCACTCCACCGTGGACTGGCTCACCCCCCCGTGGACTGGGTCACCCCACCATGGACTGGTTCACCCCTCCATGGACAGATGTGAAGCAGCAGGGCTGACCCTGTGTGGCCCTCTCCCCACAGGGAATGGTGGACACAGCAAAGAAGAACTTTGGTGGTGGGAACACGGCTTGGGAGGAGAAGACGCTGTCCAAGTATGAATTCAGGTGGGCACCCTGCTCTGACTGGCCCAGCGCCCGCCTTTGGGGCCTGACGTGTCCCTGGGAGCGTCTGCAGACACAGAGGGTCCCTTGGGCACAGTCACCTGTCCTTGCCTGGGGCTGGCATGTGGGCCTCTGGCCCCTGGCTGTCCCCTTGCCCTCCAAGGGGCAGACACGGGTCTTTTCAAAACGCAGGTGGGGCTGGCCCCACCCCCACCCAGAGCTCTGGCCCATTGCCGGGCTTCCCTGGGTGGACCCCACGCTTGATGTTCTCCCTGAGGATGAACAGGCCTCCCTCACCACCGCACCCTCTGCGTTTAGCTGTCTGCCTGGCAGTGATGCCCCCCGGCCCCAGCTGGGTGTTTGTCGCAGGTCTGTCCTCACTGAACACCAGCGTGGCTGCTCCCCAGCAGCAGGGGGCCTCCAGGCCTCCCTGGAGCATGGACGCTGACCCCTGAGGTGCCGCGCGCCCCCCTCTCACAGTGCCGCTGGCCCTGTGTTTCAGTGAAGTCCGCCTGCTGGAGATCGTGGAGGGCCTGTGTGAGGCCAGCGACTTCGAGTGCAACCAGCTGCTGGAGGAGCAGGAGGAGCTGCTGGAGGCCTGGTGGCTGCGGCTGTGAGTGCTCGGGGCCCGGCGCCCACCACGCCTGGGGGTCAAAACGCACTGGAGACAGTAGGGCTTCCACACACCTGATTTCTCCCTCACCCACATTCCCGTCCTGTTCCATCGAAGTGCAGCGATCCCGACGGGGGAGTTAGCTGGGAGAGTCTGCTGGCCACAGGCCCTCGTTTCCCGGGTCCCCCGATGCTCAGAAGTGCCTTACATTCAACTGTGGTTTTGTTTTGAGGAAATCCGCCACGTGAGATTCAGTGGATGCTGTTTACATCCTCAGGAAGAAGAACCATCCTGACTTATTTGAATGGTTCTGTGTGCAGACACTGAAAGTTTGCTGTCCTCCGGGGACTTACGGGCCGGACTGCCTGGGTGTGTCTTTCATTGGGGACCCTCGAGTGTCCACATTGTTCCTGTTGCAGCTCCAGGGGCGGCGGCTCCCACGGGCCTGGGTGCTGCCCCCTCCCAGCTGCAGGGACCTTCTCCCCCAGTCTGGTCCCGGGTGTGCTTCCAGCTCACCTGTGGGTTCGTCGTAACCCACTGCCTGGTGCTGCCTGCTAAGTGCGAGGAGGCCTACTGCCAGCAGAGCGCTGTGCAAGAGGCCGGGGCGTCCAGCCTTCAGGGTTCCGTCCAGGCATCACTGACACGTTCAGGTCGATCCCCTGGGCGGAGGGCATCATCTTGGCGCCCAGACCCTGCCCCAGCCCGCCCGCAGTCCTGCTGGCGCGTGGCTGCAGCGAGGAGTCCTCACTGTCCCCTCCTCGGCCCCGTGTCCCCGGTGAGGCCGGGGCCTGTGTGTCCCGGGGAAGGGCACGGGGGGCAGCGGGACTTGGGGCTGAGTGGGTGGACGGCGGGGCTCCCCGGGGCCCCCCTGCTCCCAGACGCCCTCTGAGCAGCTCGTGTTCACAGCGTGCCAGGGCGGGTCTGAGCGGCCCTGCAGCGGGAGCGGCCACTGCAGCGGAGACGGCACCCGGGAGGGCGACGGGTCGTGCCAGTGCCACCTGGGCTACCAGGGGCCGCTGTGCACCGACTGCATGGACGGCTACTTCCGCGCGCCGACGGGCGGGACGCACAGCATCTGCTCAGGTACCGGCAGCACCCACAGGCCAGGAGCAGGGACCGCACCGGCAGAGCTGGGGGCTGGGGACAGTCCCGCTTCCTGCCCCTGAACAAGCCATGGAGGGAAGCGTGCGGTGGTGACCCCCGACAGCCTCCTGGACGGGCAGCACGGCACCGTCAGCTCCATGACATCCACGCTGGGCCTGGGCGCTGTGTCCTCCGGAGGCTTGCGCGGCCCTGCTGCGCCGGCGGGAAGCTCGGCGCCGGCGGGAGCGGGCTGGTTGTGCCTGCGGCGTGCGGGGCCGGGTCCATCAGCGCACCTCCGGGGGCTGGTGGTGTGGCTGAGAATGGGACAGCAGAGGCCGTGCAGTGTGGCCCCAGATCCCTGTGAGGAAGGCTCGCCACCTCCGTTACCCTGGTGTGGGAAGGGCGGCCCCCCCGCCAGGCTCTCTGAAGGCTCCCTGGCCGTTGTCCCCGGGCTCCTCCGTGAGTTCCGAGATGTGCCCGTGGGGTCACAGATGGAGCCTTCTCAGCTGGGATGAAACGCCAACTCTTCCAGATGGGGAGGCCCACACCCCACTCATGAGGCTGCGTCAGCCCAGGGCGGTGTTCTCCGACGTGTAAATCCAGGGAGCGGGCCATGGGAGACCTGTGTTCCTCCTTGGCTGTCCCTGCCTCAGGGGAGGACTGTGGCAGGCGCCGGCAGTCAGGTCTGGGGGCCATGCCGCGCCCTCAGGCCTGCCCACAGTGAGGCCAGCCACCCCGGTTTCTACCTGAGACCTCCCCAAGCCCAGCAGGACCGCGCATGTTGGCAGGCGGCATGCGCACCCAGCCGGGTCTGGCTGCAGGCTTAGGAGCAGCCCCTCTGAGCCGTCATCTGCTGAGAATTTCATCGCCACCGGGCGCGGGAGTCCCCACGTGCTGTCTCTTCTCGTCAAGTGCAGCGTTGTGATTTAGTGAACGTATTTTCCTGCTGCTGAATCAGTCTTGCCGTTTGGGGATTTACGCTTGTTTTCACCCTAACAAATGTCAGTTCCTAAGCCCCAAAACAACCTTTGCAATGAGTTTGCTCCTGAGATGCGCCTGCCTCTGCCTTGCAGCCTGTGACGAGGCGTGTAAGACGTGCGTGGGCCCCACCAACAGAGACTGCGACCAGTGTGAAGTGGGCTGGGTGCGCCAGGACGACGCCTGCGTGGGTGAGGCTGGTGGGCGGCCCTCCACTCCGCGCCCCCCACCCTGAACCTCCCGCCCTCCGTGGGCTCTGCCAGCCCAGCCACCCCCAGGACATGCCATGCCCTGCCTGCTGCGGACGTGCTGGGGAGACTGACGTCCCTGGTCGTGATTAAGGGGTCACAGGTGGAGGCTGGCTTTGCAGGTGGCTGCTTTTGCCTGCGGGCGGGATGCCTCGCGGGAACCCTCTGCGGCCTAGACCCCGGGCTGGGTGGGTGGCCGCAGCCTTGCTGTCTGTGGCCTCAGGGGTCCTATTGGCTCAGGAGAGGAGCCTGACCCAGGCCCAGTCGCGTTCCCTTGGGTCCTGTGGGGCTGGCAAGGCGACACTGTGGGGAGGTGACAGCCTCTGAGTGCAGTGACGGCGCAGTCCCGTGCTCGGAAGGCCCCTGATCAGGGCGCCTGGCCTCCCGCCGCCCGCCCTCAGGCCTCGCTTGGACTGTAGCCCCGCCCACAGAGTCTCAGGGCCTGGGGTGGCGTGCTGCGCTGCCCAGCTGCCCCTGGGGGTCCTGTGCTGCTCAGGGCTGCTCCTTGGGGGCGTGGGGGGGCGGTCCCTGGGCTGCCCGGCTGCTCCTGGGTGTCCCTGTGCTGCCCGGCTGCTCCTGGGGGGTCCTGTGCTGCCCAGGGCTGCTCCTTGGGGGCATGGGGGTCCCTGCGCTGCCCGGCTGCTCCTGGGGGATCCCTGCGCTGCCCGGCTGCTCCTGGGGGGTCCTGTGCTGCCCAGGGCTGCTCCTTGGGGGCGTGGGCGTCCCTGCACTGCCTGGCTGCTCCTGGGGGGTCCCTGGGCTGCCCGGCTGCTCCTGGGTGTCCCTGCGCTGCCTGGCTGCTCCTGGGGGGTCCCTGGGCTGCCCGGCTGCTCCTGGGTGTCCCTGCGCTGCCTGGCTGCTCCTGGGGGGTCCTGTGCTGCCCAGGGCTGCTCCTTGGGGGCATGGGGGTCCCTGCGCTGCCCGGCTGCTCCTGGGGCGTCCCTGCGCTGCCCGGCTGCTCCTGGGTGTCCCTGCGCTGCCTGGCTGCTCCTGGGGGGTCCCTGGGCCGCCCGGCTGCTCCTGGGTGTCCCTGCGCTGCCCGGCTGCTCCTGGGGGTCCAGCCCCGGGTTTGGTTTCAGCCTCACAGCTGGTGGGCCTCCTGCCTCAGGTCCCAGACTGAGTGGGGCGTGGTGCCCTCCACGGCCCTGAGGAGGGACTCGTGCTCAGCCACCGCGCTGTGCCCACTGCACACAGAGGCCCCGGATGATGGTCGTCCACATGTCCCCAGGCAAGGGGCCCTTGGCCACCGGGCTCGGGTCAGGGCCTCCCCTCAGCCATGCTGTTGTTTCCAGACGTGGATGAGTGTGCAGCGGAGCCGCCGCCCTGCGAGGACACGCAGTACTGTGAGAACATCAACGGCTCCTTCGTGTGTGAGGGTGAGCGCCGCCCACTGCCCTGGCCTCCCCTGCCCCGGTCTGTCCTGCTCCCGTCCGTCCCCCCGCCCGCCCTGGCCTCCCGTCCGGCCAGCTCCCCAGGCGTCTGTCGTTTGTCTGTGTGACCCCTGCACGCGCCGCCCGCTTAAAAAGCTTAAGCTAGCAACAGAAGCACTGGCCGTTTCCCGACCATCAGGAAACTCAGGTGCAAGGAGACAGCAGTGCCCGCTGGCAGGAGGGCCCTGGGGTCAGTGCAGTGCTGATCTGACACGGTGCCTTGTCCCCTGTTCGATTTTGCCTCAACAACACTGTGCCCGTGTTTGTCCGTCGCGTTTCTCTGCATCGTGTCGTTAGGAGCGTGCTGACGTCTGGTCTTCAGCAGCCCACATGGTTGAATATTTCAGCCGTGCATGTTCTCCAGTTACAGACTCAGAGAGCCCTTTAGGTAGAGCTTTGCACGCTGCTCCTCACTTTCCCTGCATCAGTCTCCGAGTTGGGCCACCTGCCCCAGAGGTGGTGCCCCTTCCTCACCCAGCAGCAGGCCGTGTGGCTCACACCTCCCGCAGCATCCTGTTTCCATGTTCCACGGACACACAGCTCCGTGTTCCACAGACACACAGCTCTGTGCTCCACAGACGCGCAACATGCCCCAGCAGCATCACAGGAACACAGGCTGTCTGCCGGGGCAGCACGGGGGGCCATCCCTCGAAGGGTGGGGACACCGGCTCTTCTGGCCACAAGCCCTCCCCAGCCCCGCGCGTGGCTCTTGCAGGACGAGGCTCACTCCCCTCCCCTCGTTGCAGAATGTGACCCCACCTGTGTGGGGTGCACCGGGAAGGGCCCCGCCCAGTGTAGAGAGTGCATCACCGGCTACAGCCAGGAGAGCGGCCAGTGTGAAGGTCAGCGGGCGCGTCTGCTCCGCCGGGGGGCCTTCCCGGGGGCCGTGCTCCAGTGTGGACGGGGCCCTGGGGAGGCACGCAGCTCCTGCCCTCATTCCTCTGCCTGTCCCCTCTCCAAACAACCGCCCGGGTCTCCTGCTGAGCCCCTCCCTCCTTTCTCTAATGCACCTACCATCTCCGCCTCTGTGCACAAGTGAATCCCCCCTCCAGCCCCCGTGAACCCCTCGACCCCTGCTGGGCCTGTCTGCCCAGTGAGGTCGCCCGTGCAGTGGAGTGTTCTCATTCAGACATCGATGAGTGCTCGCTGGCAGAGAAGCCCTGCCCGAGGGACAATGAGAACTGCTACAACACGCCCGGAAGCTTCGTCTGTGTGTGCCCCGACGGCTTCGAGGAGGCGGAGGGCACCTGTGTGCAGAGCAGGCCGGCGGGGGCTGGTGAGTGACGCCCGGCCGCCTCTGCTCGGGGCTCCCGCAGAGACGAGCTCACAGAGGGTGGCGGGGGGCACCACAGCCCTGGTGGCTTCAACCCCAGAGCCCTGCAGGTGGGACGTCTGAGCTCCAGTGTTGGGGACTGCCTCCCCCAAAGCCCGTCGGAAGCATGCTTCCCGCCTCTCCCGGCTCTGGGGGTCACTCCTGGCGTTCCTGGGCGCGCAGCCGCGTCCCTCCAGCCTCCGCCTCTGTGATCTCGTGGCCTTCTCCCTGGAGTCTGCGTCCACGGTTCCCTCTGCTTGTGGGGACACCACTCGTGGGCTCAGGGCCGCCCCCAGTGACCTCGATCGCCGGCAGGGACACTGTTTCCAAGCAAGGTCACGTCCACACGTGTCCCATGGGGGGGTGCAGTTCTTCCAAGACGGTCCCAGACGCATCCTGGGGAGTGTGGGACGTCCACAGGTCGGTGGCTGGGCCTCCAGGAGGAGCTGAGGCCCCGGAAGGATCATGGGGGGCCCAGTGGGCAGCAGAGAGCGAGGCCCAGAGAGGCTGTGGCCGCCCCGCTCAGCCCCGTGTGCCAGGGCTCACGATGCAGGCTCTTGTCTCGTCCAGACTAACAGCGGCCGCCTGTCCCGGGGCCCCCGCCCCACTCTGGGGAGACAACCCAGCTGGGCAGGCCCCCCAGGGCTGTGGGCAAGCCGCCCACTCACCATCACGGCTCCAGCGGGGCCCTCGTGCCAGGATTTTACCTAACCACCTTTGTTTCCTTACAGAAGCCACAGAGGCAAGTCCGACACAGCCCCCCTCCCGGGAAGATTTATGACCAGCACGGAGTTGGCCACGCCGCCCCTAACTTATTCAGACTGTCGTCCCGACGGGCCCAGTGCTGGCCGCTGGCTCCAGGGGGCCCCTTCCTGGAATGGACGGTGCTCACTGGACCCTTCAAAAGCTGCGTTTCTTGGCTGTTCTTAAACAGATTTGTATATTTTGATACCGTTCTTTATAATAAAATTGGCCCCTGAAGGTAATTAGGCAGAGGACAGGTGTGGGTTTGTCTCGGTGAAAACGTGGATGCTTTCGAGTGGAGCTTGCCCAGTCCTGGAGCCCCGGGCCTGCAGGGCCCCCCAGTGGTCCCTGTTGCTCACCCCCAAAGGCTTGCAAGCACGAGCGGAACTTTGACAAGGGGGTTCAGGGCCCCCCGTGGGCCCTAGAGTGAGTGTCATTAGGGACCCTGTGGGAAGAAGTCAGAGAAGAACCCCCAGGGCCAGGTCCTCAGTAGGAAGGAGGCACCCTGCACCCCCAGGCCCTCAGCGCCCCCGCCCCCGGCCTCACTCCCGCCTGTGTCATCCTGGCCCTGAGGACGGTCCCCGTGCCCCTGGCTGCCCCTGGGCACTCAGCCCCAGCTGGGCACTGGCCTGGGCGCTAGAGGAGCCTGTGGCAGGACTCTACCCCAGGGGTGCCTTGCTAGAGGGGCCCACAGCACCAAGGCTGCAGGCTCACGGGGCCCTGCAGCTGGCTCCACCAGCTCCCCCAGCTCCTGTGGGGCAGAGCCTCCAGTCCCAGGCCCGGGGCAGGTTCCCCGAGTCCTTGAGGTGAGCAGGAGTCCAGTGGGCTGGGCGAGGCCAGCGCCAGCCCCACAGTGGGGGCCACACTGGGGGCCACATGGTCCTCTTAGAGACGGACACGTGGTGCAGGCCAAGGGGCTGAGTACGAGAGTGGGGTGATGACTGTGGGGTGACGACCGGGCGGGCAGGCAGCATAGGGTGGGGTGGAGAGGGGGGGATGGAGCCTGCATTGTGGGGGTCCAGGAGGGCCCCACGAGGGGACGAGCCAAGCCTGAGAGCTGGGCGGGGTCCCTGGGCACTGAGAGAGGTGCTGGCGGGTTGGTGGGGGGAGGCCCTGGCCTGGAGCGCTGCGGCGGCGGGGTGGAAGAGGGGGAGGGCACTTCGGGGAGGAGGCGATCCAAAGGCTCCCCGAGGGAAGAGAACCAGCTGTGGGCTGGCAGGTCTGCAGGGTGGATAGTCCCTGCGCTGTGCAAGGCCCAGGCCTGGGTGCCAAAGCCTTCCTCCGGGGCTGCATGAGCCGAGCAGGGAGCTGCCCTGCACCCAGCTGGAGGCCGACGCTTCCTGTCCTCACTGTGGGGGATGGCGTGCACAGCCCCGGCAGCCCGACACCCCCAGCCACGGCAGGGTCAGCTGGGCGGCTGCCTCGCCCCCTCCCACAGGGGGAACCAGCTGATATCCTGAGGGGACTGGTCCCCCAGCAGTGGGAGGTGGGCCCTGGCTGGGGGACCCCACAGCTTTGGACTCAAAAGCTGTACCCTAGTCTGAGCCGCGCAGCTGGCTCCCCTGTGACCACTGCCCTGGCCGGTGGAGCATGGGGGTCCTCTCTCCATCCCCTCCCTGCCTTCCTGCAATGCCACAGACACCCTCCCCAGACCCCCCCAGACCACCTCCCGGATGCTAATGGGCCCGGGTAGCCTGGGGATGGATGAGGCCAGCTTGGCGCCTCCCTGCTGGCAGCAGCTGTGGCCACAGCTGGAGGGACCCATCAGTCCTCACCTCTCTGCTCTGGGACCCCCAGTCAGGCCCCCAGCCCTTCACTGCGGCTGCCCCACTAGGGCAGAGCACGCCAGGCGGACCTGGCTCCTCCGTCGTGCCCAGCGTGGTCCTAGCCCAAGGCCTCCACGTTGCTGTCTCTCCTGCTGGGAACATGGGGGTCTGCTCTCCCATCCGCTGGGGTCTCTGCTCAGGCTGGGGGTCCAGGGGCCCTGTGCCTCCCTGCCCTGTCAGCACCTCACTGGAGCTTGGTCACCCCGGGGCCCGGGCCCCCTGAGGGCGGCCGCAGCCCCTTCCTGAAGCCCCACACTCCCCAGGGGGTGTCTCTGCACTCAGCAGGGCTTCTTGCCCCCACCCGACCCCCCAGGCTGAGGTCTGGAGTCAAAGGTTAATACCCCTGTCTCAGTTTTTCCATCTGTAAATGGGAGGACGTCCCAGCCACGGGCACTGGGCCAGGAAAGGTGGGGGTCTCCCGCCTGGCCAGTGGTCCGGGGTCAACAGGCGACCGAGGAGGGAGGGTGGACGCTCCCCGAGCAGGGCCTCCCCCACCAGGCCGGGAGCTCAGGGTGCCCAGGCTGCCCGCACGCAAGCTGTGAGGACATCGGCTCTGGGGGGCCCGGTCCTGTGCCTGGGGCCAAGGGGTGGCTGTGGCCAGCAGGAGGCGCTGCGGGACCACCTCCAGACCTGTCGGGGGGGGGGGGCCGCCGGGGGGGGATCACCCTGGGCGGAGTCTGGGGACAGGCTGTCCTCACCCTGAGGCCTCGGGGGTCCCGAGAGCCCCGGGCGCGGCCATCAGGGTGACCCATCCAGTGAGGGACCGTGCCTCCTACCGCCTGGTACTGCCCCAGGATGAGCTGACAGGGCAGGGAGCCACAGCGCCCCAGGACCCCCTCAGAGACCCCTCCTCCTCCTCCTCCTCAGGGTCACAGGGTGCAGCGCCCCCTCCCTGCCTCTGAGCCAGACCACCTGCCCTCCGTCCAGTCAGGCGCAAGGACCTAGGGGCACGTTCGCTCGCCCACCGGGCCCTGCAGGAGGTTGGGAGCCTGGAGGGAGCCATGATCAGGCTCCGTGGGCCGGAGTTCAGACCCCGGGGCTGCACCCACCACCCTCTGGGCCTTAGCCCAGGCAAGTCCCTGGGGTCCCCTCGCCACACGCAGTCCTGGGGCTGCCTCCCTCCCAGCCGGCCTTCAGCAGGTCAGCACGCACCCCATGGGCAGATGCTTCTGGAAGCATGCAGCCACGGTCCCGGCTGCCCGCCCTGGCTTTGCTGCAAAGTGGGTCCTTCTATCTGATGGGTCTGCACGGGGGCGGCACGGGCAGTGTTTGGGGACTCTTCTCACAGGGGTGAGGGGGCTCCCGGCTCGAGTGGGTAGAGACCAGCGATGCTGCTCGACACGCCCGGCGGTCTAGGACGCCCCACATGTTAGCCCCGGGTGAACTGTGGCCGGTGCCCCTCTCCCCAGCAGAGCCACAGCCTGCAGATGGCCCCCTCCTGCCCTCAAGTTCCCCCGGAGGACCTCCCCTTCCCCCACCCCACCTCCCCACAGGGGCCCCTAAATGCAGGGCAGAGACACCACGCCCTCCCGCTCCGTGCCCTGTCCAGCTGGGGGCCGACTGGCTCTGGGTCCTGAGCGAGGGAGTGAAAGTCACTCAGTCGTGTCCGACTCTTGATGACCCCATGGACTGTAGCCCACCAGCCTCCTCTGTGCATGGAATTCTCCAGGCCAGAATACAGGAGTGGGTAGCCTTTCCCTTCTCCAGGGGATCTTCCCAACCCAGGGATCCAACCCAGGTCTCCCGCCTTGTGGGTGGATTCTTTTCCAGGGGAGCCACAGAGGAAGCCCCCGGGTCCTGAAGCAGAGTCGCAGCCAGCCGTGCGGCTCAGCGCCCGCAGGCCCAGGCCCGTGTGTCCCCCTTCCTTTGTGGTGGCGCTCTCCTTGCTTCGGGGGGCCCGAGCCTGCATCTGCACAGGGCCCGTCTCTGCCTAGAGTACACGCGTCCTGCAAAGGCCCCGGTGCGCTCCACACTCTGGTCACCTGGCCTGGTCAGCACAGGGCTGCTGATGTGGTGGGGTGGCTGGTCCAGGTGCCTGTGGGCTACAGAGGCCCGGTACCCTGAGGGGCCGCGTGTTTGCTCCCGGTGACCTACACTGGTTCTGACCACCCTTCCCATGGGGCTGCAGGAGAGCTTGCCCCGCCCCTGGCCACTGCACACCTGCGGCCTTGGACGCAGGCTTGAGCGAATTGAGCAAAAACACCACGTCTGGCCAAGGCGGGCCTTTTGTGGCGGTCCACACCCTGGGATCCATCCATGCCTCTTCCGTCTTCAGATTGGCAACATAAGTAGAGAGCTGGTCGGACCAGCACCCTGAATTTTCTGGGCTTCAGGTGCTCCACCAAACACCCCTGTGTGTTGCCTCTGACTTGCAACCTTGGGTGGGGGCACTTGCAGAGGCTTCCCCTGGACTTGTCCGTAATGGTGGCCAAGGCAGTGATCTCCCTGGCCACTAGGTCTGCCGGCTGCCTGTCTGTTCTCGGCCTGGGATATGCCTACAGGGTCCACGTGCAGACCCTGGCTGAGAGCCCGCTTGTCTCTGGGCTTCCGTGAGCCCCCCACTCAACAGAGGAGCCAGGAGGATGCTCTGGGCCTCCGGGACCTGCTGCGACTGTGGCCAGCGGTCCTCAGATGCCACACTCAGCTGGGGGTCCCGGGGAGGTCCCTGGGGACCTGCCTGCTGTTAGGTAGGTCCTGGGTCTGAAGCCTCAGGTGTGGGAACCAGGCGAGGGGTCATGGCCTTTCACAGGGCCCCGGTCACTCATCCTTGGTTTCTCCTGCTGGACCGCCAGACCAGTCCCGGGAACACTGAGTTCTGTTAACCACAACCTCAGGTGACTCAGGCCCTTGGCCCGGCTCCAGCCCTGGCACTCCTGAGAGCTGCACCCACCTGCCCCACAGCCAGGCGCCCTCACCCCCTCGCCACTGGTCCTGGGACGGCCTCTCCACCAGCGGGGTGGTGGGAGCCCCAGCAGGCCTGCCCCTGCTCCATGCCCACGTTGGCCCCCAGCCTTTCAGCCCTGGCCACACACCAGCTCTGCCAGCCTCTTCCTGGCCCCCAGCGCTATGACCACGTGCCTACTGGGGGTGCACTCTGGGCCTGGGGAAAGGCCCTGCTCTCTGGGGGCTCCCCTCGCCCCTCTGGGACCTGCTGCTGGGCCCTGAGGCTCTGCTGGGGGCCAGCATGTCCCTTCCAGGTGATGTCACCACTTGGACCCAGGAGGGAGGTGGGCAGGTCCTCACATCTTCAAGGGGTGCCCGGTGGAGGCGTGGCCAGGGGTGGGGGCCTTGCGGGTCACCGAGGGCCCACTCCCTCGGGCAGTGCCTGGCTGGGGGCTCTGCCCTCCTGGGAGTTGGCCCCTCCCCCGCCACCGTCTTTTTCCAGAGCGCCAGCCCAAGACACCCCCGCCCTGCACTCTAGACGGTCGGACCGCGCAGCTATGCAGCCCTTCCAGGGCACCAGCGACCTCGGAGACCAGACGGCGCCCCGCGGCGGCAGGGGCGGGGAGGGGCGTCTAGCTCCGCCCTTCTAGCACCGCCCCTCCGGCCTGGCCCCGCCCCTCCGAGTTGGTTCCCAGGAGCCGCGGGTCCTCAGCTGACCCCCAGGGAGGGTGTCAGATGGCTCTTGAGAGGTGTCCAAGCTGCGGCGAGGGCGCTGGGCCCTGAACCCTCTGGACTCTGCCTGGGGAAGGAGCATGGCGGTGGCCGGGTGACCTCTGGCCGAGGTCAGGGCTCCAGGGGCCCAGGGCCAGGTCCAAGCAGCCTGGTGCTGGCCGTTCGTTCCCACCCCGGAGCGCCAGGCCCCGAACCCTGGCGCCAGCCCGGATCTTGCGCGCCCGTTCTCCCCTGTGGGGGTTCACGGTGGAAGGGGGCGCCCCTCCCCGACCCTGCGGGCCCTGGGAGGTGCTCTGGCCCAGGGCTGCCCTCTGTGGGCGACCCTCCCTCACCGTCCCCCGCTGGGGGCGCTGCCTCGGGGCCTCCTCAGCCACCACTGGGCTCACAAACCTGCCTCCCCAGACCGGGCCCCGGGGTCCTGCCAGGCGCTCCTGGCCTCTGCTTTTCAGCCCCACCCGTGGGGGCCCAGCTGTGCAGACAGACAGGCCTGGGAGGGGCTGGGGCTCCGGGCCACCACGTGGGACAGGATGGCTGTGAAGTGGGATGATCCTGGTCAGGACGTGGTGGTGCCGTCCCCCTCAGCATGTCCACCGCCGCCTGACAGGCCCTGAGGAGGGGCACCCGGGCAGCGCGGGGGTGGGCAGAGGTGGCACAGAAGGCCTCGGCTTGGGGGCAGTTGCTGGGTTCTGGGGGTGGGCGGGACCAGCTTTGGGCCTCGTGTGGGTCAGCCTGGCGTTCGGGCCACAAGCCCCCCTCCCAGCCCAGGGTCCTAAAAAGCCTTCCCTGTGGCTGGGATCATCGCGGATGCCAGGCCGGCTGGCTCCGCACCACCAGAGGGTCAGCCTGGCCTGACTGGACGCCCCTCTCTTCAGAGACCCCTCCTCCCAGCTGTGCGCAGAAAAGCCGTTCCAGGTTTCCAAGTGACATCATCGGGGCTGGCCCGGGCCACTCGCACTGGCCACGCTCCGTCCAGCCTGGCCATCCTGGCAGCTGAGCCACAGAACGGCGTCAGCAGCAGAATCTTTCTGCACCCACATCCCTACGGCCCGGGGGCTTCGGGGGTCTGCTCCAAGGCAGGGCTCCGCCAAGGGAGGCCCTGCGTCCAGGCCTGTCCCCTGAAATGAACGCGGGACGGCGGGAAAAGTTGTCTGACCCCTTGCCCCATTCTCCCCTGAAAGCCCAGGGGACTCCCAGCCGGGGCCACCGCAGCGCCCCCCAGGCCGCAGGCTCCCTGGACCCAGTCCGCCGTCCTTGCCCTCCGAGGGCCGGCCAGTGGGCCGCAGTGTCTGGGCCCGTGGCGGGGGCGCGTGGGAGCCCCTGGGCAGCCCGGCCCCTCGGGGGACCCCGCGGCTAAGTGCTAGCTCCCCGCCGCGCCCCCCCACCCTCGCCCAGCCCCGCCGCCTGGGAGGGGTGACCGCGGCGCCCAGAGTTCCCCCTCGCGGAGCAAGAGGGCCGGCGGTGCGGGGAAGGGCTGGGTCCGCCCGGGAGGGGGCGGCGGTGCCGGGAAGGGGCGGTGCCGGAAGCGTCCGCCACGCTGCCCCCGGGAGGGGCGGCCGGGAAGGCGCGCGTCCCGCCCGCCCCCTCGCCTCCTCTCCCCTTCCTCCCCCTCCTCTCCCCGTTCTTCCTCCCCTCCCCCCGCTCCCCCTCCCCCCGCGCCCCCTCCTCCCCTCCCCCCTCCTCCCGTTCCTCCCCGACCCCGCGGCTCCCCCCTTCCCGGAGCGCCGGGCGGCGGCGGTGCCGCCGGGTTTCGGGGCGGCGCGTGCGCGCTGGGCCGCGACCTTCTCGGAACGCGCTGGTGCCAGGTGGCCGCGGGCGGGGCGCTCGCGCTGCTCTTGACGTCACGGGGGTTCCCGCAGGAAACCCCTCCCGCGCGGGGAGGGCGGGGCGGGAGACGCCAGGTCGGGGGGCGGCAGAGCCCGGGTACGCCGGGCGCTGAGATCTGCACCCCGGGTCCTGCGTGTCCTCCGCGCCGGGGTCCGCACAGCTCTCCTTCCGCGCGGGGAGCAGCGGCCCCGACGGGCCGCCGTGGAACCTGTGACCGGGCTCAGGGAGCCCCCACCCCGGGGGGGCTGGAGAGCGGGGGGGGCCCCCACTTCACCCTGCGCCCTCCGTGAGCTCAGGTCCGACTCGTTCCCGGAGCTGAGGCTCCCTCTGTGGTTTCAGACAACATCCCTGGAGCGTGACCCTCGGTCCCAGGGAGCCGGGGGTGAGCGTCCCCCGGTCCGCGTACTCTCCCTCCTGCAGGCAGAGTCACCCCGCAGGGTCGGCTGGGGCCCTGTCACACCCTTTCCCAGCCTCGGACTAGAAGTGAGGTGATGCCAGAGCACACAGCCCCCCCCCCCCAGCCCATCTCTGCCCTCTCCTTGCTGCCCCCTGACCCCGAGTGCGAGGGCCGATCTGAGCCCCCCTCCTCCATCTGGGGTCCCTCCCATCTCACAGCTGCCCGCCCCCCACCATCGGCCCGGCTCTCCTTAGGGTGAAGGCTGGGAGAGGGGCGGGGACACCAGCCTGGGACCCCCACCGCTGCCGCAGGTGAGCTGCCCGGGGCTCAGCTGTGGCGGGGAGAACAGTGGCCCTTGTTCCGCCGGCGGGGTGGGGGCTGGGGTACCAGCCCCGGGTGTCTCGGGCAGAGAGTGGCACCCTCCCCCATCCCACGGAGGCATATTGTCCATTCACCCTCCACCCTCACTATTAATAGCTCCTCTCCGCAGTGGAGCTACTATAAATAACCCCCAGCCCCTCACACAAGGCCCTTCAGGCGCCTGCCTCCCTGCACACAATCGCCCACACACGCCTGCACACTGGCCCCTCAGCCGCCCGCCGGGCGCTGAGCCCACTCCTGCCTGGCTCCGGGGCCGCTCGTGCCCCAGCTAAGGCCAGGGCGCTGTTTGCATGCCCACCTCCCCTCAGGCCACCGAGCCAAGGAGCCTGGAGCTGTGTCCTGGTCCTCTCCTGGGGATCTGGCCTGGCCTCCCTTCTGGGGGAGGTGGGCACACCCAGTCTGCCCCTTTGGCCGCGCTCAGGTGCTGGGGCATCTCAGAGGCCCTCTCTGACCCGCGTCTGGGGGTGCAGGCACCATGGTGTCCACCCAGTTGAATGCCCCAGGAGGCACCCCGAGTCAGCCCGAGGCCAACGCTGCTCCCTCTGAGACCAGCCTGTGGGGGCTTCGTCCTGCCCCCTGCACCCAGGGCCCTGCCCACCCCAGCCCCTGCCCCCGACTCTGGCTCTCGTGGACCCCAGGCTGGCCTGCCTTCCCGCCTGTCCCAGGAGACGGGCACCACTGAATGCCTGGCCCCTGCTTGTCCACGGGGACGCATCAGAGGCGGTCAAGCGATGGCCCCAGCTCACAGAGTGGCGGGATGGCCCTGGCTGGGACAGTCTCCGTAACAGGACCCTGTGGCTGGTCGTGCTCGGGGACGGGGTTGAGGGGCTTGGAACCCGCTGTTACTGTGCCAAGAGGAGAGAGAAAACAACTCTGTTTACGGAAAAGGCACGTCCGCTGATGCTGGCCAGCGGCCTCCCGGAGACAGAGGCCCTTTGTTGGGAAAACAGGAAGCGAGGATTTCCAGGACCTGTCGGGCCACCCGCCGGCCACCCGCCCAGCTTCCGCCAATTCTCAGCAGCTTCTGCCTGTCGCCAGCTGCCCGTCTGTCCGTCTCCTTGTCTGTGTGTCCCTCTGAGCGGGAGGCCCAGGATTCCAGTTTTAAGGCAAAGCCACTGTCATCTCAGCCCCACAGTCAGGGCGGTCTCCTGGGGGCTGCCCCTCCGGCACGGTGTCCCCAGGTCACGTGGAGATGGACACCCAGGTACTGCCTTCCTGTAGAGCCCAGCCAGGCCCCACCCGGAGACCCCCGACATCAGGAGACACGTGGGGTGGGGGCTCTGTTAGGTCACGACCAGCAGGGGCATCCGTGAGGGCAGCCTCAGACCTAAGACCCAGGGGCACAGAGAAGGACATTGCCAGCCATGTGTGGGGAAGAAGGGTGGGGGCAGAGGGGGCGGCCAAGGCAGCCTCAGGTCCCCTCCTGCCCAGGAGCCCTGTAGGGCCTCAGGGTCAGCAGTCACCAAGCTGCTGCTCCCTGGCCACATGGTTCAGCCAGTGGACCCTCCACGGCATGGGCAGGCGTGCACACGTGTGGCCCGCCCTCACGCCAGCACACCCCCACATGTTCTTGCATGTACACCTGTACCGCCACAGGAAGGGCCCCGTCACCAGCACCCCTGCGCCCGGCCCTCCCCACTTCCGACTCACATCTGCTGGGGGCGGGGGCGCAGCTGGCTCCCCCTGGGCGCTGGCCCGAGCCGGCCTGTGCGAGCCGCCCTGCCCAGCACGGCTGGGACGTGCCACTGGGTGCCTGGTGCTGGGCAGCAGTGGCGACTGCTCCCCGCCCCCCAGCCCGCACGGAAGCGGCCCACCCCGGCCCAGGGCCAGTCTGCCTGCTCCGGCCGTGACCTCCATCCTGTTGGGCGGGTGGGTGTCCAGGGACGTCAGGGAGGAGGGACGTCGCGTGCACGGCGGCTCCGTGAGCCCTGGGGTCCAGCCTTCGGGCAGGTGCCTGATAGCCCTTGTGCCATCTGCTGCCTACCTCAGCCTACCCGCCTGCGTTCCTGGGGTGGGCAAGAGGCGATGCCAGCCAAAGGGGGAATGCCCCGGACTAGAGGGCTCCCCCAAGCTGGTCTCTGTTCAGGCCCGGTGGTCAACCCTTGCCCACCCACGTCCTAATACAGCCCTGTCCTCAGGCGGCTGGTAGGACAGTGTTTGGACCCCCACCCAAGCCACCTAGAGTTTCTCTTGTTCTTTCTTTGTTCAGCCATCAAAAGAGGGAGGTGCTGAGCTGGGTCATGCCAGGCCTGGACTGGATGGGACGGGCTGAGGCCTGAGGAGTGACCTTCCTGGGCTAACAGGCGGCCGATGCCCGGGACGTCCCTGGCCCCGTGCCCGAGTCTGTCGCCCCTGGAGGGGCTGCCCTGAAGCTTGTGGGGGTCGCAGCCAGGCAAGGGGTGCCCTGACAGCCCGGTCCCCCAACTGGCCCTCAGCCCAGCGCTCCCCACGAGTCGGGGCTGAAGACAGCAGGGTGTCCAGGGACCAAGGGCCCCTCCTGGAGGACTTCTGCCCCTCGTTGGCCGCAGGCGCCTGCAGCGCGGCCCGATTTAGAGGCTGGGATGGCAACAGCAGGGCGCCGGAAGGGGCAGGTCTGGGAGGACTTGGCTTCTCCCCTGTGGGGTGGGGGCCAGGGTGGCTCTGTGCAGAGGGTGGGGAGCTGGCCGAGGCTCATGGGGTCCTTCTCCTGTGTGCTGTGGGCCTGGGCCCCATGGTTTGGGTCAGAGGGCCAGGTTCCAGGTGGAGGCTTCAGTTCGGAGTGACCCTAGTGCCGTGGATCCCGGCCTCTGCATGCTTCTGTGGCTGTGTCCTCCATGGGCAAGCTGAGCCCCCCCGCAAGGGGTGATGCCTTGCCAGCTCATGCCAGGCGGGGAAGAGTGGGCACCAGGCTCCTGGCTTGAGGTGATGGCTCCAGAGGTGGCTCGGCTGTCAGCCCGAGTCAGGGAATCTATGTGTCCATCTGTCCACACGTCCGTTATATCCACGTTTCCCTCCCTGCATCTGTCCAGCCACTGTGCTTCTGTTCAATGGCAAGCAAACGAGTAAAGCCCCCTGGCAGCCGTGTCCCATGCACCCTGACCATGGTCCTGAAGCGGGCGCTCAGGAAGAGCTGCTCGCTGACCGCTGATCCAGCGAGTAAGGGAGGCAAGGGTCTGCTGTCCGGCCCCCACCGGCTCCCGCTGCCCCGTGTCTGAGCCCAGCTCCCTCCTGACGGCAGAAGCGCGTGCGAGGGAGAAATCACCCCGGCACCCCGCCCGGGGCCTCCAGTGACCGCAGACCAAGGGCACGCAGACCTCCAAGGACCGATGCGGGTGGCCACTGGGCTCGAGTCTGCGCAGGGGGCCTTGAGCGGTCTCCAGGTTGTGAGCATCCGCCCTTAGAGTCACTCTCAGGTACTTGCCCTGAAGCCCCCAGGGTCTAGTGAGTGGATGCGGGGCCTGAGGCTGGACAAGCCGTGGCCCCCAAGCCCTCCAGGGCCCCCTGCCTCCAGCCCTGCCCCGCCCCATGAGGAGGACCCCAGGGTGGGTCGGAAGGAAGAGGATCTTGCTCTGGGATACGTGGGCCGGTGACTCCTCCCTGACCGAGCTTTTGTCCCTGAGGTGGCCGCACCGCGGCAGGGTGAAAGCTGAGGCCTGCCGCTCCTCCAGGGTGGCCACTGGCTCACCCTCCGGCTCTTAACGGCTCAGCCGTGGTTCTTCATGTGCGCCCTGGAGAGACGGGACTTCCCTGGGCACCGGGATCTTTGCCCCACGGAGCCCAGGGCTGCAGTGACAAGCACAGATGCCCGGGCCGGGGGGGTGGGCACTGGGAGTGACCGCTTCTGCTCCTCTCCAGGCCCCCAGCCCCGAGCCCTGAGCCTGGCACAGCACCACCCAGGCCCCACTGGGGGTGGGGGCCGTGCTGTGACCCTCCCGCCACTGGGACAGTGCGATGTTCTCAGGGTTCCCAAGCCCCAGACCTTGCTGCGTAAAGGCAGGAGTTGGCGTGGCCCCTGAGCGGGACGAGTACATGCTCTTGGCCCGCCCTGTGGGACGGCTGTGTGCAGCCCCTTTTCTCCATGGGGACAGACACCAGCACTTTCAAACCATGGCCACGCGCGCTTCCCCAAGCCCGCCGGGCTCCCTGCTTCCGGGCTCCCGCCCAGCGGCTCTGCTCAGGACGCTGGCCCAGCCCGTGCCATCCAGTCGCGGCAGGGAGTCCAGGGGCAGCGGGCGCTGCAGGGCCAGCCTGGCAACTGACCGGGGCCCCGCGGGGTGAGGGGCCTGGCCTCAGCCAGCTGTCCTCCCCAGAGCGCGGCGGGCACGAAGCTCCCACCCGGGGTCCCCCTGCACTGGCCCCTGCAGGACAGGTGTCCATGCCAGCTGCACACACAGGGACTGGAGGAACGGCCAGGGTGGTTGGCAGGTCTCCTGCCCTAACGAGGACCCCAGGGACCCTCTCTAACGGCCGCGACGCACCTCGGGTCTCCACGACCCTGTGTCCTCCCCCGGGGCCCCTCGCTGGAAGCCTGCGGGGCCAGGCTGCCCCCCTGCCCCCGAAATTGAGACGCTCGGCCGCAGGCTGGGAGCTGCCGGTGGCAAGAGGTCCCCAGGCGGGCCCTGGATCACCGCGCGGGGTGGGGGCCAGGGAGGGTCATCCAAGCGAGATGGGACAGTGGCAAGGGCTCGGGGGTGATGAGCGCTGGGCAGGCTCTGGGCCTCGGCCCACCTCGTGCGGCCCACCTCCCGTCCAGCGCGCAGCCGAACCTGGCAGCCACCCGTGGCGGGACCCAAGTGCGTAAAGCTGAGGGAGCCCCTCCAGCCAGGACCTGGACCAGCCACACCAACGCCATCCTGGCCAAGATGTCCCGTGAGACGGCGTCCCTGCTTGGTGCCTCTACACAGGGGAAGTGGCCACACCTGGATTCCAGGCCCACAGGAGCCAGGAGACAGCAACCCTGGGCAGTCTTAGGCCGTTGGGGTTTGGGGTCACTTGCGATGACCGCAGGGTGTGGAAGGAGGAACCGGCTGTAGGTGCGATGGAGCAGAGGCCAGGGCGTCCGGGCGAGAGGGCAGTGCCCACCCGGCGCACGGGGGGCAGGTCTCGAGAAGCTGCTCTGATGAGGGAAGCCACACAGGCCTCTGTGGACCCTGTAGGGGCAACGGTGGCAGAAGGGGAGCCTGGGAGGGGCCGGACGGCGAGGAGAGGTCAGGGTTTGCGGGCTGGGACCTGGGCCGGCAGGGGCCGGCAGCGGGGAGGGTGTGTCTCCAGCCACGTCCTGCTCCCTGAGTCTGGGAGAAGACGGGGGTGGTCGGTGGGGGTTGGGGATCCCAGCTGGGTGAGCTGGACAGTGAGGACGGCCAGACGGCATCCATGCTGAAGAGCCGGGGCTCCCGGGTCCAGGGTTGGACTCTGCGCTTCCACTGCCTGGGGCACACGTTCAGCCTCTGGTCAGGGAACTGAGACGCTGCAGGCTGCACAGTGCAGCCAGAACACACACGCATTCACACTCACACACACTCACACATGCACTAACGCACGCACACACGCACTCACACACGCACTCACACACATGTACACACACACTCACATGTACGCACACATGCACACACATGCACTCACACACCCACTCACAATGCACTCACATACACACACCCACACTCACACGCACTCACACCCACCCACATATGCACTCACACACCCACTCACACACATGCACTCACACATACGAGCACACACATGCACACACTCACATTCACACACACATACACATGCACTCACACTCGCACTCACACACACACTCACACACCCACTCACACACACACATATGCTCTCACACACACACAGTTACACATATGCACTCACACACATATACGCTCTCACACACACAGTCTTACACACATTCACACATATGCATTCAAACACACACGCTCTCACACACACTCTTACAGTCACACATACGCACTCACACATGCACTCATACACATACGCTCTCACACACACACACTCACACAGTCACACATACGCACTCACACATAGACACACACCCACACGCACTCACACACACCCACTCACACATGCACACACACACACAGTCACACATACGCACTCACACACACACACCCACACGCACTCACACACACCCACTCACACATGCACACACACACACACAGTCACACATACGCACTCACACACAGACACCCACACGCACTCACACATACCCACTCACACATGCACACACACACACACTTACACACAGTCACACATACGCACTCACACACACACATGCACTCACATATACGCTCTCACACACATTCACACACACAGTCACACATATGCACTCACACACACGCACTCACACACCCACTCACACATGCACTCACATACACACACCCACACTCACACGCACTCACACCCACCCACATATGCACTCACACACCCACTCACACACATGTACTTACACACACATACGCGCACACACACTCAGTCACACATATGCAGTCACACTCACACGCACTCCCACACATATACGCTCTCACACACACACACTCTTACAGTCACCCATATGCACTCACACTCACGCACTCACACACCCACACACGCACTCGCACACACACCCACACACGCATGCACTCACACACACACACATGCACACACACACACACACATGCACTCTCACACAGACACGTACTCACACACACGTACTCACACCCACTCACACCCACTCACACCCACTCACACACATGCACACACCCACTCACACACATGCACTCACACACACGCACTCACACACACGTACTCACACACATTCACACACACATGCACTCACACACACGCACTCACACACACACTCTCACACACGCACATACACACATGCACTCACACACGCACTCGCACTCACACACAGATACACACACACACTCACACACACATGCACTCACATACACACGCACTCTCACACGCACTCACCCACTCACACACACACTCACTCACACACACACATGCACTCACACTCACACACACCCCACCCACCAGGATGGCCGTCACCAAAACAGCCAGGCAGATGCCAAGGATTGGCAGGAGGTGGTAGCAGGGCGCCCTGCACACGGCTCACGGGGACCTAAAAAGGGGCATGCAGGCTAAGTCCCTTCAGTCGTGTCCAACTCTGCGACCCCATGGACCACAGCCCCCCAGGCTCCTCTGTCCATGGGATCCTCCAAGCAAGAATACTGCAGTGGGTTGCCATTTCCTCTTCCAGCGGATCTTCCTGACCCAGGGACTGAACCCGGGTCTCTTGCGTCTCCTGCACTGGCAGGCGGGTTCCTTACCACAGCACCACCTGGGAAGCCCACAGAATGATGCGGTTCCCTGTGATGGGCCTGTCGACCCACAGGACCCAGGGTTCCACTCTTGGGTCTGTAATGCCTACGAGAGCTGAGAGCAGCGTCTCCCACAGACACCCGCACTCACAGCAGACAGAGGTAGGGCGCGCGTGTCAGTTATCAGGTGCACGGGGAAAGGAAATGTGGTCTCCACATGGTGGGATATTAACCCGCCTTCAAGAGGAAAGTGACCCTGACACATGGGGTCAGACGCTGCAGTGTGAATGGACCTTAAGGACGTTATGCTGAGTGAAGTCAGCATGTCAGCAGGGCAGGTCCTGTGTAGTCCCACTTACACGAGGTCCCTGGAGGAGCCGGGTTCAGAGACAGAAGGGACAGGGGTGAGCGCCAGGGCTGGGGGCGGGGGTGGGGAGTCAGCGCGTGATGGGGACAGTTTTCCTTCAGGAAGGTGAGAAAGTTCTGGAGGTGGTGGGGGGAGATGGTTTCCCAACAAGGGGACTGCTTGACACCCCAAAGCGGCACGCTCAGCGGTCACATAGCACGAGTTCTGTTGTGGACACTTTACCACAAGAAAAATAAAAACAAGTTCTGTTGGTGTGAACTTAGGTAGGAGCAAAACACACACGCCCCCACGAGTTATGGACCACACCGAGGCTGCTGCTGCCGCCGCTGCGTCACTTCAGTCCTGTCCGAATCTGTGCGACCCCACAGACGGCAGCCCCCCAGGATCCCCCGCCCCTGGGGTTCTCCAGGCAAGAACACTGGAGCGGGCTGCCATTTCCTTCTCCAGTGCGTGAAAGTGAAAAGTGAAAGTGAAGTCGCTCAGTCGTGTCTGACTCTGAGCGATCCCATGGACTGCAGCCCACCAGGCTCCTCCGTCCATGGGATTCTCCAGGCAAAAGTACTGGAGTGGGGTGCCATTGTTACTGCCCTTCTATTTGCCTTAAACTCACTCTGCACAATATAAAGGGTAACTTTCATGACACCGACTCTTAAATTTAGCGTTTCTTTCTCTTTTTTTAAAATGCTGGCTGCACTGGGTCTTCGCAGCGGCTCCGGCTTCTCTAGCTGTGGCCTGCAGGCTTCACTCCCCCACAGCATGTAGGAACTTAGTTCCCCATCCAGGGAGCCATCCTTTGTCCCTACACTGGAAGGCAAACTCTTAACCACTGGATCACCATGGAAGCCCCCAAATTTAATGCTTTTTTATTTAGAACATTAAATCAACAACAACAACAAAAAAAGA
Source organism: Ovis aries (assembly GCF_016772045.2). Lineage (NCBI taxonomy): Eukaryota > Metazoa > Chordata > Mammalia > Artiodactyla > Bovidae > Ovis > Ovis aries. Next base: position 225,258,853 of record NC_056056.1, read on the forward strand.
CCATGACAAGTCCATGCTCTTTCTGCATGGATGTTGCATTTAACAATTAAAGTATTTTTTTTAAAGACATTTCCTGGGCTTATCTCCCCTCCACCTTCTGAGGCCTCCAGCCCCAGGCTTGGGAAAGCAAAGGTGCCCTGGGACCACCAGGGTGGCCCGACGGTCTCTGGCTGGTGCTCTGTGTTCCTAACAGGCCACTGAACCCCAGGGAAGGTGCAGAGCCGCACCGCGGGAAGAGTCCCTCCCGGCCACCCAAACTGAGACTCGCTCCGTGAGGGAGGCAGTGGGGGGAGGTGTTCAGGCTTCAGTGAGAGATGTAAACTGTCTCCTTAACGCTGGGCTGGAGGGCTCCCCTCCTCTAATTCAAGACCAGACCTTCTTTTCTTTCTTGATTTTTTTACCGTCTGTGAGATGCCTGTAGCATAGGAGACTAGACCCTGGGGCAAGCCCCCACCCCTCCCGGCCTCCTCCCCCTGCAGGTCCTCCAGCCCCATCTGACCATGCCCCTAGTGGCCAGGCCCCGCCCATGTCCAGTCTCACCCAGGGGGACCTCTGCCTGCCCCTCGGCACCCCCACCAGCTCCTCCCCGCTCGGGTCTCCCGGGTCCTGCCAGCCCCCTGCCCATGCTCTCCCCTCTGCCCACCTCTCCTCACCCAACCTGGCCAGGCCTGGCCGCCTTCAGCCATCCCAGACGCTAGAGACATCTGCTCAGAGTCCCCCGCCCCCAGGGACCGGCCGCCACAGGGAACACAGCCACCCCTGGGGATGGAGCCACCCCTGGGGACACAGCTACCACTGGGGACAGGGCGTGGGGGACGTCATCCTAATAGATGAGGCCAGAGGGGCTGGGCCTGGCCGTGTGGCTCGCAGGCCACACACACACACACACACACAGAGACACACACACACACACACACACACACACACACACGCTCGAGCGGCACAGGAGCAGGAGCCCTCCAAGGAGCCAGTTCGTCCTGCAAACGCCCTCCCCAGCAGCCTCCCCAAGGGCGCTAGGGACCTGCGGCCTGTCTAGGGCGGGGCCTTAGATCTAGGCTCCCTGGGTCCTGCAGCCCCCGCCCCTGCATGGGGGTGGGGGTGCAGCTAGGGCCTGGC